>NC_081410.1:144198348-144573348 GCF_030272615.1 Cryptomeria japonica
GCAAAGCATCTTCCAAAAATTAGCCTTTGTAAACCATACATACCTCGTTGCTCAATATCACATACATACCTATCTTCCACTATTACGTACATACCTATCTTCCACTATTATATACATACCTATCTTCCACTATAGCTTAATTATGCTACATACAATCCTAACCAAATCATAGGGTTTGACATCAATGAAAACATTCACACAAATCTAACAATGTTAGTCAAGGGAGAAATATTAATAATAAAAACTCTTTCATACCTCCTTCTATGAGTCATCCATTTTTTACCCAATCATCTCCCATACCTACCTATCATAGTGCCCCACCTCCTTATTCACAACCTCCTCCTTCCTTTAACAATGTTACTCCTCCATCCCAATTAGACATGTCCAATTTCAACCTGTCCACCGAAGCCACCATAAATAGCCTAGCTCAAACCATGTCATCCTTGCAAAAACAAATAGCTTCTATGAACCAATCAAAGTTTAATGTACCCAAATTTGACATAGTGACCCCATTATCTAATGATATTGTTTGTGTTGTCCCTCCTAAACATGTAGAAGTCCCTCAATTGGAGCTTTATAATGGAAAAGGTGATCCTATGACTCATGTGAAAATATTTCAAACTTTGTGTAGTGATTTTGCCTATGATCAAAGACTTTTGGCTAGATTGTTTACTATAACATTTAGAGATAAAGCTTTGCAATGGTATTGTTCTTTACCTCCCTATTCTATAACATCTTTTCAACAATTGGCTAATGTTTTCATTCAGCAATTTCATAATAATATTGGTCCTAAGATTACTTTGACGGATTTAATGCATTGTGAGCAAGGTGTTAAAGAAAAAGTGATTGAGATTATTGGTAGATATAAGAATTTGTATTCTCAAATTTATTATCCTATGCCTGATCAAGATGTTCAAAGAATTTTCATTTCTAATTTGCAAGAATACATTAGGGATAAGCTTCTCATTTCTGAGTCTACTTCCTTTACACAGTTGTGTGTAGTACTTCATAATTATCAACTTCAAGTGAGTCAATTTGAATCATCTCCTTCAATGGCTATGGTTGATAAGAATGAAAGTGCTCAACAACCTTTTGTGAAGTTTAAACCGAATAAAGGATTCATAAAGTTCAATGACAACAATACCCACATAGCAGTCATGACAATAGGTGTGCCTCCTTTATCCAAGTATTTTAGAAAATAATTTACTCCTCTTAAAGAATATTTTCATAGAATTATGACTCAATTGATACAAAAAAATGTGTTGAAACTTTCTTCCATCAAACCAATTGACACAGCCAAACCTTTTCCACCTCATTATGATGCCAAAGTCTTTTGCCAATATCATCATCAACCTGATCATGACACTGAAAAGTGTTATTTCTTAAGAAGTAAGATCCAAGACCTTATTGATAACAATACCATATCTTTAGTTGGTGTGAATGACAAAGGAAAATTCGTAGCTCCTCCAAACCAAAATCTCCAAATCTTTACCAATCCTTTGCCTTCCCATTCTACTAATGTGATTGAGTCCGAGTATCTTGGCTTTTCTCCTAATGCTTTGTTATGTGTAGAATAGATCATTATTGTATTGTTTTCTTTGAGTTTAGGGTGAAAAGAATGATTTCATATTACTCATTTGTGAGCGCCACACACACACACACACACACAGACATGATATATATACACATACATATGTGTGTGTATCTGTGTGTGTATATGTATGCGTGTTTTTATGCAAAATGTTTTGTGTAGGTTATAGGTACCAGACATCGGCTCCACCTGGTCTCATAGATTTGAGCATGTCTTTAAATCCTAATGGTGGTAAAGGACATAGTACAAGGCCCAAAATGTATCTATCCCTAGCCATTGTCCTAAACTAATGGTATGATGAAAGAATAATTATCTGGTAGATTAATGAGAGGGGGGGTGAATCAGTAACTAGAAAAACTGATTCAAACTTCCCAAACTCAACTCAAACTCACAAAGTAAACTTATCAATGAAATACCACTGTCAAGATCAATACTCATAAGGATACCGGTTGACTGTTATAGCAACTTAACAGTAAACAACATCAAACTTGTAAACATCCAAATGCTTCATTTCTCAACACTCCCAGTTATCATGCCTTATCAGAAATAATTAATCAAATCAATCATAAGATCATAACCACAAAATATTCACCACATGACACAAGTATTTATACGTGGAAAACCCAAATAGGTAAAAACCATGGTGAGATGAGACTCACAAGAAAATATTTGAACTCTTCTGAAGTTCGCCCTATTAGGAGCCTAGCCTGTTAAAGCTTTTACAAAATGTCATGCCCGAACCTTTGGGCACAAACAGAAATTTTTATTTTATTTTATTTTTTTAAATACTTAACTTAGAACAACTAGCTTAATTAAAATAATGCAAACTAGTTTGGTCTTAACTATGTTTTGAGTGAATCACACAATTAAATTAATTTAGTAATGAAATTATCTAAGTTATAAGCGAGCTAGTATTTCTCCAAAAGAGTTATCACTAATCTTTCATTAATAAATTATTAAACTCACTTAGCAATAATCACAAACTCAATTGATAGGGACTATTAATGATCTCCTATAGTTCTTTAATTACTTAGGGTCTAAAATTGATTTACCCTAACTCTTTGATTAAATAAATCTATTAAGTAAAATTTCCATTAAATAAAAGGTGTCTAATAAATTTTGAAATAAAGGGGCCAACATGGCACTACATAAATCATTTTAGTTATTTTTTTTTATTTTTTTTTAATTTTTTTTTCAAGGGATTATCCTACCCAAGGATTTTAAATTCTTCTTATTTAAATGTTTCTACAATCATTTAAAAATTTAAAAGAGCATTATCTAATTTACAATTAACCATTTTGATTCCAAACAAAATATAGAATTTAATTACATATATACATATATGTTGTTAAGTCATGTATATATATTTATATTTCTAACAAGTGTGAGGGAATGTGAACAAAATATATACACACACATTTATACATATATATATATATATATATATATATACATAAACATATATATGTACACACACACACACATATATGTGTGTGTGTGTGTGTTCATACCCAAGGGGTAATGGAGCCCTCTTTTCTTTTATTACTTTATTTTGAATTTGCCCTAACCCGAAGTTAGGGTTAGGGCATGCATGTGACCACATAATATTCCTTCTTCTTTTTTTTTTTTTGTATTATTAAATCTGTAAATACATCACTGTTCTTTTTTTTTGAAAATAAACAAATTTTCAAAATGAAGCAGTTAAATAAATAGGTGGTGTGTATTCCTTATATATATATATATATATATATATATGCAAGTATATATTGTTACTTTTAAATAATAACTTATTTAGGCATCTTATGAGTTTGATGTCTTGTATATCTCTAACATGCATACAAAGATTTTCCTAATATTATTTGTGGTTTGTATAATGGGAAAAATATCCTCCTCTAAAAGGCTGAAAAAATATATGCTTAATATTCTTTTTTTTTGTTTGTTTAAAAACTAACATGTTGAAACTATTATCTACCATGCATTCTAACAGCAAACTTAAATATGATCCTTTCTGATAAACAATTTAAGACTAGAACTATATGCTATTCTCTTTTTTTTTGGTATAAAATAAGCTACTACTATAGGATTTATTTTCTGCTTTAAATGAAAGTAAAAATGACATATTTAATTTAATTTGCAGCAGCATAAGTAAAATCAGAATATAATGTATGAGCTTTCATATACCATTTCTATCTTGCATGAGTGAATAAATGAACCCTTATTTGCAGAATACATATAAATGCTACAACTTTTTTTTTTTTTTTTTTGAGGATTCAAATACAACTAATATATTTCATCTTCCCTTTTGTAAAACTAACCAAAATAAGAGAAATACATTTCTTTACCAAATTAAAATACAAGGTAAATAACAATACAAATGGGTTTGAAAACCCCAACTAGTATTTTTCCCTTCCATAGTAATATGAATAAAATAAATACACTTCTTTTCTTTTGGAAAATAAATACAATAATGGCTCTCTTTTTCTTTTTACAAGCTACAATATAAAATACAATTTTCTTTTAAACTTTTCTGCAATATAAAACAGCAACAAGGCTCTTCCTCTTTTCTTTTCCATTCCAAGCAACCTGCAATAAAAATGCAACTTGCCCATGGAGAGCTCACCTCCCAGCCTAGGCTTACTAGAAGCCACCCCCAAGCTTGGAGAACCAAGCACTAGACGGGTCACAAACAAACAAACAACACAACAACAAAAGCAAACACTCAACATGCATATTCCCATCCCAAGCTACACTCTCATCACAACTTGTGATGATCTTTCCATGGGTGGAAGTGGACCAAGTACCATTGGGGAGATTGCAAGCCAAATTACAATTCAAGCCACCTCATGGCAATACAAAATACAACAAAAGATTCATCTCCACACCTTATGCCCCCTAAAGGCTCAAAAGCCATATTCTCTCCCCTTATGACCCCCAAATGCATACACAAGGCTATGCAGCAAGTGTCACAAAGGACACCCTTGAGATCACTCTCCTTAAGGAGAGCCTCTCACCCAAGGTTGTCATACTTCTTCCACCCCAAGACCATCCTACTCTCCCAAGAGTAGGAGGTCTTGGACACTCCCAAAACAAGAACACATAAACAAAAAACATAGAAATGAAAACTTACATTTTTCTCCTACAACAATTTACATATACACATCTCTTTCAACAAGCATTTCTTTCTTTCAAAAAACAACATAAACAACATAAACAAAAGAAAGTAAAACCAACCTTAATCTGCCAATAGGTATGTTAGATTTAGTTGTGGATGAGCTACCCAAATCCACACAAACTTTCCACCAACCCTTCACCAAAATTCTATCCTACAACTAATTTTCAAAACAATGCATAATCTCCAACAATGGAGAGTGGGTGATTACTCACTAAGTCCCTAATCCTTGCCTAAGAAGGCTTCTCACACACTTCCCAACCCCTTGGGTGAGGTGAGAGTTCCCATTGGTTGCTCTTCCCAACCTCTTACATGCTGCTAAAATTGGAAAGGGAAAAGGTGAGAGAGGATGGGGAAGAGAGTTTGACATCAAAAGGGAAGGTTGTCTATACTAGGAGGAACCTTCTAAGTTGAATTTTCGCTCACCTTGAAAAAACCACTTTTTGAGGTGACTAAACAGTCACATGGGAGTAGTCACATGTTTCAAAATACCCCTAAACCATAGATATACCCTTTGGACCTTTGGAAAAGCCCTAAAACTGACCCTAGGAGTCCACTTAACCCCTTAGAAACCCAACTGAAGTTAACCTACGGGTCAAACCTGAGTTGACCACTCCCAAGACTCCCTACCCAAGGCAAATTTGGGACCACACTCATGTGTTTGAATGGCTTTGGTAGAAACAAAACTCCCTCCAAGAGACAAGTTAAAATCAATGACACTAATCATCACATGTGTCAAGTGACACAATAAAATACAATATAAAAATCACACATGGAATTTGTCTCTTGTAGGTTTACACAATTACATAAAATCAAATTAACACACATGCATCATTTACTTTCACAAATAAAATACATTACAAACGGGGTGTTGTCTCTCCAAATAGACAAACCCTGGCTTAACAAACGTACATTGGTCTAGGTTTGGTTCTCCATATAAATTCCATGGTCACATGGATAATTTTCCTGCGCATCTCAATTAACACATTAGTAATTCCAAATAATCACAATTATACATAATTAAATACATGGATTTCATTGCACATCAAACACTCATACATTTGGCAACAATAATTCAATATCTCATTCATTCAAATTCGATTCCACATAAGCAATTAACATAATTCTCAAAATAGAACCATTCATAAAATAAGCATCATTTTTTCTATCATCAAAATGAAGTCCTGCAATTCCAATAATGACATTCACCATTTCAAAGTAATTATATTCTAGCAACATATAAAGTTTCATAATCATCAAGCATAAAATAAAGCATCAACATATGTCAATGTGATCCAAATCATGGAATCATATAGGTTCTAAATCCATAAAGCATAAAATAAAGCATCCATAATAGTCTCAATATGCAAATAACTGAAAATGTCAAACTAAGTCGGGGTAGGGCCTCACACCCTCCCCCTCTAGGCATGAACTTCCTCCTGGAGTTCATCAAAAAGGTGGGGGTACTATGATCTCATACGTGTTGCATCCTCCCATGAGGTTGTGACCTCATCATAGCAATCCCACTAGACCCTAACCTGGTCCAGCTCTCGACCTCGAAGGCCCAGCGTCTGGCGTGCCAAAATGCGAATGGGCTCCAAAGCTAGCTGCCCGTCTGACTCCACCTGCAAGGCATCCCAATCTAGAATATGAGACTCATCATAGATATACTTCCTCAAAACTGAAACATGAAACACATCGTGGATGCGCGACAGGCTAGGTGGCAATGCTAAATGATAGGCAACTGGTCCTGTCCTCTGCAAATTTTCTCTCTTTCTTTTCTATCTTTCTTCATAGGCTTTTAAGTAGGTTTCTATCTCCTAGTTTTGATTTTAGTTTTAATTGTAGTTTTAATTAGAATTTATTATTAGGAAGGAATTGGGAATTCTATTTTGATTATATTTATAGTCTAAAGTCAGTTTTTTATTCATGTTTTGAAAAGAGTGTTATATGCTTAAATCGGGTGTGGGGATTAATTGTTTCAATTGATCAATTTTACTTTATGCTTCATTGAAAACCCTATATGATTCCCTATGTTTGGTTTATCTATGTTTATTGGATGTTTTTTATCACGGGAAAAATAGGTTTTGAAGGGACCCCGAAACCCTTTACAATAGATCCTTAAAAGATAAGAGCATTAAGAAACAAGAAAAAACATTCTGCAAAAACACCAGCACAGTTCCTGGCAAAAACCAGCATAAAAGCCCAACAAAACCAGCTACATCTAGCCAAAACTGAATAAAGACAAAAGACAAATTACTTAATATTTTTAAGGGCATTAGCCAAATTTCTGCTAATCCCTTGCAAATATTTGATATTATCCCTGAGCATTAGGATTTCCTTGGAAGAGGCCAAAGCATCTTTTTTCATACTCGCCCTAGTCCTTTTTGTCATGCCACCAAAAGCACTTTCCACATTCCCTACCTCAATAGCATCATCTTCAACATCCAAGTCCACAACAGGTTTGGAATTGTTGGAGCCTTCAAGGAACTTGACAATTTCCTCCATATTCCTGGTCAAAGAGGTAACGATATCTGAAATCATAACCAAAAAGTTTTTCATGGCTCCCTTTCCTTCCTCCAGCTTACTAATCTAAGCTTCTAGCTTCTCCACTTTCTCTTCCATAACCTTATTCCACTACTCCTAGTTACTTTCATTTTTCTTTCCCTGCTCTTCGTGCTCCTTATCAATTTTTTCCAAATTCTTGATTCTTTCATATACCCACCTATCAAAACCCAATCGAACCTCAAAATGGTTTTTGAGTTTATCCAGGATAGTCCCATCTTCAACTTTATCATGTTCAATGCTTGTTTCTTCCTTATCCTTATCTTGCTCCATTCCCATTTCCATTTCCCTTTCCTCCTTTTAATCTGATTGTCTTGCTCCTCCATAGGTTGGTTGTTAACATTACCAATACTCATGTTGTGCGTAGGGCTATTCTAATTAGAAACATCCTCTTCTTCTCCTACCTCTTCCCCCACTTCCTCTTCTTTCCAGCTATCCTCTCTGTCAGACTCATCAATCTCCATCTCACTTCCATTTTTGCCACTGTCCTCAAAAACAACCTCTGTATCCTTTTGTTTACCCATGTCCTCTTGAATTTTCTCAATGGTGGATTTCTTGACCTTTTTGCCTTATATCAGCACATCCTTACTGGGCCCACATTCCTCAATTTTCCTCTTTCCTTTCCTCGGTGAAACTGACCTTTATTGGATGTTATTAGGCCTTTTTCAAATGGTTTTTTGTCAGAATTCAGTTCTGAGTTTTATGCTATATTTTTCTGTATTTTTTGTAAGCCCCTAAAACTACTTGTTTTGTAAATAATGGAAGGATATACCTCATATCTACTTTAAAAACCCCTATTCCCAACATATTTTTCCCTTCTTTCTATGTACAAGAAACAAATACAGAGTTGTACTCTTAAGAATAGGCATTATTTACATAAACGAATCAACCCTCTTTGGCATGCAAAAAAGTATGAAGACCAGGGCGATGGGCACACTGGTCCCGACATTTTTGGATCTTTTTTAGGGATTAGATTTGAATCTGTATATACTTCTCAGATCTAGGTGCGTGTGAAAATTTGACGACTATAGCTCACTATTTCCACATTTTTACCTTCATTTCCAACACTTTTCCCTAATTTCAATATTTTAACTCATAAATGAGGGTCAATTCATAATTCACACCCCTTAAATCCATTCATTATTTAGTCCTTATCATTCTTGATTTGGGGATTGGATCTATTGGATTGCACCCTCTTTTGAATGTAATGGTAAATAAGTGGTTTTCATCCCTCTAATGGTGGAAACCCTAATTTTTCACCAATAAATTTTGGTGAACTCGTCTCCTTACACCTCTATTTCTGATTTATGTTCTCAGATGTGAGTGTGTATGCAATTAAAAATTTAATTGTTCATTTACAAGTTTGAATTCCTTGCAAATCTTAAAAATTTAGAGGTTAATTTCACTAAAACCCTAATTTTTAAATTCAAAATTGAGCTTGTGAATTGCTTCAGATCTGAGTGTTTTTCAATTTCAAAATTCAAATTTTCACCTACAAGTCAAATTTCAAATTTTAATTCTAAAATTAAGTGGTCAATTTCAAAAACCCTAATTTTTAAAATTGAAATTGTGGGTTGTTTAAATTTTTAATTTATCATTTTAGAGCTACCTCAAATTCAAAATTGCTATCTTGGATCAAATTTTCGATTTAAATTTTAAAATTAAGTGGTTAATTGAAGGAGCCCTAATATTTGAATTTAAATTAACTTTGCGGGTTGCCCAATTTTGGATTAATTATTTCAATTCCCAAATTTCAAACTTAGATCTAATTTTGAATTTAATTTTTAAAATAAAAGAAGTTATTTTCACAAAGCCCTAATTTTAAATTTAAATTTAAATTTCCTAGGAGGTTACATATTTTTTCAAAATTATTATTTTTGCTTAATTAATTAAACAGACATTTTTTACAAAAAATTTGTATTGTTTAATTATTTCATTTTAAATTTTAAAATTCAAATTTTAGATTTCAAGTTTTAAAATTGTCATTTTTAAGCTTCATTTCACATTTTTCAAAATTTTAATTTTAATTTCAAATTTATTTATTTTTAAATCAAATTTGTGGGTCTTCTCAATTTGCATAAATTAAGAGGTTTTATTTATAAAACCCTAATTTATTTTTATTAATTTGCTTGGACCTAAATTGAAATATTCATCATGGCAATTAATGGAGTTGATTTATTTGCTATTTCACATATGATTACATTTCTTTTTACCTACATTTATTATAATCATGTGTCAAATAATGACTTATTTCACTTCATGTTACTTCTTTTCATTCATAGCACTTGGACATATTGTATTTTTTAGGGTTTTCAAGTTGCTTTCTTTTCATCAATTAGATCTCAAAGCTTTCATGTATCATGTATGTTGTTTTATGGTGATGTTTTGGGGAAATCCATTTCATATGTAGATCACCTCAAAGATTTTGTAGATCCTGATCCTAGAGATGCTAATGGAAAACCTAACACTTGTACCTCTCCTAGGGTATCTAATGAGAATGAAGAACGAGCTAATTCTCCTATAAATGATCTCTCTAATGGAGAGAAAGAATTGAAGAGAAACATGGACCCATTATATTATCATATACATACGCTAGAGCAAGGGGGCAAACTAAAAATATTGGTGTTTCCATCTCTCTAGATCCTCCTTATTCTCCTAGATCCAATCTTAATCATCAAAACAATTGTAGAGAAGATGATGTTATGCATTTCATTCATGATCTCTCTCTCCACATAACATTAAGTAAAGATTAGGCCTTAGATAATAAGGATCTTCCCTCTCAATCTACCAAAGAGGATACACATGATGAAAGAAAGGAAAATCCCCCTCCACAAGATATTCCTTCTTCATCTACTAGTCCTTTTATTCCTTATAAACATTCTTACACTACAAACTCTAAATAAATTTATTATAATGTTCCTCTGCCTTCTCAATTAAAGGATTCTTATAGGAGTGGCTTTAACATAATATCAAAACAAGGTTTTAGAGGATGGGGACTTGGAAAATTTGAACAAGGAATTTGAGTCCCTATAAACCCTCCTACACAAATTACAATGAAAGGCCTAGGAAATGATAATACATCTTCTATGGATGAATTCCTTATGATTCAAGATTTCAAAGATCAGCTTGCAAGATAACAAGTCATTCGTTCTCATAAAAGTGCTTCTTCTTCAAAAACTCATTTTTGTCCATTTCATCAAACCCACATGACCATCATGCTAATGATTGTCCTGATTTTTAAAATCCAATGAAAGAACTTATTGATAGTGACAAAGTTAAAATCATTAATGACAATCCTTCTTCTCCTAATTGTAGACACCCAAAATTGTCTAGTCTAATTAAATAAATATTTTATTTATTTAATTATCTAAGCTTAATTCTTCTATTAATTAAATAAATCTTTATTTATTTAATTAATTCATTTATCCTCTTCTAGCCTTATTTCTCATTTAAATAAATACATTTATTTATTTAAATTATCCTTTTCCTAATTAAATAAATATTTTATTTATTTAATTGATCCCTATTCTTCTATTAATTAAATAAATCTTTATTTATTTAATTAATTCATTAACCTTTTCTACTCATGACACATGTCATTCATCTCTTAATTCATACACTACTTACCCCTCTCATTATTTTATTATTTCTTTTAACTACCCTCTAATCATAGCCGACCTCCTTTTACACCTCTCAATCTTATCCCTCCATTTCATATTGTGTCTTCTATATAAGGAGATGCTTCCTTTATTATCAAACCCTAACTAATCATTCATCTTGAGGACTTGACTACACTACGATCCTACTTGCAACCACATTCCGTTCTTTATTGAGCTCTTGTGCACATAAAATCTGAGAGCAAATATATCAAGCAAAATCAATGGAGATCCAAACCCTATTGGACATGTGATGGCATAATCTTTGTGATTTCATTTGATTTGCATTGTCTTAGGTAATCTTCATATGTTATGGTGGATCTTTGTTGTTGTTAGGCTAGGGTTTTGTGGTTGAATTCATTTAGCCTTTCAATATTGTTATTATTGTTATCCATTTCCTCCATATACATTTTGGCATGCCCGGTGGGACTCTTGTCCCTTTTTGCATTTAACATCCTTGTTGCAGATTTTGTGTTTTTGAAGTTGCAGATTTGACATTTTCGGCAACATTTTGATATTTTCGTGTCTGCGTACTTTCAGATCACATTTTTGGCTTTTTGCCACGTCTGTGAACTTTCGGATTGCGTTTGGGTTCCTGAATTGTGTCTGTGACATCTTGAATCGCATCTGTGTTATCAGCAGTATTTTATTTTGCAGGTTCCAGAAATCGCGTTTGTGTTCCTAAGTTGCATCTATGGTGTTTTTAGTCGCGTTTGTGTCCAGAAATCATGTCTGTGTTCTGGAGCCACGTCTGCATCGCACAGAACCGCATCTGCGTTAGGAAGTTGCATTTGTGTTGAGGGTAATCACGTCTATGTGCACCGGTTTCAAATTTTGGGTTTATTGATTCGATTTTAGGTTTTGCATTTAATGTTTCAGATCTGGTTTATTTTGAGCTAACATTTTCAGATCTAGCTAATGACATTGGTGCAGCTTGTCTTGAAAGCAAAACATTTTGTTGAAGGCCCCTATTTTCACAAAGTCTTTTTAGTTTAAAATTTACCTAACTTGTGTGCTTGTAGGAAGGGGTGATTATTTGAAACAACCCAAACTACTAACAACTCTTTGTTGCAGGTCCTTGGCAAGGGTTTTTGGATTTTTATTGTGTGCCTTGTTTTCATAGACTAGCAAACACTTCAATTGGTACACTAAAATTGAATCATTGTCTTTTGTGTTTTGAGCAATAGGCTCTTTTTGTTTAATCTTTAGAGGGCCTATCTTCCCGTGTGGTCTTTAGGACTACTAGTGAGAACAAAACGACCCAAGTGGTAGAAAGGAAAACCCACCTCTTTTGAACCACTATAAATAAATGTATTCATGGTGAAAACTATGGATAACATGTGCTGATTAGTTCATACCGACACTATGTCTCCCCATAAACCCGTTTGATCAAATTTATTTGATCAATTATAGGGCGTAACCCCTACCGACTGGGAGCCTTCTGTATTTACAGAGCTGAAAGTGTCGCATATATGGCCACATGAGTGGATGCCCTTACTAGTACCTTTTTGTTTTAGAAGCCCAAATCCTTCTAGTTGTTGGGGTAGGAGGTCGGACCTCTGGTAGCGGCCCACACACATACAATTCTTAGTAGAGATACAAAGTTTGCCACAGGGAGTTTTCATGGGGACTGATGCTTGGCTGACCCAAGAAGTGAGTGCCTAGGGTGGAGCCAGTGAGTTCAAGCATCTAAGTATCCACTCTGAATAGCATAGCCTTGGGGGTAAAACCCCATGTGGGATCAACAACTATTGTCTTGGCCAGCCATAAGAATTGTGCTTGACTTATTTTAAACATTCAAAACATTCAAGACCAAACAGCAAAACATTGTGTCTTTTGTGTCTTCAAGTATATGCAAAATATTTTTTTACATCAAACAACACACTTTTTTTTTGGAGTCATTTTGGAGTCTAGACACTTACACACATTAGGTCTTCATCAACACTGTGTCCTCTTGTCACGAAAAATAGTCAAACAGTCAGATTTGGTCACAACAAAACAACTTCACAAATTGGAAAAAATTGCACAAATTTTGCAGAAACACGTCTGTGTCTGACATAATAGCGTCTGTGTTGTATAACCGCACCTTCCAGAATCAAAAATGCATTTTGCAAAAATCTCAGAAGCGCGTCTATGTTGAACAAAGCCATGTCTATATCAAGAAACCGCGTCTGTGAAGTATACAGGCACGTCTGTGTTCAGAATTGAAAAACTGTTACAGTCCAGCAAACAAACACAGTCAGTTTCAGAATTCTTGAGCTTCCTAGGTCATTTCTCCAGGGTTTCATTTAGCATTCAACCTATCTTTGGGTCTCACAAAGTCCATCATTGCTTCACATCTCACTTTACATTCACAATTGTCTAAACTTGAGTCAAAAGGTCACTTGCTTGTCCTCACTATACTTTATCAACACACTACATACAACAATTCTTTGCTAAGTGGTCCCTCATCAAGGTTTCTTACCTTTGAGTCTCATTTGGTCTTACTTAGAGTCAAGGTCAACTTACCTCATCAAGAGAAACTATCCTCTCTTTGGAAGTCACACCTACTCTACTACATACATACTTGGTCTTACATTTTGGATATTGCAAGTACACCTCAGATTCATTTACATTCCATCCAACTCTTGGTCTTCCGTACTTTTTCCATTTTCATCTAGTCTCACACATCTTGGTCAATACCTAGTTCATGGTTGAAACCCATCTTCAAAAATCTAGGAGAGAAACTAAAAAGGCTCAAGAGTCTGCAAACATGAGTGTTTATGAGTATGACAATGATGTCTTTTTCAATACTAATCATACTACATTACCTGACATGGATGTCTATAGAAACATTCCAAATGTTGAGAACATGGAAACTAAAAACAACAATGAGACACACAATGACAATATGGACAAATTTTCAATACATTCAGTAGATGTGGAAGAATCCATTATGAATCCCCATTTCAATCGATTGGTTGAGGAAAGAATGAGGAGGGATAGACAATACTTCTTACAAATGATGGCACAAACTGGAGCCAAGATACCCCATGATTTTGACATGTCTCAAATAATGGAAAGTCGACCTTTGCAACAACCTCACTCCAACATGGATCAAAGGAGGCCTAATAGTGGAGGACATAGAGGACCATATATGGTACCTAAATCACCATCATCTTTGCTTCAAAAACCAGAGGTCCCACATACACATGGTCAAGCATATGATACTCACCTTCGCAGACCATTATGGAAGTCTTATGCAGAAAGATATGCTCAATCACATACCAATGCTAAGGATCAACCACCAAAGCAATTGGATATTCAAAGGCATGCTCAAAATTTGGACACAAGAAAACTCTGTGTCGAATTTGGGGGCAACACATTAGAATATGACATGCCTGTAGAGTATGGTATACATGCACAAAATAGATATGGCGTTCCTCAACATGAATCTATACCAAGTGGTCCATATACGCAGCATCACTATAGACCTCCTCCATATGAACATGTGTATGATCAATATCATCCATATATGCAACATGCTCCTCCTCTAATTGGTGCCTCAAGCATGGGGTATGGTCCAAGAAGTTGATCTCCACCTAAGAGCAATTTGGAGCAACAAATCAGGGACTTACAAAAGAAAATGGAGGACATAAATACACCAAAGCCAACATACACAATGAGAGACATATGTCCTTATCCATTTGACAAGAGCATTCTAATGCCTCCATTCCCTACACACTTTGTGATGCCTAAATTTGATAAGTATAGAGGAAAAGGGGATCCTAAGGCACACATAAGATAGTTTTTCATTGCTTGCATTGAGGTAGCAACAGAAGAGACATATTTGATGAGATTATTCCCACAAAGCTTAGGTGATCAAGCTATGGAATGGTTCTCCCAACTTCCACCTAGAATTAAGTCATGGGGTGACTTAGCAGAGGCATTTATTCAACATTTCTCCTACAACATAGAGACAAACATATCAGTCACTACTTTGTGCAACACCAAGCAAAAAGAGGGAGAATCTTTTGCATCATTTTTACAAAGATGGAGAAATCTAGCTAGCAGATGCTCTTGTGAAATTCCACAAAAACAAATGGTAGAAATGTTCACCCAGAATGTTAACAAAGACATTGGCTATGACTTAAGGAAAGCTTGTTTGTCCACCTTCAAGGACGTCATTGAAAAGGGCTTAGCAACAGAGAAGGTCCTAATTGAACAAGGAGTCATTAAGATATTCAAGGAAAACAAAGATGACTTTAAGGTAAAAGACAAGCCAAGATTTTGGAATAAAAATAAGAACACAGTCAATGATGGTGTTGTTGATGCCAACACAGTGCGGCCCAAATTCATCTTTTCAAGATCAAGTTCTACAAACAATCAAGTGAATACTCAAACAACTTCCAGATCACAAAGGAAGTACACCCCATTGGGAGAACCACTTGAGTCAGTTTTCAAGAAGCTAGTGGCAAACAAGGTAATCACAGTTCCAGATTTTCCCCCATATGAGCCAAAGGTCAAACCAAATTGGTGGAATGATGACGAATATTATGAATTTCATAAGAGCAAGGGTCATAAGACAGGAAATTGTCATTGACTAAAGAACATCATACAAGATCTCATTGATAGAGGTGACATTGAGATTGAGGGACACTCATCCAATCAAGAACATGAGATGTTTAAGGAACCATTCCCACAGCATGACAAGGGAAAAGCTAAAGCCACAAATGAAGAAACCAACTATACCAGAGCATCTTATAACTATGATTCAACTATCAATCACATTTCGATGGACAATTATGTCTCTACTATTATCATCAAGGATGAAAACCCTGAGAATTCTACTCAGAGACCCAAGATTATCCTAAAAGGTGTTGGATCTTCTTCCAAACCTACCTTTGAATGTCATGTCACAACTCATCGAGGTAAAATCACTTTGCAAGGTGCCCCAACTAAAAACATCGCTTCTTCATCAACCAAGCCTGAGTACGACCTTGTAGAACAATTAGGGAAGACACCCGTGCTCATCTCCATCCTTGAGCTCTTACGCATATCCCCCGCTCATAAAGCTATTCTTGACAAAATCTTGAGAGACACCGTTGTTCCTACTGATCTGAACGTGGACTAGTTTCAAGCCATGGTGGGATACCTTTCCATTCCACATTCTCTTACATTCACAGAACCTGACAATGCCTCCATGAGTCAGCCACATAATGCACCACTACATGTTGAAGCCTTCATACACAAACATCAAATAAAACGAGTCCTGATAGATGGAGGAGTTGGTCTAAACATTTGTACATTGAGCACAATTAAACAATTGGGATATTTTTATAAAGCTGTGAATTCTAGAAATCAAATCACCATCAAGACATATGATGATGAAGAATGTTCGTCCAAGGGCACAGTCACCTTTCCTCTCAGAGTTGGGCCAGTTACAAAGGATGTGGTTTGTCAAGTCTTAGATCTAGATCTCACTTATAACATATTGCTAGGATGTCCTTAGATTCATGAAATGAGGGCAGTCCCATAGACATATCACCAATGCATTAAGTTTCCTCACAATGGAGTGGAGGTAACAGTTAACGATGATCCTAATCCGTTCATATACTGCAATAATCTGAGATCAAAAACTGAGACCATCATTCCCAGTAATCGTGAAGCTGTTCCTTCTTCGGCATACATTGATCCTGAGTCATTAAAACCTTTGACATCAAAACAAGGTGAGCTTAAAGGCAAGTTTCAGGACAAGGGCATGGGGGAATACACTTTAAATCAGACCATGTACTTATGACAAGTCATGAGTTCTCTAAAAGAATATGGAAGACCACATCCTAACAAGAAAGTATCCATCATGGTACTCAAATGGGACCCTACTACCTTTCAAAGATGGGGTGAATTGGAAGAGGAAGATCTATACAAAATGCTTTACAAAGACATTGAAGATGACACACAAGATCACATCAGTATAACATGTGATAAATATGGCAAGGGCTTCAAAATTCTACAAAAATTCAGGTATGATGGAAAAAGCCCTCTTGGGTTACGAAAGGAAGGCATCATTGAACCTTTACAACCTGAATTGACATTCAAAAAGGAACGCTCGAAAAGACTTGGTTTCTTGACTTCCAAAGTTCACACTCAAAGGACAAAGGAAGCCTTACAGATCAAAGCTGCCAAAATTCAACAAGAGGATTGCTATTCCATAAACTCCAACGAATGGGAATGGGGTTCAGATAAGTCCTCCAGTGACTATGATCTCATCGAGACATTCAGAGAGCCAAATGAACCCACAGAAGAAGAGGAATTTTATAAAAAGTTCAGAGTTGGTCAAGAAACAACCCATGAGGATTCCACATGGCCCTTGTCTCAAGGTTCTAGGTTGAAATCACATAGGATGAGAACACCTATCCTAGAATGCGCTACTAGTGATGATAATTTGGATTCACTCATGATCAAGACTGATGAGGAGAGTGCCATCGATGACCTCGATAATTACCTTGACATACCCAAATATAACTGCATCTTCACTCTTAGCCCCGCTAACTTCGAAGACATTGAAGGCCTTCCCCTTGTTCACCACAAACTCATTGACTGGGATCATGAAGGACCTGCATAGTTTGACACATTCCAAAATGATGAAGTTGTTATTGACTATATGGGCATACGAGATGATCTTCCCCTTCGGGACCATAAAGCAGGATACACTATTAAACTCAACAGCGTGGCATATTTTGGTGAGGGTGTCGGACCTTCCAATCGCAAAAATGTGAAAATAAGAACAAACCACGGGTCTTATGGCGAAAACCACACTGTGGCGCTATATGACCCCAAAAAGTAAAAAGAAAGGTATCTGAGGGCAAAAACCTCTCTGAGGCACCCAAAGATGGAAGGCTCGACATTCTCCCAGTATCATATGAGGAAAAGTCATCCATGCTGGTAGAGGAGATTATCAAAACAAACATTGGTACTAAAGAGGTTCCACACAACATATTCCTGGCTTAATCGTTGACAGAGTCAGAAAGGTCAAAATTCATAAGTTTCTTCAAAAAATGACAAATCAACTTTGCATGGTCATACGCTGATATGCCTATATTAGATTCAGATTTGGTAATGCATCATTTGACAGTCAAACTAGGGGAAAAGCTAGTGAAACAGAAATTAAGAAAAATGCATCCACAAGTGGCATTACTAGTCAAAGGAGAACTTGAGAAATTATTGGATGTCGGATTCATACACCCAATTGACTATCCTGAATGGATCTCTAACTTAGTGCCTGTCAATAAACCAAATCACAGCATCAGAATATGTACAGATTTCAGAGACATCAATAAAGCTTGTCCAAAGGATGACTTCCCATTACCAAATATTGACTTGATTGTTGATCTCACAGCAGGTCATGAAATGTTATCACTGATGGATGGATTTTCTAGACTTTATAATCAAATAAGGATCGCGCCCAAGGATCAACACAAAACATCATTCACTTGTCCTTGGGGAACTTTTTGCTAGAATGTCATGCCCTTCGGGCTAAAAAATGCAGGTGCTACATATCAAAGAGCCATGACTACTATCTTTCATGATCTCATGCACGTAACCGTGGAAGATTATGTTGATGACCTCTTGGGCAAATCAATAGATAGAAATACACATTTGGACATACTTTTAGTCATCTTTGATCAGTTGAAAAAATATAAAGTAAGATTAAACCCCAAGAAATGTGTCTTTGGAGTAACCTCCGAGAAACTCCTAGGATTCATTGTATCCAAAAGAAGAATCGAAGCTGATCTAGCAAAAGTCAAGGCCATCTTGGAGATGCAACCACCAAGAAATATCAGTCAACTTTGGTCTTTACAAGGGAGACTCTAGTCCATACGAAGATTCATAGCACAACTTGCAGATAAGTGTAATCCTTTTCAACACCTGCTACATAAAAACATCAAATTCAAATGGGATGATAACTGTCAATAGGCTTTCCAAATGCTCAAAGATTATCTTCTAAATCCACCAGTTCTGATGCCACCAGTTCCAAATTAACCTTTGTTACTATACATATCAGCTACTCCAACAGCATTGGGGGCACTCTTAGCACAACAAATTGTTGAGGGCAAAGAAAAAGTAGTATACTATATCAGTCGCACATTAGTAGCATATGAGCTAAATTACACACCAATTGAGCATGCATGTCTCACCGTGGTCTTTGCTTCACAGAAATTATGACATTACATGCTCACTCATAAGACTAAGTTGGTTGCAAGGATAGATCCATTGAAATACCTTCTCAATAAAGCAACACTTACTGGGCAACTGGCCAAATGGGTAATGATCTTGAGTGAATTCAACATCGAGTATGTGGATAGAAAAGCAATAAAAGGACAAGCCATCGCAGATCAATTAGCAGACGCTCCCATGATTGATGATGTTCCTCTAAGTTCAGAATTTCCAGATGAATCCATTTTAACAATGTCACATGCAAAGCCATGGCAACTATACTTCGACGGCTTATACACACAGCATGGGGCAGGAGTTGGCATCCTCTTTATAACTCCTCAAGGGGATTCTATACCAAAATCATATTGCATATCATTTCCTTGCACTAACAATATAGTAGAATATGAGGCATTAACAACTGGATTACGGATTGCAATTCAGTGGAAGATCCAGGAACTTCGTGTTTTTGGGGACTCTCAACTTGTAATCCATAAAGCAACTAATGATTACCAAACAAAAGATGAAAAATTACTGCCTTACAAACAAATGGTGGATGACCTAAAACAACACTTCACAAAGATAGATTTTGAGCAGATACCAAGAGAGCAGAATCGTGCCGCAGATGCCATGGCTACAATTGCTTCACTGATCAATCTACCTCCAAATGAGACCCGCTATGAGTTCTTGGTGGATAACCTTTTGGTTCCTTCATATGAGATCATTCCTACTGAGACGATATGTGTCATCGGTCCTGAGTCCCAGTTATATGGTTCCATTTTCACATACCTTCGTGACAATACCCTACCTCCTAATCTATCAAATAACCAACGTTGCACATTCATTTGCCAATCCTCTTGATATGTCATTTTAGCTAATATCCTATACCGACGAGGTCTAGATGGCACTCTTCTTAGATGTTTAGAAAGTGACGAAGCTCAGATTGCGTTACATGAAGTGCATGAAGGGATATGTGGTCCACATGCTAGTGGTCCTACCTTGGCCAAGAAACTCATCAGGACTGGATATTACTGGCCCAATATGGAAAAAGACTCATATCAGTTTGTCAAGAAATGTAAGCAATGTCAAATTCATGGAGACCTCATACATGCGCCAACACAAGAACTTCAACCAATAGCATCTCCTTGGCCCTTTTGTCAGTGGGGACTCGATCTCATAGGCAAGATTCACCCTCCTTCTTCCAATGGTCATAAATTCATTATCACTACCACAGAGTATTTCACAAAATGGATTGAAGTTGTGCCTCTCACACAAGTCACTAGAAAACAAATTGCTACATTCATCCTCAACTATATCATTTGCCAATACAGTATTCCTGTTTCCATTATCACTGATAACGGGTGTCCCTTCAAAAATTAGGATGTTCATGAACTCTGTGACTGCTTCCATATTTCCCATCATTTCTTCACACCATATTGCCCCCAAGGTAATGGCCAAGCTGAGGTGTCTAATAAAACAATCCTTAAAATCCTAAAGAAGACAGTCGACGACGCTGGCCCTAATTGGCATATCCAACTTAATCCTACACTTTGGGCCTACTGCACAAGTGTCCGCACACCTACAGGAGCTACACCTTATTCACTTGTCTATGGCGATGAAGCCATCTTGCCTATTGAGGTCCATTTACCCTCTTTACGTGTCTCTTTGCACAACATTATCGGCGATGAAGACTATAAGGTCTCTCGCTTACAAAAACTGGAACTACTGGATGAACGAAGACAAACTGCTTTTAATCATCTCAAGGCTTACCAACAACGAATGAGTCGCAGCTGCAACCACAAAGTCAAGCCTCGCACATTTGAGGTAGGTGAATTGGTTCTCAGAGAAAACCCCAAAAATCAGCAAACAAAGAGAAGAAGGGCAAGTTCGAACCAAATTGGCTTGGTCCTTACATCATAACAGCAGCATATGAATCTGGGGCATATCAGCTCTCAACTATAGAAGGTGAACCTTTGGAGGATCCTATCAACATCATGCACCTTCACAGGTTCTACACATAGCTCTTCAAAATATCCTAATTCAAAAATATAAAAAAATCAAAAAATTCAAAAATACAAAAAAATCAAAAAATTCAAAAATACAAAAAAATCAAAAAATTCAAAAATACAAAAAAGTCAAAAAAATTTTAAAATACCAAAAAAAAAAAAAATTGTTACTTGGTGAAAACCTAGCAAACAGGCACCTTGTGACACAAAAAACATTGAAAAATTGAAAAAAGTAAAGAGAAATAATTTCGTCCAACAGTGAAAACCACTTCAGTGGCACCCTGGGCAAGTACCATGGTGAAAACTGGGTCACCAATGCCATGCATAGAGACATTGCTCCTCCCTCCTTCAGGATTCTCTTTCATTACTTCACTTTGCACACACTCACAACCTATTCGTCCATAATAAACTCATCCATTCCCATCATGACTTGTTATTGATCTACCCAAGATTGGTTAGCCATTCATAATGAACATCCCTTTTCACCTCCCTTTCTATCCATAATAAATCAGATCCTATCTGTGGCTAAGGCAAATTCTACATCTAGTGATGGGTGTGGAACTGAGAACATCACATGTTTCTAGAAGTACAGTTTCTTCCAGCTTCCTTCAGTCTATCCACGCCCAATTCGCAATAAAGCAGCATCTGCATCGCCAATCCGCAATAAAGTTTCGTCTTCTCCGCAATAAAGTATCAGTTTCATGGATTCAGTCAGTTTCAGATGAGACAGCAGCAACAATGGACTTCAACAAATCAAATCTTTCAATAGACTCAGACAACATATGGTTTAGTGCTATCTATCCTTTTTTGAAAGTAAACATTATGACCACAATCAAATAAGACTTATACAAGTGACAGGAGACACTAAACTTGAGGACTACAGTGGATGTTGGTGTTGAGTCTTAGTTTTCTTTTGATTTTATCTTTTTGTGACATGTCTTTTAGCTTTTCTAGGATGTCTCTGACTAGAGATTCTATCTCCAGGATGTCTTTGACTAGAAAGGCGAGGATGGGGTATCGTCACCTATTTGTATTTGTTGTCTATGGATTGTCTCTTAGTAATGCTATGACTTGTCCAAGGATATGAGGACACTGTGAGTCTAGTGTGAACTAGGGCATTCCTTGTTTGTGACTGTCTTATCTCCATGCAAATAGGTACAATGACTTTCTGGGTCGAACATATGCCTCGATTGTCATAACCTACTTGCCATAATAAAGCTCAATGATGATAATGCACAAGAAGCTCTTTCACTTTCATATCTTCTATCTTTCATCCCCCTTTCTTGATTGACTTCCATCGTCCTTTTCGAGTCTGTGTAGCCTGCTATCACATGACTAAGTATAATGACACACCAAAAACATTTGCATTTCATGTAGTTGCACCTGCATTATCATATAAGCATTTCATACATACATATAGATATCACAATTACATCACATCCTGCATACAACACCTGTTAGCACAATTTACATTTGCATTATCATATTCATCTGCATTACATACATTCACATTTGCATCATGCATACACATATAAAACATATAAAAGAACAAAAATATTACATTTCATCATATACATATTTGCATCCATATCATAAGCATCACATGAGAACATCGCATCACATAGGTACGCATGCATAGAGCGGCCGCAAAGATGATTCATCTCATATATATATATATATATAAAGTGTCATGATACAATGATGTCAAAAATCATATGGCTACAATCACCCGAAGGTGTCTACATCATCATACAAAAATGGTACAATACAGATACATAGGGAGCCCTCTACGGCTATGATGAACTCCCTCCCTCGGAGCCACCTGGCCTCAACGGAATCTAAGCCCTTGAAGGACCTGCCTCAGGATCATCCCTCTTGTCCCCTCTATCTGGTGATGGTGGAGGACCCATAACTCCACCACTAGATGCCTATCTCCTCTGACTCCCTCCCTTAGCTATCGCTATCCACGATGGTCTATGGAAGCTCCTCGCCTGCTGATCTACTGGCACTGCACCATAATAGAGATCCTGCCAGTAGGCAATCTCCTCCCCGGCCCACAAAACATAGGCATATCTGGCCCCTGTGTCCTCTGTTGCCTATCTCCTAGCCCTTAGTGTTGTCTCAGCCTCTGTATAGCACTGAATGGCCTGGTCTCACTCCCGCTCAGTATCTCTAAACCGCCTCCTGAGCCTATCCCTCTCCCTCTCTAGGTCTTGGATCTCATCTGCCTATCCCTGGCAGATCTCCCTCAGCTCCTTCAGCTCATCCTCCTCTACCTTAGCCCCCTATAGCTCTTCCTGTGGCTCCCCCTATACGAGTGCCTGCCCCTATGCTTGTACCTATGCTGGTGCCTATACTGGTACCTGTCCCTATATCTATCCCGGTACCTACACCTATCTGGGACCCTGTGTTGTTGGCACCTATAGTGGTAATCCACCATGACCCCTCACCACTTGAGCCTATTTGTCCTCTCCACCCTCCATGATGCAACCCTCCTCTCTCCAACTGCTACCCTCCTCCTCTATCATCCTCTGCTCCCATCGGCTCCATCATCATCATCATCCCCACCACCATCTCCCTCTAATAGCTCTCCTAGATCTGTCAGGCATGGGAATGGATGCTCGGCCCAGTATGTTGTGTACTTGACATCCATGTTGGCATCCTTGATCTTTGGCCACATGTCCCAAGGTAAGGGCATCATCTCTACAAGTTGTGTAACAGCCTGATCATATGATAATAGGGGCCCAAACTGCGCCTGATCTCTGACAGTCTATGCATACATGCCTGAGCCCCGTGGCATCTGTTGAATCCTGCCAAACTGCCTGCCCACCCTATCCACTAGCTACCTCTCCAACACATAGGGCATCCACCCAATCAGGTACCTACTCCAGAAGGTGTAGGGAAGCTCTACTACATCATCCTCCCACTGCTCACATCCCAGGTATGGTCTCCATATAACCACATCAATATCATCTATCACCCGCTGCCAGTGCTCTAACCTGCCAATCTGTGGTTGTGAGGTGATCATGTCGTACAAGTGAACAAAATGGTGCCCATGACCTCTGCCTCTGAAATGTATCGGTCTCATCACTGGCAGATGCTCATAAGCCCACACCTGCAACAATGTCACCTCGCAGCCCAACCCCACTGACCTGTGGTATACAAACTGATGCAGCTCATAATAAAGGTGTGCTAGCACACACGGTCCCTAGGCATATCTGGTGTGCTGTGTCACCAGTGTCTCTAATGCACCTCCGCAGCCTATAGCCAACCCTCATGTCACTCTATCAGGACACAGGAACCCACTGATCGCTACTCCTATCACTGCTGGCAGTGCCAATCCTGTAGCAGTCATAGTGTCCCAAGCCACATGCCCTGCCCTCATCTCCGGTCCTGGATCCTGGAACACTCATCTTAGGGCCTCCCTGTCTCCATATCGATCATAGGGAATCAGCTCCCCATCGATCGGTATCCTCAAGATCCTATATACATCCTCTAGGGTGACTGTCATCTCACCCATCGGCAAATGGAAAGTACAAGTCTCGGAGTGCCATCTCTCTGCCAGTGCAGTCAGCAGTCCCATGTTCATCTGAAACTTAGGCACATACAACACGTCTCAATCCCATAGTCTCGATTGTAGCTCGGTCCTCAAATGTCAGCTCAGGTCACAATCTCTGAGTCGACGGGAATCTCTCCCGTGACTCCAACATAGGCAAATACTCCTGCAGTCAAGCAAATCAATCATGTCAATCATAATGGCATTCACTGTTTATCACAAAATGCTACTTTTTATCTAAATGCATATGGCATTCTATCCTAGTGACACTCACTGTTCATCACAAAGTGTTGCTATCTATCCTCGTGACACTCACTGTTCATCACAATGTGTTGCTATCTATCCTCGTGACACTCGCTATTCATCACAAAGTGTTGCTTCTATCCTAGTGGTACTCCCTGTTCATCACAAAGTACTATGTGTTTTGTACTCTCTGTTCATCACAAAGTGCTTCTCACACTTGCACTCACTATTCATCACAAAGTGCTCCTCACATTTGCACTCACTGTTCATCACAAAGTGCTCCTCATATTTGCACTCACTGTTCATCACAAAGTGTTGTTCATATTTTAGTACTCCCTGTTCATCACAAAGTACTCTATCTTGGTACTCACTGTTCATCACAAAGTGCCTTGATCTATTCTAGTCTTCCCTAGAGGACCTGCTTGAGTGTATCCTCTCAGCAGCTTATCCAATCGATAGCGTATGTTCATCACAAAACTGCCGATTTGACCTAGAAGACACAAATTTGTATTTTTTGGACATAAACGCGCTTTCCTGACATAAACATGCTTGAAGACTGCATAAACGCACCTGTTTTACACAGATGTGCCTATGCTCTGTACAGACATGCCTAGGTGACATAGACGTGCCTTCTTAGCATAGACGTGCCTCCACATCATAGACACGATTGCATTCATCACAGATGCATTTTCTGACACAGACGCGCCTGGCACAAACACAGACGCACCTCGCGAGCATAGACGCGCCTGGCACCAACACAGACACGCCTGGACATTTTTTGACATTTTTTTTGGACCCTATTCTAAGCGCATTTATTGCCCTATCTACCATGCATTAATGACAACAATAAATGCATCAAAGTATGAGGTGGTTTTGTGGTACTCACCGGCTCTCCTGCCTCTGCTGGCCTCTGGAATCAATGAACGCAGTCAAATCTGTGAACAAAAGCCATCGCTGCTGACTGCTACTGCTCTATTTTTTCTCTACACTCTGCTCTCGTGGATATGTAGATGACAATGAGGATGTATTTTCCCCGTGGTCTATCTTATAGACTACCCTAGCCCTAGCCCTCGTTTCCCGAGTCGGTCTTCTTTATCCCATGACTTTGTCACTTTATCCGGTCAGTCCATTCTTGCCTCTCTTTCTTATCAAGAGATTGTCTGCAATCTTTTTAGACATTTTCATCCAATCTCTCGAGGGGGCATATCATTCCCATCTTTGGGCAACTCTGTATTAGTTCATCTTATCTTCTTTGAAACAACGCGACAAGCCGCATTGTCTCAAAGAGGGGCAAAATGTAGACACCCAAAATTGTCCAATCTAATTAAATAAATATTTTATTTATTTAATTATCTAAGCTTAATTCTTCTATTAATTAAATAAATCTTTATTTATTTAATTAATTCATTTATCCTCTTCTAGCCTTATTTCTCATTTAAATAAATACATTTATTTATTTAAATTATCCTTTTCCTAATTAAATAAATATTTTATTTATTTAATTGATCCCTATTCTTCTATTAATTAAATAAATCTTTATTTATTTAATTAATTCATTAACCTTTTCTACTCATGACACATGTCATTCATCTCTTAATTCATACACTACCTACCCCTCTCATTATTTTATTATTTCTTTTACCTACCCTCTAATCATAGCTGACCTCCTTTTACACCTCTCAATCTTATCCCTCCATTTCATATTGTGTCTTCTATATAAGGAGATGCTTCCTTCATTATCAAACCCTAACTAATCATTCATCTTGAGGACTTGACTACACTACGATCCTACTTGCAACCACATTCCATTCTTTGTTGAGCTCTTGTGCACATAAAATCTTAGAGCAAATATATCAAGCAAGATCAATGGAGATAGGAAGAATGGAGATCCAAACCCTATTGAACATGTGATGGTATAATCTTTGTGATTTCATTTGATTTGCATTGTCTTAGGTAATCTTCATATGTTATGGTGGATCTTTGTTGTTGTTAGGCTAGGGTTTTGTGGTTGAATTCATTTAGCCTTTCAATATTGTTATTATTGTTATCCATTTCCTCCATATACACTAATAATTACTCTTGTCCTCAATATCAAAAGAATATATCTACACACATTGATGATCAAGAAAGATTAGCAACTAGAATCTTTTAGAAATTGAAGTATGACAAGAATGTGGTTTTTCCTTTTGTGAAGTTTAGCAATAAGCATAAAGAAGGTAGTGGAAATTTCCTTTTTCATCATGATGGTTATCATTCTCTTGGAAAGTGTAAAGCATTTAAGGAATTTGTTTAAGAACAATATAATTGTGCTCATATATGTCTTTCAATAGACCTTGCTCTCTTTCTTGGTGAAAAGGTAGTTCCTTAGCACTCCTTTCACCCTCATGTTGCTCTTCACCCTATGACACGAGTAGTTAAATTAATTGGGGGCTCTTTATCATTAGCGGTGGTGCTTTTTCAATTTCAAATATCTTGGGGTAGCAACATAATTCCTCTCTATTCTATCTCTTATCTTATAATTTTCACCATTGCTTTTATGGATTGCATTATTCATAACTTGATGTCCTTTCTTAAATAGAGTTATCCTTCATGTGAATGCATGTGTGTTCCTTGAATAGGACTTATTTTTTGTTTGAAATAGCACATCTCTTATGGATAACGTCTCCTAAGTAAATGTGTGATTCTTACCCCTAATCTATCTTTGTCTTCTTGCTTGGGGAGGAAAGGCTAGCATTTTCCCTTTTCTCTCTTTCTATCTAAAGTGTCACTATCCCCTTTAGGGATTGAATTTTTCATTTATAAATGAGTAATCTATTCTTAGGGGAATCAGTGATCTTTCTTTCTCTCTTTCTCTCTTTATTTTTAAAGATTACTTCTTCTTTAGAGTTGCATTTTACATATCTCAATGTCTTTTCTTGCATTATCCATGTAAGTACATTGTGCATTTGCTTGTGGTCAATCTATCTTTAGAAGTTGTGTAACTATTCTCATTGTCCTTACACTTGGGGGGGCAATTATTTTCTCTCTCTATCTCTCTTACCTTCTCTAAGGATCTACCTTTCCTTTGGTAGTAGTGTTTTCTTATGATTTGGTGTCATTTCCTTGTGCAAAGTTGTTGTTTACTCAAGGATTCTCTCTTATGCAAGAGGTGTAGGTCCTTGGCTACAACCTCTTTTTCACTTGGTGATGTACACGTATCATAAGTTTACCCCCTCACATTGGTTCAAAAGTGTGTCATCCTTACTCAAGAATCTCTTCCACCTAGAAATAGGGGAAAGGTATGAATTCTTGTTCCCCTTCCTTTATTTTGGTGGAAGATGTTATATTTTCTCAAGAAACTCCTCTTGGAGGTAGATGTCTTTTGAGGAAAGATCTCTTCTTATCCAAGGATCTCCTTTACACTTGTTGCAAGATATCTCTTTTTCAGCTATCTTACCTTTACCTAAAGAATATTCCCTCTTTAGCTTGGATTTATGATATTGCTGCCTAAAGGATATCTCCTTGGTGTTGAAGGTTAGGTATCCTTGTTTCTAGCTTCCTCAAGACATCAACATAGGGATATGTTGACATCTTAAGGGAGGGGGGGCACCCATATCACTCCCTTTGTACCATATTGTACTATATTTTTGCATGTCTTAAATGAGGTGTTCATTCTCGAAACCAAAGGAAACAAACTCTTACACGAGATGCTTCACACCTAAAACTAGACACAACATTTGATATGTTGGCAATAATGTAGCAAACTGAGAGGGGGGTGAATCGGTTTGCACAAAAACTTACTACAACTTAAACCACAAATTAGATCTGATAATTAACAGTTAAAGCATGAAACAAAACTACATCAATATCACACATAGCACCAAGACTTTTGACATGGAAAACCTAGTTAAGGGAAAAAACATGGTGGTAACCTACCCATGATTAGATAATACCCTGTTAGGAGTAAATGAAATATTACAATGGGGAATACACATGCATTCAGGAACACTTCTTAGAGCTCACTGCTCAAACAAAAAACCCATAAGGTTACAACCTTTAGGGAAGGCTTATTGCCTTACAGGAAGTCTCACTAACTTACAAAAGCATTTGGACAACAATCCAGATAACATGAACTATTAAAATAGCATCTCCATATGCCTAGGTAGAGTTCTAGTTAATCTCACTATCAAATCTTCTCTGCAACACACTTCCTCACACACTTCATTCAACTTTCCCTACTACTAAATGATTGATACAATATTAGCACATAGCATCATATCTCTCAATGATCATTGCATTCATTTATACAAGTCATCAACCCATGAAATGCAGGTCAGCTAAACCCTCAACATAAATAACAAAATAATAACCTCACATACTACAATAATTCATGCAAAGAAAAACAATGTTAGCTAAGACATAGTCTAGACCTAAACCAATACCAAAAACATGTAACACCTCCAGTAATTATGCATCAATCATTTGCAAAACTCTACAACATAAAGATGTTGCATAACACAAAGAACATCACCGAACAAAAAAAATATTCAATCACGGGCACAATAATCAATGCAGGCCACCAATACGCATAAAACGTGATCTATAATCATTCACAAGAAATGTGATTTACACCACAATAAATGCAACAACTTGGATTACCAGATTCATCATCATCTCTCTACCAAAGATTAAGAACACCAACATAACTTACTGTCAACCTAAAAGATTTGCTTGTGGATTTCCAAATCATGAACCAATCGAACTGAGGACACGCATCAATATCTTGGATAGTTCCCACACATTCATAACTAAATATATTACAATTTTGAAGCAATACGGAGCACAAACTAGAATATCAAATAACACAAACAACTGAATAACATCCTCAATACCAGATCTCATAACTTGATCACATCAACATGCGGACCTTTGCAAATGGGAATGAACCATCTACAAACAACATAATGAAAACCCTAATCTGCATTAGCTCATCTACAACATTGAGGCTAAACCAACTCATTCAATCAAACTACAACACTAGAATACACAAAAGAATATGTTGACATCAATGACAACACATCAACCAATGTCCAACAATCTCCCCCTTTGGCATTGATGGCAACATATGAATGTGAAAAATAATCAATGCAAAGAAAGAGATTATCTCACAACAATCTCCCTCAAAATCACAAGGATCAGTTTCCCCTTAGACAAACAACTCAAATCACAAATCTCAAAATGCTCTGCTCTCCCACGGAGTTTTTCATATGCTTCTCTTCCCCTTTGACATTAATGACAAAGGCTTGGCAATCAGGATTCTCTCCCCACAAATATATACATCTGAACCAACACTGACTACTCCCCCTGAGTAGCAGCCTCACTCATCAATCTGGATCATAAAATATCTCTGTGAAGTACATTGGACTGATGCAAATCCATGCATCTTAGTTCTCTTCAGGAGGGTAAATCGCCCCTAAATTTCCTCTGAGATACTCAAAAAAGTATCTTTAGGAAAAGGCATTGTAAAGATATCTGCAATATGTTCCTTTGTAGATACATACTCCAATCTGACTTCTTTTGCATTCACCTTCTCTCTCAAGAAATGAAACTTGATTGATATATGTTTTTTCTTAGAATGCAACATCGGATTCTTTGAAATATTTATACAAATTGAATTATCACAATATATAGCAATAGGCTCATCATAAATAACTCCTATATGTCCTTCAATGTTTGCTTCATCCAAATTACCTAAGTACAATTTCTAGTAGAAATAATGTATTCAGCCTCTATAGTAGATAAGGAAATAGCATTTTGCTTCTTACTTGCCCAAGAGACCAACTTCTTACCCAAAAAGAAGGCACCACTTGTAGTATGCTTCTAGTCATCAACATCACTTGCCCAATCAACATTTGTAAAAGCACTCAAGGTAAAGTCATCATTCTTAGGATGCCACAAACCAAAATCAATTGTCCCTTTCAAATATCTAAATATCCTTTTTAAAGCAATAACATGAGATTCCTTAGGATCAGCTTAAAATCTAGCAACATGACACACAACATTCCTTATATCAGGTCTATTCTAAGTCAAATACAACAATCCACCAATCATAGGTCTATATTTGGTTTAATTAGCTTTCGAAGAATCATCATCCTTTTTCATCTTGCATCCAGTCACCATAGGGGTACCAACTGGTTTAGAGTCCTCAAAACAAAATTTCTTTAACAATTCCTTCACATACTTGGACTAAGACATGAAAATACCTTTATCCAACTGAGTAATTTGCAATCCTAGAAAGACTTTCATCTCACCAATCATAGACATCTCAAACTCATTCTGCATCTCTTCAGCAAATTTCTTACATAGGCAATCATTTCCTCCAAACATAATCTCGTCAACAAAAACTTCAATAATCAAAATTTTATTCTAATCAATCTTGAAAGAAAAATCATTGTTAGCAGTACCTTTATTGAATCCAAGCTTCATCAACTATTTATCCAATCTGGCATACCAGGCTCTAGGGGCTTACTTCAATCCTTACAATACTTTCTTCAACTAGCAAACCATGTCCTTTTCATTTCTCGTTTGAAATCCATCCAATTGCTCAATGTAGACTTCCTCTTCCAACTCATCATTAAGAAAGGCTGATTTGATAACCATCTGATAAACCTTGAAATCTTTGTGAGTGGCATAGGCAAGAAATAATCTAACAACTTTAATTCTAGCTACCAAAGCAAAAGTCTCCTCATAATCAATTCCCTCCATCTATGAATAACCCTTGCAAACAAGTCTCACTTTGTTTCAAACAACTTCACCCTATTTATTCAACTTATTGCAGAATACCCATTTAGTTCCAATTATATTTTTATCCTTCGGTCTAGGAACAAGAATCCATGTATCATTTTTCTCAACTTGATTCAATTCTTCTTCCATAACTTTAATCCAATTTTCATCTTTACATGCTTCATCAATATTTTTAGGCTCAATCTTAGAAATCAAAAAATTTCTTCAGCAAGTATTCTCCTAGTCATCACACCTTTATTCTTGTCACCAATAATCTGATTGTCTAAATGATTTATCCTCATGTACCTAGGAGTTTTAGGATTTTCTTGAAATTCAGGTTCTTGATTTTTTTCTTCTGGACACACATTTGCACTCTTCTCTTCATTCTCTGACTTTTTCGGATCAATCTGAACTTGACTTAGGGTTTGCAATAGTTTTCCTTTATCTAAATTGGCATCCTGATCATCAAAATCATATCTGCAAGATCTAATCTATCTTATATTACCTTCATCAACCTTCACATTATCACTTTCAACAAACTTCCTCAATCTTTTAGTATAACATTGGTAGGCCTTACTTCTAGTAGAATAATGAAGAAAAATTCCTTCATTGCATCTAGCATCAAACTTTCCAAGATCTTTATCTCTTTTGATATAGCATTTACTTCCAAAAATTCTAAAATATCTAGGGGGGCTTCACTTAGTGAGTCTGGGTTATAGCACGTGCATTCATGGAATACTAAAGAATCCCCCTATTTTCAAAAAATATTGCCCTAAACTCATTTTTTGTCACCCCCTCCCAATACATAGCCTAAATTAAAAGCCCCCCTATTTTCCCAAATATTGTATTTTTTCATAGCCGGAATTAAAAACCCCCTTATTTTCATCAATAGGCAATATATTGCACCCTCATTTTTGGGAAATTAAACCCCCCCAATATGAATTTACATGATATAATATTGCCTAGTCAGTGAAGCCCCTGTAGACACCTAAAATTAATTAAATTAATGTTTAATTAATTTAAGCATGTCATCATAGTTAACCAATTTAATTGTGTTAAATCCCTTCTTCTTAATATTAATTAAATCAAATTTTAATCAATATTGTCACTATAGTCCAATAATTAATTTATCAAATAAATAAATTATTTATGTATTCTTCTAAGGTCAGCCAAATCATTAAGTCTTCTAAATTCCTCTTAGTTAATTAATTTTAATTAATTAACTTAAGTCATATGATTCCTACAAATCACTTTTTCCTAATCCCCACTTAGCTTAATTGATTCTTCCTTAATCATACTTATCATTATTCTCCTATTTTATATTCCTCCGCTCATGTCACATCACCTTTGATTCTTTCAAGGAAATTCAAATTCTTTGAATCTCCCCATGCATCCTCTTCTAAAGGAATTTTTAATTCCTTTATCCATTTAATCCCCCCACACATCCTTTATTTTGGAATTTTTAATTCCTCTCTCCTTTCCCCAAGGAATTTTTTTTTTTTTTTATTCTCTCAATAAACCTTGATCCATGTCTTCCATCCCAAATCAATCTCAACCCTTCATACTAAAATCAATCTTGGCCCTCCATTGGCCTCCTCCAATCTATAAATTGGAGTCTCATTTCCTCACAAATCACTACATGGAATCTTCTTCTAATCTTATTCTGCCCCTTTCTTCCTCTATCTTCTTCTTTCATATCCACATAATGTCCTCATAATATCCAAATAATCCCTCATCCAAGACAAATCCTTTTTCATCCAAATCTATCCATTCCTCATCCATCATAATCCAAATCCAATCCTAATCCACTAATCTTGTTGTGTATTTGGAGGGCATTCCACATCCATCAAGAAGAGCACATCCAAACAAGTGGAGCGCAAGGGTGCCTCTACTTCATCAAGCTCAATCGGAGGATCAAGAGAGAACCATCTCTTGCAAGGTATAAGTTTGTTAGTTCATGCTCTTCTATGCTTATTTGGGTTTAAACCAACCATCAAACTTTGCATTGGTTTTTCCTTGGTTCATTTTGGCACACTCGATGGGACCCACATCCCTAGATTCAATTATTTTGTGAGTTTTTGTGATTTTAGCACACAGGTTCACGCTTCAACATTTCTGCCTACACTTTAGCATTTCTGCCTTGCTACTTAGACCTTTCTACTATCAATCAACGTCTTCGTTTAAATTTAAATTTTCTCGCTAACTTTAAAAACAAAAATTCATAAAAAATTGCAAATCAACATCTGTGCACACATTGCAATGTATGAGCCTGCCTTCAATGTATGAGAATAGTGCAATCCATGAATAAATGTTTGCGCATGCCTTCAATGTCTCCGCCTAGATACTTTTCCCGCTTGTTTATAAAATTTAAAATTTAAAATTTTTGCATGCTAATCTTTTTTCTATGCAGGCCTTCAATCAACATCTACGCAGACATTTCAACGTCTGTGCCTACACTTTAGCGTCTCCGCTTATTCACACCTACTCTCAATTTTTTAAAAATTTTAAATTTGCATTCTAACTTTTTTTGTGCAGGGCCTCAATCAATGTCCATGCAAACATTTCGACGTCTATGCCTGCACTTCAATGTCTTTGCTTTAAGTGTTTATTTTCAAAATTTTGCTAACTTTTCTCTATCCTTGCATCTTTTTCACATATCCAAGACATAAAATTATACTACTAACACCCTTTTGCAGGGCTTTTTGTCAAAGACCATCATCTTTTCCACTAGATTTAGTATTTTCTTCCATTTTAGATTAGCAAAAATCTTTCATTTGGGCCTAAAAAGAACATGTGTATTTTGTATTTTGTGCACTTTCACATTGTGTAGGGTGGACCCACCGTCACACCTATTATCCTCTCCCCTTGCCTTCATGGATATTGGGTGATAAGAAAGGTGATTAACAACACCCGCATTTTTATTTTGTAGTTGAGGGTATTCTTGATTGGGGATTTCATCACCTCACAAGGATAGTTTGAATTGGGACACATTGGGGATATCGACTCTCTTGGTGTAATCTCGAGCGGGTTTTCTGAGTAGCTATATAAATAAGTTGGTCAGGAAACTGAGGTGTTGAGTGAGTTCGACGTATATGGGGGCTCTCCCTACACCAATAAGCTTATTTAGAGCCTTAAGTGGCTTGCTTCGAGAATCCGTTGTTGGATTGGTGATCCCTCAAAATTACACTAAGAACCTTGTTGTAGTAGCCAAAAATATCACATTCGTAGTGCAAGGGATGTGGATCATACCCCGAAGTTACCTCTCATGTACCCACTCAAGATGAGATAGGAATCCCTTGGTTAAAAGATCTTTGGATCTCTGGGGTAAGAGAATCTAGTATGCCCAAGAAGTGAGAGTGTTGTAAGGGGGAGCCAGTGCTACCAGAATCTCTATTTGTCAGCTTATTTGAGGTATCGCTTGTACGAGAGGCCTATTGAATGGTTTACATCTTCTAGCTTAAGTTGTATGTCTGATGCATATCTTCATTTTTGCAAAACTTTTAAAATCTGTTTGGGCTAATCTAGGCCCCCAATCCCTCTCATGCTTATCATAAAGCATTATCTTGGCCAATATGTATTTGTTTCTTGATATTTCTTGTCAAGTCAAACAATTCCAACATTCCCAGATCTAATCAAACCCTTCAAATTCCACCTTGTCACTATCAAATCCCTATCCTCTTGTTTCCATCCAAACGATCATCAATCTCTGACCAAATATCTTTGTCCCATCATCCATCTATTCTCAGGTAGCTTTCCCCTTCTTCCTTCCATCAATCCATAATCATTTTCTGCTCACCTTTGAGGACTTAGCACATCAACCTAATCAAATCTCCAAAATCCCATTCAATCAGTCAATCAATCCTAATCCAAGGTCAACACTTTGTGAAAGTTTTATTTAGACCTTTATCTTTAATCAATCATCAATTAGCTCTAGTTCTTGGGAAAGAATCTCCCCCAGGTACCTTTTCTTAATCATTTTGGGTTGATAAAAACCCAAATCCTTTTACACTATTTTGCTTAGGCACATAAGTCTACCCTAAGTAGAAGAAAGCTTGATCAATTGTACCTTAATCCAAAGGTCTAAATTTTACCTAAGGTTTCATCCTAATCCAAATAAATCGTGTCCTAATCCAAGGATCAATCCAGTAAAATCAAATCCAATCCAATCTAATCAAATCCAATCCAATCAAATCCAATCAAACATAATCCAATCAAATCCAATCCAATCCAATCCAATCCAAGTAAATCAAATCAAATCCAAACAATTTTCAATCCAGTCTGAATTGGGTAAGTCCTAACCCTCATCTTCATCTAGCATCATCTCATCACTTTTCTCAATCAAGTATATCCATCCAATTCCAAATTGCATTCCCATTTTCATCATCCTGAGGTTACCCTTACATTGTCAAAAGCAAAAGTTGGCTACCTAAAATCCATATTCAAACATCATGGGTTGGTTTGAAGAAATGGTTATGGAAGTTCAAGGCTCACCCTATCAACCATGCCCATCCAACTCATACATGGCTCAATACTATCCAACTTCCATCTAATCATGTCTCCCACCCCAACCCACTTACCAAGTCAATCACAATTCATCTCACATCTCTTATCCTTCCCCTACCATTAACAAGGGAAATCCATCTTATTCCCCATCCATGTCTTCATATTATCCTTCAAGTACATACCTCTCTTATCCAACATCTATACCTTCATCTTATCCCCTATCCATATCCTAGTCCAACCTTCCATCTAATCCTAAACCTCCACATAATCCTTATCCTTCAAAATACACATCATCCCCATCCTCCAAGTCCTTTCTCCATAATTTTATCCAAGAAATACTAGCAAAGGAAACAAAATCCTCACCTCCAAATCAAGACGAACCTCAATCCCCTAGCTTCATGATAACACCATCTCTCCATCTACCCAAGTTGAAGCTTCCATATCCTCCTCCATCACACAATCCCCACAACTCCAAACATGCCAAGAGCTTGTTCCAATGCATGCTAGCATAGATTGCTCTTCACCTCAAGATCAAAGCATCCATCCATCTCATGATACCTCTTCATCTCAAAATCCATGTCTACCCTCCACTCCATCTGATGATCTCATCCCCTCCACTTCCTCTCATGATCATATGATCCCTCCATCCAATTATCTCCCTCCATCACATGGTCCCCTTCCATCTCAAGATCTAATAGTCCCTCCAAATTAAAGATCAAAATATTCCTTCCTCTCCATCTCATGATCCTAATCCTCTGCATGATCCTAATCCCCCACAAGATCCTAATCCTCTTTCCACATCCTATCTCCCTCAAAATGGGCTTTCACCTTCTTCCCAAAATAATAAGTATCCTATTGGGAAAAGAAATGCTTAAGATGTTGGTATACCTTCCATCTATTCTAAATCCAAAATCCCTCCATATAAATCAAAATCACACCATCCCCCATCCTCTACACCTATTTTGCATCTTTATATCCCAAAATAATATCCTTCATTGTTTCCATCCATCTTGGGTCCTTACATCCCTCCATCCACCACTCCATCACCTCAAATAATCCCTAACCAAGATCAACAAAGGAACACATCTTTGAATTCCTTCCAATATTCTCCCTCCATGATCCCATCCATAAAACCTCCAAGTCATCCATCCCCATGCACTTAAACCATTGATATTGGAAACAATTTGGATGCCAAATCTAAAATGCAAAGAGACAAAAATCCACAAAAATACAAGGATCAACATGTCCCTTCAAAAATACATGCTCAAGAAAAGAAAAATATGATAAAAAAGAAAGAAAAATCTAAAAGGCCACAAAGGCCCAAAAAGAAAAAAGAAAAAGCCTTGTGGATTCCTAAGCAACTCATAGAAGAAATGCATATCAAAGAAAAATCCAAATTAGCAACCAAACTTGAAAATCCAAAAGCTTCATCCACTCTTAAGTCCTCCAATCCTCCATTTAATAACCCTCTATCATTAAAATCCATTTTGGGTCCTTATGTCCCAAAATCCACCATCCCAAGTACATCATCCCCTTCATCTATTTTGGGTCCTCATGCCCCAAAATCTTCAGCCTCCATCTAATTCAGAATTCCCCCTTCCACAACTTCACCACCCTTCAAGGTGTGTGCCAATTTTGATCTTCCACAATTTTTTCAAAACCCCATCCATTATCCAATAGCCATTTTCTATAATACCATCCTTCACATAAATCTTCATCCCCTTCGTCCTTCATCAACTTCATCTCCCTAAAAATAATTAATGAACATACCCTCAATTCAAAGAAGCACTAAGGGATACTATCCATGGAACTATATGCTTGAGTCCTCCCTTACTCCTTCATGCATCCACTATCTTCCATATCCACTTATCCTCATCCTTCTAATCAAAAAAATTAAAAAATTAAAAAATTAAAAATTAAAAAAATTAAAAAAATTATAATACATCCAATGGTGAAAACCATTTCTTGTGGCACCTTGGGTAAGTACCATGATTAAAACTTGGTAAACAAGTGTCATGCGTAATCCCCTCATCCCCTTGTGCTCTACACTTGGGGGCAAGCTTCATCGATGTCATCCTTCCATTCACATCATCCCTATCCTTTATCCTCTATCTACATCCCCATTAAATCCGTCCTCATTTCCTAAATTTGATCTTGAATATCCTATCCATATCCTCCATCTCAAATCCCTCATCCTATCCAGATACATTTTTCATTCATACCTTTGATCTTGATCAAAATAGAGGCAAAAATAATGTATATGCATGCTTTGGAAAATGCAAGCCTTAATTCATCCTCCATTTATATCCCTTGCACTTTATTCTTCCATCTCATACATCATTATCCACCATCCACCTATCTTTAATTGCACTGCCTAATGTGGGGCATTGCACTCCTTTGCAACATAGTTCTTGGATCCCCACTCTACCTATCTTTCATCATTTACTTCTCCATATCCTTTCACCATCCATCTACTTAACCCCTCCATCTCCTATCCAAGCAATCACTTCCTCCATCCATCCTCTTACCAAGCCTTGGTTCTCCCTTATCATTGGCTCCAATTCATTTTTCCTATATCTAAAATACAATCCTATCATATTCCCCATCTCATCCAATCCAATCCAATCATATTCCCCATCCCATCCAATCCTATTAGATCATTAAACCCCCACCTGTATTATCAAATTCATTTATAATCCCCATCACACTGAGCTTTATCCCAATCAAAACTAATCTTTTCCCATCTATGTGATCTTATATTTACTTTCACATAATCCAAACACTCATCCATACTAGGCTAATCAAATCTCACTAGCAATCCTCTCATATGTAGACCCTACACGACCAGCTTGTCTTTTTCCATCCATCAATCTATCCACATCCTGCCAATCGGGATGCATCCTTCCCATGTCTAGTAGTTTATCTAAATCCATCACCTGCCCATCGGGATGTATCCTTCCCATGTCTGGTAGTCTACCTAGATTCACATCCTACTCTTGGAAAGAGATATCAATTGGCCATGTGCATTTTTTTTGCATAATTGATATTTTGTCTTTGATTTTTATCTTGCCTCCTAGATCTATACCTATTCAGGGCTGCCTTGATCATCTTATATCTTGGTATGTCTTGGTCGGTGTATAATGGGGCATAGCTTTTGTGGTATGGTGTGTTTGATGGTTTCTCTTTTATGATGCTACAATCTCGTATCTACACCATCATTGGTGTTGGAAAACTTGTGTGCATTGAGATACCTATTGTTTGAGAGTCCAGTCCATGCATCGGACATTCACAACATCCTAACTTCTATAGTTAGTGGTGTAGATAGTCTATTGTAAAATCAAAACTAGGTTTTCTCTCCACTTGTACACAACAAGAAATCTCATCCACTTCATTTCATTCATTCATCCCATTTCACCCATTTATCTTGGAGACTCCAAATTATTCATTCATTCCCCCTCCATCATCCTTATCCTCTTTACATGCTTTCACCCTCAATCCTTTGGTCCTCTAATCCATTTTGAGAGCACACCCATGTTCTTTGAATCCGCATTTCCTCTTGAGGGGGCATACCACTACCTCCTCATCATCCTTCCTCATATCACTTATGAGTGGAGCATCATGCTACTAGTCCTTCCCCTTTCCATCCACTATGTTTTATTCTTCTTTGATATAATATCACTTCATGATGCTATATCAAAGTGGGGCAAAATATAGACACCTAAAAGTAATTAAATTAATGTTTAATTAATTTAAGCCTATCATCATAATTAACCAATTTAATTGTGTTAAATCCCTTCTTAAGGTTAATTAAATCAAATTTAATCAATCTTGTCACTATAGTCCAATAATTAATTTGTCAAATAAATTAATTATTTCCCTATTCTTCTAAAGTCAACTAAATCATTAAGTCTTCTAAATTCCTCTAGTTAATTAATTCTAATTAATTAAGTTGAGTCATGTGATTCCTACGAATCACTTTTCCTAATTTCTACTTAGATTAATTAATTCTTCCTTAATCATACTTATCATTATTCTCCAATTTTATATTCCTCCACTCATGCCACATCACCTTTTATTCTTTCAAAGAAATTCAAATTCCTTGATTCTCCTCATGCATCCTCTTCCCAAGGAATTTTTAATTCCTTTATCCATTTAATCTCCCGACACATCCTTTATTTTGGAATTTTTAATTCCTCTCTCCTTTCTCCAAGAAATTTTATATCCTATTTATTCTCCCAATACACCTTGATCCATGTTTTCCATCCCAGATCAATCTCAACCCTTCATACCAAAATCAATCTTGACCCTCCATTGGCCTCCTCCAATCTATAAATTGGAGTCTCATTTCCTCACAAATCACTACATGGAATCTTCTTCTAATCTTATGCTACCCCTTTCTTCTTCTATCTTCTTCTTTCATATCCACATAATGTCCTCATAATATCCAAATAATCCCTCATCCAAGACAAATCCCTTTTCATCCAAATATATCCATTCCTCATCCATCATAATCCAAATCCAATTCTAATCCACTAATCTTTTTGTGCATTTGGATGGCATTCCACATCCATCAAGAAGAGAACATCCAAACAAGTGGAACACGAGGGCACTTCTACTTCATCAAGCTCAATCGGAGGAACAAGAGAGAACCATCTCTTGCAAGGTATAAGTTTGTTATTTTATGGTTTTCTATGCTTATTTGGGTTTAAACTAACCATCAAACCTTGCATTGGTTTTTCCTTGGTTCAACCCCCATGAAAATATCTAATAGTAGGGGCATGACAAAACCATAACTCATAAGGAGTCTTACTAGTATCACCTTTGACATTTACCCGATTAAGAGTGTATACTGCAGTACTCATAGTTTCTCTCCAATACACATGCAGAATATTTCCTTCAATCATCATGGTTCTAGAAGCTTCTTGAGTTGTTCTATTCTTTCTCTCCACAAAACCATTATGTTGTGATGTCCTATGAGAAAAAATTGTCTCTTAACTCCATGTTCTTCACAATATGCATTAAACTCACCAAAAGTGAATTCTCCACCTCTATCAGATCTAAAACACTTTAGCTTCAATCCAGTCTCAGTTTCAATTCTAGCTTTGAAAATTTTGAACTTCTCCAATGCTTTAGACTTCTCCCTTAAGAAGGTAACCCACATCATTCTTGAATAATCATCAATTAGCAACATGAAATACCTATCACCCTGCAAGCTTCTTCCTCTAGAAGGACCACACAGATCAGTATTCGCAAGATCCAACAATTAATTAGAATTATACTATTTTCTCTTATAAGTAAATCTTGTTTTCTTCCCTAATTGACATTCCTTACATACCAAATTATAAGGCTTTATTAACTTTAGTAGATCTCTCATTGCTTTAGTGGAACTTATCTTAACCATGCAATCAAAATTTACATGACACATTCTTCTATGCCATAGCCAACTTTCATCAATCTGAGCAATCAAATAGCTTTTACTACCAACATTCAAGTGAAATATATTCCCTTTAGTCTTTGTACTTGATGCAATCTTAGTTCCAGAGCTAATTAAGATCTCACATTTGCCATTCTTGAATTACAACCTATTATATCTCTTATCAACCATCGGAGCAACACTCAAAAGTATGTTTTAAACCTTCAACATACAACACATCATTAGTATTGTGCTTACCATCAAGAGAAATAGAGCCTCTACCATGGATTACACAAGATTTTCTATCACCAAATCTTACTATACCACCATCATACTTTTCCAAATTTACAAATTTACTCTTATCACATGTCATATGATGAGAGCAACCACTATCAATTACCCATTCATCTTTATCCTCAACTTTAGCAACCAAATCTTTCTCATCATCAATGTAGCTTGTATAATCTATAGTTACAAGACCATCTTCCCTAATAGAAATGAACACAAATTCATCTCCTGAATTTCCCTAATCTGACTCATCATTTTTCACACCTTCATCAGCAGCATAGTAACACTTCTTCTGATATTTAGGCTTATATGGCTTAAATGGCTTCTTAGGATTTCTATCTCTTTCTAGATACCTTGATGCAAAATGCCCTATCATATTACATGAAAATCATTTAAGATGTAACTTTCCTTCATACTTATTGACACCTTTAGGAATTCTTCTAGCAATAAGTGCTTCAAGCTCCTCAAGCTCCCTTTCTTCATCTTTCATCTATTTCTCATATCTAGATACTCTTGTTGAACTTTTTCCCGAATCATATCTCTACTTCCCAAAAATAGTAGCTTTAATTGTAGATTCGGTCTTAGGAAGAGAGTCTCCAAACTCACTCAGCTCAAAAGCAACAAGCTTACCAATCAACATGTCTCTTGTCACATTTGTCACAGTTTGATTCTCATCAATAGCATTAGGTTTATGTTTGTAAGTAAGAGGAAAGGATCTCAACACTTTAGCAACAATCTTAGATTCTTCTAATACTCCATCAGCACATCTGATTCCACACACAATCTCATTCACTTTCTGCATAAAAGAAGTAATGTTCTCATCTTCACTCATCTTCAAGTTCTCATATTTACCCTTCAAGCTCTGTAACTTATCAATATTCACATGACTATCACCTTCATGCAAGGTCTCCAATTTTATCCAAATCTCATGAGAAGTCTCTAAGTCCATCACATTAGTCATCTTAGAATCTGACAAGGTACTCATCAATGCTTCCTTAGCTCTAATATTGAATTTCGCTTCCTTTATCTCATCCAGGGTAATAGGAACATTATATACATTCTTAGTAATCTTCTAGTACTCTTCTCTAATGCATGTCAAATGACTTTGCATCCGGCTTTTCCAGAGAGTGTAGTTCATCCCATCAAATCTGGGACTATCCTTCTTGAAAGAAAAGGTTTCAATCTTAGATCTCCTCAAGCGGTCAAGCTTCTTCCAAAGGATATTTCTCTGATACCAATTGTTGGCAACAATGCAACAAACTAAGAGGGGGGTGAATCAGTTTGCACAAAAACCACAAATTAAATGTAATAATTAATAGTTAAAGCATGAAACAACACCACATCAATATCACACATAACACCAAGATTTTTGACGTGGAAACCCAGTTAAGGGAAAAACCATGGTGGGAACCTACCTACAATGAGATAATACCCTATTAGGAGTAAATGAAATATTACAATAGAGAATGGACATGCATTCAGGCACACTACCTAGAGCTCATATCTCAAACAAGAAACCCAGGAGGCTATAACCTTTAGGGAAGGCTCACTGCCTTACAAGAAGTCTCGCTAACTTACAAAATCATTTGGACAACAATTTGGATTACATGAACTATGAAAATAGAATCTCCATATGCCTAGGTACAGTTCCAGCTAAGCTCGGTGTCAAATCTTCTCTGCAACGTACTTCCTCGCACACTTTGCACAACTTTCCATGTTAGTAAATAATTGATACAATATTCACACATAACATCATATCTCTCAATGATCATTACATTCATTTATAAGTCATCAACCCATGAAATACAGGTCGGCTAAACCCTCAACACAAATAGCAAAATAATAACCTCACACGCTACAATAATGCATGCAGAGCAAAAAAATATTGGCTAAGACACAGTCTAGACCTAAATCAATACCACAAACATGCAACACCTCCAACAATTGCACCTCGATCATCCACAACATGCTACAACATCAAAAATGTCGCATAACGTGAATAATATCATTGAACAAAGAAAATCTTCAATAACGCGCATAATAATCAATGCGGACCACCAATACACATAGAACACAATCTAGAATCATTCACAAGAAATGTGAATTGCACCACAATAACCACAACAACTCAGATTACCAAATTCATCATCATCTCTCTATCGGAGCTCAAGAACACCAACATAACTTACTGTCATCCTAAAATATTTGCTTATGGATTTCCAAATCATAAACCAATTGAACTGAGGACACACATCAACATCCTGAATACATCTGTAACTAAAGATATTATAATTCCAGAGCAATACAGAGCACAAACTAGAATATCAAATAACACAAACAACTAAATAACATCCTCAATACTAAATCTCATAACTTGATCACATCAACATGTGGACCTCTACAAATGGGCATGAACCATCTACATACAACATATTGGAAACCCTTTAATCTCAATCAGCTCATTTCCAACACACAAGCTAAACCAAGTCATTCAATCAAACTGCAACACTAGAATACACAGAAGAATATGTTGACATCAATGAAAACACATCAACCAATGTCCAACATGATATATTTCTTAGACGGGGTAACACATCACCAAAACTAGAAAAAAATATTACATGAAATGCCCTCAAAACCAAGCATGTATCTATTATTCACCCCTTGGAATTCGCACATTCACCTCTTGGCATTTACACGTTGGGCCCCTAGCATTTGCACACATAGTCACTGTTACTACTTATCAAATTGCCATTAGTTTTTATATTCAAAGTCATACTATATATTCTAGTCGGTTAGCACTACCGAATCATGCACTCAGTACACACAGAGAAGTCAGTATGCACAGTCTAGTCGGTATGCATAGTCTAGTCGGTTATAGAAGAAAGTAGTCAAAGAACGCAGTACACACCGAGTTGTCTACCGAGTATCTTCTTATATCTACCGAGCAGCAAAGATGACACACCGAGTTGATATTCACCGAGTGAAATGTGTTACCAAATACATTGAACCTGGACATGGATATGAAAACGTGTTACAAGATCGAGGCACATCTAACCGTTATTACATTGGAAATTGCACCAAAAGATTGTGTATGATTTTGAGATCAAGCTAACCAATGAATAGGGTATGCTATCAGAAATAGCTAAAATATAGCTCTAACCAAGCATTCTTTATTATTGCAATAGTGAAGTTGTGGGTGTCATCCCCATCCCAGTTTTTCTCTCTAACTAAGAGTTTCTACGTAACCAAAATATGTGTTATGGAGTGAATCATGTATGATTGTTATCTATTTGTCTTAACTTTATTTTATGTTACTGCACTATTCGGTTTATGCAGAACAGTAAAGTTATTATTCAAGAAAAGTATTGGAGTACTGATTCACCCCTCCCCTCTTAGTACATTAGCTTTCCATATTGGGCCTAACAATTGGTATCAGAGCTTGAATCTGGAAAAGGGTTTAACTACCTAAAGAAAAAGATCTTATCAATGGAAGGCTATAAACAATCTTGGAGGATTGTGTATCTACAAGAAGAGCTGGATCATGCAAATCAAGTGATTGCAGACATGCAAAGGCAAATGCAAAAATCTTTGAAAGTAAGAAGAAGATTATCTAATGACTTGTAGGATTCTCAAGAGTTAGTGGAACAAATTGAGACATCATCTGAGAATAGTATATCTGAAGAGACTGAAGAAATGATTGGAGTATTGAAAGAAAAGAATAAAGCATTGGCTGATCAACTAAAAGCAATGAAAAGAGAACATGAACATTTCAGTACACAGATGACTGAAAATCTAGATGCATTGAGGACAGCTGAGGATAAAGCAAGAGATCTACAAAGAGAGAAACAACAACTTGAAGTCTTAGTATCTAATAAGGATGATGAAATCATAAGGTTGACTGGGATTCAACAAAATATGTCAGATCAACTAGGTTATGCACATCATGAAGCAATTATGAAGAATGATGAGAATCAAGCATTGAAACTTGAAGTATCAAGGTTGACTGATGAGCTTGAAATAGAGAAGAAATCCAAAGAAACACTGAAGAAGAGTTATGAAGCATCAAAGATGTTGGATGAGCAACTAAATACAAGAAGACCCAATAGAGATGCAGGACTTAGTTACAAAGGAAAAGAATCTACCAAGAAAGGAATTCATACTACCGAGTGAGGAGAATCATCAAAGCAAGCTGAAAAAAGGAATAACATCAAAAGAAAGAAGCCTATTTGCTACTACTGTGGAAATCAAGGTCATATTGCCAACATATGCCAAATCAGAAAAGGTAAGCAACCGAATATCACTAAGTCCAATGATTATTGTTACAATTGCAATAAATATGGTCACACATCTAATCAATGTAGGACAAAGTCTGTTAACAACTATCAGAAGGCAAAATTCAAAGGGTTTTGTAAAAACTGCAATAGATATGGACATAGTACCAAGAAGTGTTGGTTTAAGCAAAAGAACTACAGGTGGTCTGCACACCGAGAAAACACTAGAGGTTACCGAACTCACACAGATCCTTACCGACAATATGCAATAGTACCATGGGATTACAATAAAAGGATATGGTGCAAATGTTGTGGAAGATATGGACATATTAGTGCCAACTATTTTATAAGATTTGGAATGAAAAACCAAAGATCATGGAGAAATCCTGGTATGGCATATTTTCATTGTCACAAAGTTGGACACTTAGCTGTAGATTGCAGAGATCAACCTAGAGGAGACATTGAGGAAATAAAAGAAAAATGTGAGATAATTTGGAAAAAGAAAGAAATCATGTCAGATGAAGAAAGCACCTTACCTACTGAGTTAGGTGCACCTATTCCAAATTAATCAGAAAAGGTATGAAGGGACTGCATTCTCTGAAGTTAAAATCATAACAGTTCCTATTCTAGTATGTACTAAATTCAAAATCTGCATAGTTAAGATGCATTAGTAGGTTTGAAATTCTATCAAAAGTACTTTATAGGAAACCTATTAAGTCGGTGAATACAGGAAGCCTGTCAAGTCGATAAATGAAGGAAATTTGGTTACTCGGTTAAAACAAAAAAAAATGACTAAATCGGTTAAAGGTAAACCAAGTGCATTTAATGTTTTGACCTAACCTGCACAGAGCCCGATAAGGTATTTTGTGTACTTAAAGGTATTTTCGCAGTCATTTTCATTCACCAAGTTTTCAAGAGAGCAGAGTAGAGCGAATCAAGGCGATCAAACTTCATTCAAAGCGAATCCAAGGTATTTACACAAATCTCATCGCATTGTCAAGTTAGTTTTCTGATCTTGTCAAATTGCTATTATCTACCAAGTGTGAAGCGTCTACCGTTTGTAAACTGTCAAACCCTAAGGATAGTTTGCTAGTTGTCTCTGAAATTTACAAATGGCACCCAAGATCCAAGATCCCGTAGTTGTCAAGAATGTGGAGAAGCCCTCACTGAAATACACTTTGACTCCTAAAGTCACCTCTAAACCGGATGACAAAACTTCCTTTTCACTCATCCAGGATCGAGTCTTGTTAGTCGAAGATGTTAGATTCTTCACCAAATGTCGTGTTGAAGAAATCGGTCATGTTGAGATAAAAGACACATATGATGAGCTATGTACCGATGGTAAACTGGATAGCAAGTACGAGCATATCAAAATCAAGGGATTAACTGAAGCCCTAACCTATCCCTATGTGTTCAAACCCCAGTAGGTTAAGTTTGTCTTGAGCAGAGTACGTGATGATTTCATGTGGCTAGAAGAGCAACCATTCAAAATCACTAGGGAAATCATTCATCTGATCACCGGGTATCCTATCTATGATCATGCACGAGCACAAAAAATGATATCACAGAAGGAGTTAATCAATTTATCTGGAGTAGAATCTGATTACTGAGGACTGAAACTGAACAATGTCACTGATGCAAAACTTAAGTTTCCCATTAGAGTAATTGGTTACTGTTTCTTCCAATTAGCAAGGGAAAATAGTGTACCCTGTGCAACAGTTGACTTAGCCTATAAAATTGTGAAAAAGGGAATGAAAGTTGATTTATGTGAAGTGTTATTGAAAAACTTGTTTGAGAACCTGAACACAATAAGGAAGCCGAAGAAGAACAACTCGGCAAATACATTAAAGTTTGGTTCACTTCTTGTATGCATGTTTTTCTACTTTGAGAAGTTCTTTCCCTCAATTGGTAAAGTATTTTGGGAGCTACACCGACCAATCACCCATCAAATTAAAGATTTTATCAAGAAATTGGGAGATAATTTCAATGATATCATGGATGACTATTTCAGCAAATTTCAATAGAAGATGCACAATAGATACCGAATTCCACCACAGCTGGTAGAGAAATATAAGGATGATATATGCTTTGAGGTAGACACCAATTACTATTATGTGAATGTTGTAGAATCAAGGACTCAATATTTGCCACCAATGGGTTACGAGATTGAATATGATATCACACAACAACAAATTGATGCATATCTTACACTGCCAAGGCATGCTACTAAACTGAGTTATGGAACTTATGAAGAAGTTAAGGAAAAGGTGAAAATAAGCATTGTAGTACCTAAAGCTACAAGAAAGGCTACAAAGATGATAAAGGTTTTATCTGAGAAATTCAGAGAAGAATCCTCTCCTACACCTGTCAAAGCCACTCTTGCCATTACTGAAGAGGAATCAAAAGCTCAAGAGGTAGCAATAACATTGAGTATTGAGTTGCCTAAGGGTAAAGTGTTAAAAAGAAAGAAACCAAACACTTAAAAGGCCCTACCGACTCCACCAACAAAGAGACCTAACACTAGAGCATCAGCTGCATCACCGAGTAAGAAACAAAAGAGTGTTACTGTTCCCAAGGTAACCAAGACCTACAAGAAATCTACTCGGAGACTCATTTTGGCAAAAGAGTCTAGTGATACAAAATCCGATGATGCAAACAAATTTCAGATTGTCAAAAGCAAAAAGGTAAAATATTCATAGTGTTGAAAACTTTTGTGCCAATCTTAAAGAATATGGTGGATTTGTAGGATTTAGATATGTCAAGTATGAGACTAGGAATAATGATGAGAAGTGACAAATTGAAGAAGCTATCATTTGAACACTTCTAAAATTTTGGCTAGCTCCATTGGAACTAGTAAAGTCACTTCCAAATGAACTTTACTTGCATATTGATAATAGGTGCAAATATGCAATGGACTCAGAGAAACAAATTAGAGAAAGAAGTCTAGTCCATCTATTTCTTGATATGTCTGTAGCAGAAATAAAGGAACATTTGACAAGCTACAATTCTAAATTTCTTGTCAAACAAAGAGCCTTAAAACTGATGAATGGGCTATACATTGATGTAGAAAATGAAACAAAAGCCAAATGGCAGGAAATATTCAAACTAAAGGATGTCGGTGAACAATCTCATGTTGAAATTTTTGATGTCACCAAGCAAGATCCTGATGTCACCAAGCAAGGTCCTGATGCTACCGAGCAAGACCCGACTGACACTATTCAAATTGATGAAGATGTCATGGATGCAGAAGCACCAAAGCAGGAAATGATAGAAGGCACTACTTATGCAAAACTTGTATCTAGTGAATCTGTGATAGTACAAGTTCAGCCTTATCCACCAGTCAAGCAACCTGTCTCTACCGAAGCACCTAAGGATACAGCACAAGGCACCAAAGGTCACAAGTCTGAAGCAGTAGAAGGTACAACTAAAGATCAGACCTCTCAAGCACCGTCAAGCATTGAGAATGTAGCAAGTGAGACCCCGAGTACTGAGACACCAAAGGACACCACAACAGCTATAGGTACAGACCAAAGTGTTGCATCTACCAAGCAACCTACCAAGGGTTAGCAAGCCTCACAAGCTATTGTCTTAGTACAACTGACCAAAGGTAAAGAGAAGAAGGTGAAAAAGCATAGTTTTAAAGTTGACTTGACTAAACCGATAGTGTTGCCTAATGTGGATATCTCAAAATTAAAGGGGCAAGCACTTATTGATTTCGGTGAACTATGCAAAGCAAAGGCCGAACAAGAAAAACAAATAGCTATTCAAAAGAAGAATAAAGTACTACAGAAGGTGAAGACACTACTAATAGAAATGCTACCATCAGCTACAGTGTCAACTGATGCAGCCATCCACATTCAACTAGATGAACTCCTTACTCAAATAGAAACATCAGGAATTGATGCATCTGAGTACCTAAGCAAGCTAAAAGATAAAGAGCTTACTGCAAAAATGATAGAAGAAGTACAAAAAGCTCTAGCTATTGGAAAAGTCAAGCTTGTCAAATTCATTGCTAAGTTGTCCCCTCAACTCAAGCATATTCTTTATTTATTTTAGAAACTTTGTACATTTTCCTTATTCATTAAAGATATCAAGAATAAAACTGATGCAATTGAGAAAGAGATCACCGATCTCTCCACTAAGTTGACCACAAAGCCAAATTTAGTTCAGAATTTTTACACCAAGCTTCAACAGCTCATGGCTCAATAGTTAGAACTCAGAAATGAAGAGCATAAGATCAGGATGGATATAATGACCCTCCAGACATTATTCCTTCCTCATCTCTCATCAGTTCAAGAATAGATTAACCGAGCTACATGCCTATCTACTACACAAGAGGGAAGCACTCTTGATGGCTTAATATCACTATTGGCTGATATTCAAGCCCAAAATTCCTTAATGGAAAGTGTAAAGGATGCACTCTCAGTCGCACTCACCGATGCCCGGAAGAAGTATAAATCTATTTTTGATCAGTTACCGCCCCCAGATGGAAATTAAGTTTTTGATGTTTGTCAAAAAAGGGGAGTAATACTACATAAGGGGAGTCATATACTATATTTAGGGAGTGATACAGTTTTGATAATACAGTTTTGAGTATTGTATACAGGGGAGTATACCGAGCAGAGTATATAGAGTATGCAGAATATCCAAGGACAGCAAGCAGAGCAAACAAGCACAGAACCGAGCATGCAAAATCAGAGTTATGTACAGAATAATGATAAGGGGAGTATATCTGAATATACTATTTCATTGACTATTGTATATATCGTCAAGTATAGTCATTTTGCAAAATATATAGATTTTTGGGTTATGACTTTGAAAGTAGTTTTTGTCAAACATCTCAACTAATGTCAAAAGGGGAGATTGTTACTACTTATCAAATTGCCATTAGTTTTTATATTCAAAGTCATACTATATATTCTAGTTGATTAGCACTACCGAATCATGTAGTCGGTACACATAGAGAAGTCGGTATGCATAGTCTAGTCGGTTACAGAAGAAAGTAGTCAAAGAATGTAGTACACACCGAGTTGTCTACCGAGTATCTTCTTATATCTACCGAGCAGCAAAGATGACACACCGAATTGATATTCACCGAGTGAAACATGTTACCAGATACATTGAACCTAGACATGGATATGAAAATGTGTTACAAGATCAAGGCACATCTAACCGTTATTACATTGGAAATTGCACCAGAAGATTGTGTATGATTTTGAGATCAAGCTAACCAATGAAATATTTTGTTTAGTTATTCATTCGATAAATCATGTTTGTAAGATCGATGCAATGAATTGGATCACCGTTTTAAGAGATCTATTTATACAACATGAGCTAAGAGTTAAAGGTGTGTGCATGTATGAATGTAAGAAGACTGTTACAGAGACACATAGGTCACCGAGAAGTTTTTCAGAGAACAGTCGAAGAACAAAGTAAACAGAAGGGTTTACCGAGTTACTATATGGGTTACCGAGGTATGCTATAAGCAAGGTAATCTTATTCTGAGCACATAGAATTTGCTATAACATTTCAGATGTAAAGTTGCAGATATTTGTAATGATTTTATTGTAATATTGTGAAGTTGTAAGAGAAACCTTTAACAGGGTAAAAGACTCTAATCAAGTCTATAAATTGTAAAGCCTCTAACTAGGTGCAACATTCAGATTAAATGTTGTAAAATCCTTTAGCAAGGTAGATCTAACAAATCTTGTTACTCCTAATAGGGTATGCTATCAGAAATAGCTAAAATGTAGCTCTAACTGAGCATTCTTTATTATTGCAGTAGTGAAGTTGTGGGTGCCATCCCCACCGCAGTTTTTCTCTCTAACCAAGAGTTTCTGTGTAACCAAAATATATGTGTTATGGAGTGAATCATGTATGATTGTTATCTATTTGTCTTAACTTTATTTTATGTTACTGCACTATTTGGTTTATGCATAACAGTAAATTTATTATTCAAGAAAAGTATTGGAGTACTGATTCACCCCTCCCCTCTCAGTACATTAGCTTTCTATATTGGGCCTAATAGTCACCTCTTGGCATTTTCATTTACTATCTTAAACAAGTTGAAGCACACTTGAAACTAGAGTAAACAAACTCTTATATGGGGTGATATACACTTAAAACCAAATATCACTTCCACATAAGCACGAGGATGAGTGGAACTAGCGGAATAGGGCTAGACTATTCCTACTCTCCTCCCCAACATGGATCAACTAGATGCAAACATCTAGGGGTGAAGTATCTATGTCCTTTCTCATCATTCTTCTCATGGATCACTTAGAAAAACACATCTAGTGTGTATTCATTCTCTCTCTCTCCTTCTCATGAACTCATAGCTTTGTTATTGATAGTTCATGGATGATGCTTGCTTTTCTCTTTTATGAGATCCCTTGTGTTCGTGACATGACATTGTTCAAGAATGGTATTAGTGGTTGAGATATTTCAATATCGAGGTCTCTTCAGCTAGTTGACTTGAGGTCTTGTTTTTGGTCTTTTTTTTGTTTTTTTCTTTTGTTTACCTTTTTGTCTTTTTTTTTGTGCCCTTCCATATGATCAAGAGTGAGTTAAGATCCTAATATTGGGGGCATGGTTCCTCAAAATTAGTGATGTATTATACTCCTTGTGATTTTTCTCCATATTTCTCATCTTCTTCATCTACTTTATCATGAGTATTTGTGTAAGCTCATACTCCCACTAAATTGGGGGCTAAATGTAGCATCCTAAAATTGCACCCCTTTGCAATTTTGAGGTCCTCCTTAATTGGGCCCTATCTTGGTTGCCTCTTGCATCTTTAAATGTGAGCGGGAAATCTATCCCTATGTCAGACTATGTCAAAAAATTAATGCATTCTTCAATGAGTAAGTATATAAGGAGGTCTTCCCCTCTCATTTTGATATACAAGCATACAAGAAATACTAAGGGTGAAATCCAATAGATCCAATCCCCAAATCAAGAATGATAAGGACTGAATACTGAATGAATTTAAGGGGTGTGAATGAATTGACCCTCTTTGATGAGTTAAAATGCTGAAATTAGGGAAAAGTGTTGGAAATGAAGGCAAAAATGCAAAAATTAGGGTTTCCCTCTAATGGTGGAAACCCTAATTTTTCACCATTACAGTATCCAATAGTGTCATTTTTTTTTATGTGGAAACCTCTAAGATTTTTTTGGATGTTTTTTGATAATCATTTTGGTAGTTATCCATTATTTTCTAACCTTAAGCAATGGTGCCTTGTGTATCTTGGTTGTGGTGTATGTTTGGTTCTTTTATCCCTAGCCTCATTTCTTGTTGTTTGGGGCCTTGTGTCTATCTCTAGCATGGGGGGTGGACCTTTGGGTTACACATGGTCAGGTGGTAGTGTTTACCATCCATTGGGGTTTTTGAAGTTCTTGTTTACATATGCAATTGGATAGATCTTATCTTGTATTCTAGTGTTTTCACATTCAGATGCAAATTGTTCTACCATCATAATTGTATTAGATATGTATCTTCTAAAAGTGATGAAAAACGATATGTAATTGTATGTTTGTACTTTTAATTGAAAGGATATTTGTAATTGGATGCTCCTAGTGGAAAGGATTGTAAAAGTACTATTATGATAGATGCATTTGTATTAATGGATAACTTGTAAGTGATCGTAATCATGTGGATTGTGGATTATATGTATGTTCTTATTCTTAGTGAAGTTTACCATGGCAATCTTTCATTTGGTATTTTTAAAATGAACTTAGCATAGCACTTTATATCATGAGTAATATGATTAATTATTAGGAGTTGATTTGATTAAGTTAAGTCAATGCATCCTATTAGGAATGTTTATGTGATTTAAAATAATGTAATGGAACTTAAAGTTATCTCCATGTGAGTAACTTAGCGGTGTTTAATGCATGTTAGTAAGTATTTCTTAGTAGTGATGTTAGGGAACTGTTAGAGGATTTTTATAGAATGTGATTAAGTCTTATGCTAAACATTTTTATGATTCATCTATGTTATGTAATAAATTTACTTAGTGTTGTATTGAGTTAAAGATGGTTAATATATTATGATTCTTTCTTAATATATATATATTTCTATTTGTTTTGGTTTATTAGTTGTTATTTCTTTGGTGTTCCCTTGAGGAGAAGTACACTATCACTATCTACTATACCTTAAATGTATATAATAGTCTCTATTTATGACACAAAACCCATTGTCATATTTGTATATTATTGTTCATGACTATTTTTCACCCTTTAACTATCATCTTACACCTATCCCAGATGCTTTTCTCTTGTGACATTACACCCTTTCACCTTGACAAGACTAATAGTTATAATGACTATGGGTTGACTATCTTCATCCCCTTTTCAAGAACGCATAATTTTAATGACCTTCAAAAGAACATTTCTCTTATATATTGTGATTCTTTCATGAAAGTTCCTTTTCAAAAATTAATATGGACTATTTTTGTGTTTATTTCCTTCTATGTTGATTGTCCCTATGTGAGGTTGGTTGTCTTTTTTAACATGGAATACCAAACCATTAGAACTCTTGTTATAGAAGTCATCCCTTATTTATCTTTAAAATATGATTAATAGTCCATTTAATTCTTGTGACACCTTCTATGACTATCATCTCTATCTTTACTATCATTGTTCACTGGTTTAGGTCTAAGAATGATTCTTTTTTGTCCTTGTCATGTGTCGACTATTCTTTTAATGACTATCATCACATAAAATCAAACCATTTACTTTTTCATACCTCTATCACAAAGATCTTGTCTTCTCATGGTCATATGACACTTATATTGGATTGTTATCAACTAAGTTAGGCAAAGACTATCATCCTTGTCTTCCATGTATGATTGTTCCTTTGATATAAAAAAATGTCCTTGCTTGTCAAATTTTCTATAAGGTTCCCATCCTTAAATATCTCACAAATTGATTTATTATTTGTTTAAAATATCATGAAGTCATTGATTCAACCATTAACTCCAATAATTACACATCATGAAAATAAATCCAAGGTTCAAGTTCTTATTCCAAGTAATAGCACATATATATTTATATTGGAAGTACATCTTTATAATAATGGCTTTCATGCCATGATTATATCAATAATATAGATCAGTGAATACAAATTTATAATAAATACAAGTACAAAAAAATCATCCTTAGTCATCGTCAACCCACACAGTCATTTGCAAGCCAAGGATGGGAACATGGCCCAAGCACTTTTTCACCCAACTATGAAGTTGTGCTTCTCCAAAGTTCTTCATGACATGAAGAACCTAGCTACCTAGAAACAATGGTAGGATGGAAACCTTGGTGCAACTTGATACATCTACATGCATATTTGTTGGAAGCATGAGCTTGTATGGTTGACACTAATGTCAAACCTAGTTATCTAGATGGATTTTGGTCTAGATATGTTTTTGGTTGTTGTAGTTGTGCTTTGTGTTGCAAATTGAATTGAGTACTTTTGGTGTTGGTTGTGGAATTTTATTTTGGATAGTTGTCTTTGTTGTATGGCATGGAGTGTGTCTATCAGAGTGGTCCAAAAAGCTTTTGGTGCACTCTGGATATGTTCCAAATTATGTTACAGTGCTTTAGTGGATGTTTTTTCATGGCATGTATATTATTCTTAGTATGTTTCTTAGATGATTTATTTGTTCTGCAAGAGAGCTTTGTTGATTTATGTTCAAGATATTCAGCTATGTTGTGACTCAATATGTCTGATTAAGTTATCTTAGTTGGATCATATTCTTTTGGTCTAGATGTGAGTTGGAAGTTGTATTTGGATGTAGTTATGGGTCTCACCTTGGTGTGTGGAGATTCGCATGGAATATTTTGCATTGAATGATGTTATGTGGCTAATTGATTGCTATATCTACATGTTACATTCAATAGTTCAACTTTGGAGAATGTATTAGCATATGTGGTTCATTGAATTAATTTTAGAAGGATGTATTGTAATATGTTTTGGTTCCCTCTTTCTCCTGGAGTGGACCATTTTGATTAGTTTTGGTCCGAGTGGCTTATTTTGTTTTGGTCGACCCTCAATTAGGTTTTCAATGTTATATCTTATATTTAAGGTGTGCAGATGGATGAGTTCGGTAGTGATGAAAAAGTGAATTGTATGTGAATTTTATGCAAATGATATGCAAGCAGATATGAGATTGTGAATGTGTGGAAGTCAATTTGAGAAGAGCTTTGAAGGTGATATATTCAGTGAGACAGTGTGTTGTGATAGTAGAGATTGTCGAAGATGTTTTCAATGATGTTGGTTGCTTGATCCAGTTGTTCAAGGATAATTTCATGTTTAGGAGAATACTTCTCAATGTCAATTCAACTATTTCATTCATTGTTGATTGATAGTGAATCCCTCAATAGTAGTTTGCCCTGAAGAAGTGATCTTTAGAAGAGCAAGTCTGGATTTTGTATCTTACCTAAGGTTGTGTGCCTTAGTTAGCAAGTTTGAATTAGTGAGCTCTTAGGCAGGAATCCATATTCATTGTAAGTTGTTGATATATATTGTGAATTAGATTCTCACTATGGTTTTTCCCTATTTGGGTTTGCCACATAAATCTATTATTCATGTGTTGATGACTATTGTATTGTTAAGTAAGTTAATGATGTTTATAATTAATCTATTTTGAAATTCTGGACTGATTCACCCCCCTCCTCTGAGTCATGTCATGTGTTCAAAGGTTCAAGTGCTTATTCCAGGTAATAGCACATATATATTTATATTAGAAGTACATTTTTGTAATAATCATTTTCATGCCATGATTACATCAATAATATATCAATGGACACAAATAAATACCATAAATATGTTGGCATATTTTATGATTATGTTGTGATTGTCATTGATGAACACACACTTGCATTGAGATCATTTTTGTATGAGTTATGCTCAACCGGCAATTGTTCCAACCAGTATGAAGCATTATAGTCCTTAGACTATTGGTGTTTTGTAGAAAGTGTTTACCGATATGAAGTGGTATGTTAACCCCAAGCAGTTCGAGGATCTCAAGTGGTACAAAGGATCAAAGCGGCAGAACACATATTTCCCAGTCTTCATTTTGTCAAACTGGTAACTGGCATTTTGCTTGAACCGGTATTTTGTATGAACCGGTAATACTTTGTGATGAGTTACCATCCACTGATTGTTTGATGGTGCCGACACTTTAACGGTGATTTTTGTGTCATGTTACCAAATATGTCTAGATGCATTGAACCTAGGAAATTGTATTGTAATCCTATTGGATCGACATGAAATCAGATTCCTTTATAAGGACATCATGTCTAGGGTTTTATGTTGTTGATGTTGTTGTTGTTGTTGGCGAAGTTGATATTGTTGCTAGGGTTTAAAGTGGTTGAGGAGTCAGAGAGAGTATGAATGTGTAGAAGACTGAAGTAATGCTAGAATGCATTAGAAAAGAGCTATCAAGGATCTAATCAAGCAATCTATGCTATTTGGTAGATCACTCACTTGTTGATTACTCACATCTTCGACAAGTCTATAGCCCTTAACCGGGTAGGCCCAAAAAACTTTTGTAAATCCTCTAACAAGGTGGTTCACATTTGTGGATCTAAAATCCTCTAGCAAGGTAGTCTTTAATTGGACTTATCTCCTAATAGAGATTGAGATTCCTAACAAGATCTGTTCTGGTAAAGAACATTGTAAGACCTTAACCGGTCTGGTTCCTATTCTGTAGATATCTACTTGTGAGTTCCATCTCACCGTGGTTTTTCCCATTTGGGTTTCCATGTCAAAATCTCATGTGTTATGGTGTTTGTGCTTTTGTGGGTGAATGCATTATTTTCTATTTGGTTTGCATGTGTGCTAACCGGTTTGTCTGCTAAACTATTTTATTGGTTTACTATTAGTCTTGCAAAGTGTTTAAGTGCAAAGATTATTGGCATACTAATACATCCCCCCTCTTAGTATTCATCAATTGGTATCAAAGCCTACCTTTCTATAAGTTTAACCACTTGGAAAGAGATATGGGGGAATACACATTGAGGGAACTTACTCATCAGCTCACTCAGTCTGAGCAAGCCTATGATTATCTTATGGTCAAATACAAGGCATCTCAAGCAAAAAGGAGAGAACATGCAGAAAAGCTGATGGAGCTATTTGAAAATAGTTCCTCTAATGAAGCGAACATGGAAGCCCTGATTCAAGAAGTAGAAAAGCTAAATGAATCCAATTCCAACTTGAGAAAAGAATTGGAAGGACTGACTATTTGAATGTGCCAAGAGCTTGAGAATCAGAGGAAAGCTAAAGATCTGGTCAAAGACAAGGATCATGAAATCTCCAAGCTGAAGCAAGAGATCAGTGCCCTAACTGCTCAACTCCATGCGAGCAAAGTGGAAAAGGAAGACATGCAAGGAGAACTGAACATTGCCATCTCTGAGAATGAAAACCTGATGGAAACAAATGCTTCTCTTTCCAAAGAACTCTCTGAGTCAAAGGAAATACTTGCTAAGTTCAACAAGAGTACTGTCAAGCTAGAGAAAAAGCTTGAATCTACCAAACCGGTTAAGAATACCAATGGACTTGGTTATTCCCGTTATGAGGAAGGTGAGACCTCTGGTACAAATGCTGGAACATCAAAGAAACAACCGGCATCAAAGGATAAAGGTAAGAAAAATTTTAAACCTATTTGCTTTAACTGTCTTAAAGAAGGACATACTGCAAATGTGTGTAGGAGTAAGGCCTACAACAATTTTCCTTATTTCCTAAATGATAAGCCTAGATCCTATAGATTCAATGGTAACTATTATGCATGCAACAAGTTTGGGCATAGAGCATCTGAATGCAAATCTGCTATGAATAACACTAGAAGATATCCTCAGAGGACACAAGGAGTTGGTCCTGAACCTTTTGTGAACCGGAATCACAACCAGTTTAGTACCTTCAATCATCAGCCAAGAAGCTATGGATATCAAGCGGCAACCGGATGGAGAGAAAACTGTTGGATTTGTCATGGCCATGGTCACACTACTGCAACATGCAGAAGGAAGAATGGAAACATGAACAATGGACCCTGGAGAGCACCTAGATTGGTCTGCTATCCCTGCAACAAATCAGGACACATTGCCAGATTTTACAAAAGTACAAAGGGTATATCAGATGATATACCAGTCACTCCAGAAGGAAACATTGAAGTTGACACTGTTCAAGCAGATATGAACAAGACCTAGAAGAAGAAACCAGTGGTGTTGCAAGAGGAACTAGTTTCTGCACCTAGTGTGGAAATCACGGAAGTGGCAAACTAAGCTTCAGAAAAGCTTAGGGGGAGCAAACGGCGAAATGTTTCGAACCCCCAGTTTACACCAGTAAAAGACCTTAATCGGTATGCGATACCTATCAATAGGTGGAAGACCAGAAATGGTAAAAGGCAAATTAGGGTTTATGCCCTAATGGTGGAGCATTAATTGCGATAGGTGAGGAATATGTTTAAAAGCATTTTTCAAATCATTTCTCACTATCAGTTTTCGAAGCGAAGGAGGTTTTCAAGTGCAGAGTGACGACAAAGTGATTTGTGCTGCGATTCTAAGGATTTAAGGAACCTTGAAGGAGATTCAAATTCAAATTACAAACGGTCAAGTGAAGAATGCAAAGTGGTGATTCTGCAACCGATGGAGTGTGAGGTGGAGAAGAATCTGAAAGCCCTAAATTCATGATTTTTGAAAGGTATTTTTCGAGTTTTCAATTTCTATCATGGCTTTTGCATCCCATACTAGCTCTAGTACATCTGTAGATTCAACAAGCTTTATTCGACGCAAGTCTAGATATAATGCCCTATCACAAGTTCCAACTAGTGTGATAGTAGAAGAGGGAATCTCAGATTACATAGATTGTAAAATCGAAGACCTAGGGTCTCTAGCAATTCACTCGCAATTAGGTTTATTTTATGGACAAGATAAAAAGATCAAACCGGAGTATAGTATCTTGGAGAAGAAGAAGCTCCACAATGTTGTTTATTTCCTAGAGGATTTCACAGATGATCACATTAGGATCATTCTGAGCAGAGTTCATGGTGACAAGATGTACCTGGAAAGAACGCATGATATAACCCCACAAGCAATTCATGTCGTCACCAGTTTCTACAATATAGGGGAAGTGCCAGCCCTAAGGACGGTAAGCAAAACTGAAATGTCCAAGCTCACCGGTCCAGTGAGCGACTCACGAGGTATGACCGCCAATTCTATCAAGGACGATCTGGTGAAATATGCATGTATGGTGATTAGATACCGGACGTTCTCAGCTAGCAGAATTAACTCTATCTACTACAGCAATAAATACCACTTACCGGATGATCAAGGAGGATACATCATTTGACCTATGCACCGGTATGCAAAGGCAACTCCTATTGAATCTAAAATCAATCAAACAGGATAATGCATTGAGGTTCAAGTTTGGACAACTACTAGTTGGGTTATTCTTTCACTTCCAAGGCTACTTTCCAGGAGTTGGTGATGTCCAATGGTCTGCTGACCAACCAATAACCAAGCAAATCAAGGAAAGCATTCAAGTAGTTGGAACCGGCTACCTTGAAGTTCTGAACAAGTACTTTGATGAATTCAGATGCAAAATAAGTCAGAGGGTGAGAATATCAGGTGATATAGTCAAGAAATATGAAGATGATATATGTTTCACCATTATAGTGGATCAATGCATAATGGAGGCTGTTGAGCCCAGACATGAGGAAGTGGAGCCTATGGGCTATGAGGTAATGAATGATATGCTGGAAGGATATGCCTCTACCCTTATTGCCTCACTGCTTGATCCAAAGGCAAAAAGAACTGGCACCTACCTAGAAAGGATAACACCGGTTGAGGAACTCTTAGCAAAGAAAGGAAAAGAACCTTCAATGAAGGAAAAAATAGTGCCTTCAGCATTAGCACCGGCTACTACAGCCAGTCCTACAGTGACCAAGTGGTCACCGGCTAAAAAGAAACTTGAAGCAGCACCTACTAAATTGTTCGAGAGAAAGGGGAGGACAAGGAATACCTCTCCAGACTCAGAAGAAACTGTGTCTGAGGAAAAACCAAAGAAGACACGTCAAGCAAAGAAAAAGACAAAGAATGAACCAACATCATCAGCACCGGTAAATATTGACATCTCCTCCTACAAACCTTTGACACATTGTCAAAGAACTATCAAAAACATTAGGAGAAAAATGTTGAACGATTTGATTGATTGTTTTGATGACTTTAATGATGATGAAAAGGAAATGGTTGAGAAAGAAATAATTCAGTATTTATGTGTTAATGATCGGTTGCCTTCAGAAATTAGATCTGACACACCAGATTCTTTGTATAAGTCCTTAGACAATAAATGATGCATTGCCATAGAGCAGGAATAGGAAATGAGAGAAAAAGTTTTTGCTGAACATTTTCCTGATGTATCAAATTCGGAATTGTTCGAAGTAATGAACAAATACAAAGGCCTCTTCTTCATGAGAAGAAGAAGACTTTTGTTACTTGAAGGGAAGGGAAAAGAAGTGCTCAAGAATACACACACCCTTGCTCTAGAAGCTCTGAAGATGCATAGAGTGGCTGAAGCCAACAAGAAGGCTGATCAAGAACCAGCAATAACAAAACCGGATGAAGTGTTTGATGATGAAGGAAACCCGGTCATTGAACCTATTGACACTATTGATGTCGATGCTCTGGATGGAGAAGATGTTGCTTAGGGTACACCATCAGAAGTTACAAGATAGGAGAAGCAAACAGAAAAGGAGGTAAAGCTAAAGGAAACAAAGGACAAAAAGGAGGAAGCAAAGAAGCAAGTAGAGGAGAAGAAAGATGAAGAGGAGAAGAAGAAGAAAGATGAAGAGGAGAAGAAGAAAAAGGAAGAAGATGAGGAGAAATGGAAACAAGAAGAAAAGATAAAAGAAGAAGAAAATAAAATAAAAGAAGAGGAAGAAGAGAAAAAGAAAATAGAAAGGAAGAGGAGAAGCAAAAGGAAGCAGAAAAGAAGAAGGAAGAGGAGAAGTGGAAGGAAACAGAGAAAAGGAAGAAGGAAGAGGAAGAGAAGGAAGAGGAAAAGAGAAGAGAAACGGCAAAGAAGAAAATAGAGGAGGACAAGGCAAGAGAAGCGGCAAAGAGCACGCAGATGGAGACACCTAAGGCAACTAGTAGTCAAGCTAAACCGGTTGACCTCACCAGTCCCATTGACCTCTAGTCTGCAAGTGAAATGGAGCTACTGCAGAGCATCAAGGTTGCTCAAGAACACCTTGAGGTGTTAAGGAGGAAGAAGGAGGAAGATGTGATCCAAGTTGCGGTGGACACTCTTACCAGTTTGTTACTCGATACAAACCTCCCCAGTACCGACTCATCATTGGCACAACTAAAGCTCCTATGCATAGTAGTAGATGATCAAGTGCAGAGCTTAGAAGACGTAGCAGAGGCAAATGATAAGAAAGAGCATCAAAAGGCTCTAAATATTGCTCTAGTGAAGAAGTTAAATGAGCTCCGGACTGAACTCCAAAAAGCACAAAAGGATATAAGGGACGCTCTGGATGAGGGGAATCTTCTACTCAGCAAGATTTGCCAACCTCATCTATTCTGTGACGATGTGCTTGCACAGAAGCAAAAGCTTCAATCTGACTTGCAGTCCTACATGAGTACATTCAAGCCACCTTATGATTCCTTTACAACCTATGGGCAAACAGTTCACCGGTTTCACATCCAGACAGCAAAAATGGAGCATGAGATCAACACTCGATCTTGAGATTTGTAGGAGCTACAACTGGTTCTACTCCCACATCTGCAAATTCTTCAGAAGTGCTATCTAAATCTAGATGCCTTAACAGTGACACGGGAGATGAGCACAATTGATGCCATGGAAGAACGGGTCTCCCAAATGCAGATAGAGAAAGAAGTAGCCACCTCCCTACTTGAGTCCTGGTCTTTATCTATGAAATAATTCTTGCAGGACTTTAAATCTATTTTTGACAAGTTTTATTCCTTATTGTCATAAACTTTTATTATTTTAATACCAAATGAAAACAGGGATTGTTCAACTGTACTTTGTCATTGTTGGAAAAGGGGGAGAAGTATTCTAACGAGGAGAAGTATCTGGTATTTAAAATTTTGATGTATGCTCTGATATCTCTATGTGCAAAATAGTTATACATTGTATTGTTAAAGGGATAGTGTATATGCTTAGGGGGAGCAATCTTGCTAATGGCATGATTTTGTTGTAAAACACTTAGATGTCAAAATTTTATTTTCCTAAGTGTTGCCATCAATGCCAAAGGGGGAGATTGTTGGCATTTTTTATGATTATGGTGTGATTGACATTGATGAACACACACTTGCATTGAGATCATTTTTGTATGAGTTATGCTCAACCAGCAATTGTTCCAACCGGTATGAAGCATTATAGTCCTTAGACTATTGGTTTTTTGTAGAAAGTGTTTACCGATCTGAAGCAGTATGTTAACCCCAAGCGGTTTGAGGATCTCAAGCGGTACGAAGGATCAAAGCAGCAGAACACATATTTCCCAATCTTCATTTTGTCAAATCGGCAATCGGCATTTTGCTTGAACCGGTATTTTGTATGAACTGGTAATACTCTGTGATGAGTTACCGACCGACATTTTGTGATGAGTTACCATCCACTGATTGTTTGACGGTGTCGACACTTTAACGATGATTTTTGTGTCGTGTTACCAAATATGTCTAGATGCATTGAACCTAGGAAATTGTATTATAATCCTATTGGATTGACATGAAATTAGATTCCTTTATAAGGACATCATGTCTAGGGTTTTATGTTGTTGATGTTGTTGTTGTTGTTGGTGAAGTTGATATTGTTGCTAGGGCTTAAGGTGGTTGAGGAGTCAGAGAGAGTATGAATGTGTAGAAGACTGAGGTAATGCTAGAATGAATTAGAAAAGAGCTATCAAGGATCTAATCAAGCAATCTGTGCTATTTGCTAGATCACTCACTTGTTGATTACTCACATCTTCGACAAGTCTGTAGCCCTTAATCGGGTAGGCCTAAAATCCTTTTCTAAATCCTCTAACAAGGTGGTTCACATCTGTGGATCTAAAATCCTCTAGCAAGGTAGTCCTTAATTAGACTTATCTCCTAACAGAGATTGAGATTCCTAATAGGATCTGTTCTGGTAAAGAACATTGTAAGACCTTAACCGGTCCGGTTCCTATTCTACAGATAGTTACTTGTGAGTTCCATCTCATCGTGGTTTTTCCCATTTGGGTTTCCACATCAAAATCTCATGTGTTATGATGTTTGTGCTTTTGTGGGTGAATGCATTATTTGTTATTTGGTTTGCATGTGTGCTAACCGATTTGTCTGCTAAACTGTTTTACCAGTTTATTGTTAGTCTTGCAAAGTGTTTAAGTGCAAAGATTTTTGGCATACTAATTCACCCCCCCCCCTCTTAGTATTCATCAAAATACAAGTTCAAAAAATCATCCTTATCCATCGTCAACCCACACGATCATCTACAAGTTGAGTATGGAAACATGGCCCAAGCACTTTTTCACCCAACCATGTTCAAGCTATGCTCCTCCAGAGTTATTCATGACATGAAGAACCACCAACCCTACATGAAGGGCCTAGCTACCAAGACACAATGGCGGGATGAAAACCTTGGTGTAACTTGATACATCTACATGCATATCTAATAATATGGTGATGATGCAATGCCCTATTATCAATATATAGTAGAGAAAGATATTAATGAATTTTGCTAGGCTAATTCATCTATTTCAACGAACAAGATTTTGGCCAAAGCACTTTAAAATAAATAATTTTTTTCAAAAAGAAGATCATCCTTCTTTGTTTACCCATATTTGACACCCTTTCCTGGAATCTTAACTCAACACACAAAGAGAGTTTAATGTAATTCCTTAAAATGCGAAAATTCTTAGATATGCCTAAGACTTATCTATAATGCTCATGTACATACTAATGCAATATTCACCTAATGATGCAATCATGAATATGATTAAGTAAATATTTAAAATTTTCTAATGCAATCTAATTCTACATGTTTTTTTATGCTTAATTGAACAAGAATATTGTTATGTTGTTATTTTCCTAATGTAATTTCAATGATAAATAAGCATGCATATTTGTATATCAAACAATTAAATGATTACATAATACTTAATTAACAAGGTATATCACATGTATGCATTCTTATGCAATAATTTTAAAAATAACTAAATTAATTATTTCAGTCACATAGATAATCACTAACTAAATTAATTGAAGTATTCTTAAAATTTGAAACTATATTATTGGACCAAATTTCACTTAATTAAAAAGATGATCTTTCAATCATTGGACTATTTCATTTATTACTATGCTCTCATATCCATCCTAGGAAAATATAGATAATTAGTCTAGTAATTTTTAAAGATATTAATAATTATAATCAATTAAGCAATCACAACTAAATAAAACCAGTATTTACAATGATTGATATTAACCCATGACTTCAAGACCCATAAATTAGAATAATATCAACCCCTTTACAAATAAGTAGAGTAACATAAATATAAATCAAGGCTCGAGTATACAATTTAACTCTTCTAACACTCAACTTTCCTTCTAGTTATATCTTAACTATGATTAATATCGTTGTGTACTATATATATAACTAAACCTCATATTTCTTTTTTCTATTAACTATACTATCTTTAAGATTAACATACTTGAATCTTTAACATCACTAACAAGTGCCACGTAGTGGGTAGTACTTGTCGTTTTAATATTAGTATTCAATTTTAATTCATAGCAATTATAAGTGAACCCTAATATATTTAATATTTTAAGATATTTTTAAGAAAATAAATCATCTTTTTTATTCTTTCTAGTTGTAAAAAGTGTGCAATAAAGATTTTAGATTAACATTTTTAAAAGTTTATAAAAATTTAAATATTTTTTTATTTCAAATATAAAGAACAATATTTGAATATGTTTTATAATAAAATAATATTTTTGTCAAGTTTAAATTTTTTATTATTTCAAAGTTATATTAATAAGAAAAAAATATATTTGAATAATTATAATTTTAACAATAGATTATTGAATGTGATTTTAAATTTAATATTTTAAATATTGTTTTGAGATATTTTTAAGAAAATAAATCATCTTTTTTATTCTTTCTAGTTGTAAAAAGTATGTAATAAAGATTTTAGATTAACATTTTAAAAATTTTATAAAAATTTTAATATTTTTTTTATTTCAAATATAAACAATAATATTTGAATATGTTTTATAATAAAATGATATTTTTGTCAATCTAACAATCAATTAATGTTGTCCAAGGGGTTGAGCTTAACTAGTTAAAACATTGTGTTCTCACTGTGGAGACCCAAGTTCAATTCCCAATAGGGACATCTAAAGTGAAATTCTAAGTTGTGACTCTTGGCCTTCCATAGGATGGGGAAGGTCTTGGGGTCAATCTAATCAAACATAATAATAATAATTCAAAGATATGTAATAGGGATGGGGCCCCCTACTATGTCCCCACTAGTTCATAGCTCCAGTTTTCACAATCGAATCCAGAAGATTTATAAGAATCTAACAATCTTGATAATCTAGATTGATAGTTCTGATACTTAATATAAGTACAGATCCAATAGCCAACAAGATGAGAGGTGGGGGGTGAATCATACAAACTTAATCATCCATAAAAACATCAGATTCAACCTCGGTAACATATATCAGTCATATAGCCAAAAGCTGTCAAACATGCAAACTCAAAAAGCATATGAACAATATAAACCTCATAACACCAAATTTAACATGGAAAACCACTGTGGGATTTCGGACCCACTAAGAAATATACTCTTCTAGAGTATGCTCAGTTAAAAGCAAATCCTGTTAAAGATTACAAAACACATTGTTAGATGTGACCTGGTTAAGGGATTTCCCTCAGATCTGTTAGGATCTTCACTTTGTTAGAAGTGACCTTGTCAAAGGATTTCAAACACTCAATCAGAATGTCACCTTGTTAGAGGATTTACATATAAGACTATTAAGTCCACTCGATTAAGAGATTTCTTGTCACTTTCACAAAATAACAGTAATACAATCTATCTGCAACTTCACATCTAAAATGCTAAAGCAGATTCCTATTTGCTCAATACAATCTAGACATAGAACTAATCTTGTCTATCTACTGGGCATCAATACTCTATTATTCTAATAGGTCTTCAAGCTTTTGTGCTCGATAATCACTATGTAGCATCCTTGTGCATACACTTGCCTGCATACATTGTTTATCAACAGTTCCTTATTTATAAACAATCTTCTAACCGCTTAATCTCCTTGATCACATTTCCCATGATCAATCATAGCCATCAGATCTTCAATCTTGTCCAGGTTCATTGTATCTTTCATTCTGAAAATGTTTTACCCCACCTCAGAACTTGCACATTCACCTTGGAACTTGTGTTACGGTAATGCGGTTTAATCTGAGTTGTAGATCTTCTTGCCAACTTTCCATTGCCTTAGATTCATTAACAAACTTCTTCTACGGCTTGCCAATCATTGATCCACTTTAGCTCATCAGCATCTTTCATTAAATATCACATGTAAACATTTAATGCATTTTGTTATAGCTCGGTTACAACTCGGTGAATACTAAACTTTACTCGGTAGACATTCTGTCTTCATAAACTTACTGCGATAACCTTAGGGTTTACCAACTAGGTTCCTTAGGGTTTACCGACTAGGTTCTTTACTTTATAACATAGTATAGTATTAACCTTTACATTTTACAACATATGTATGATGTTAAAACAATCTAAAACATCAAGATCTCATCATTGTCTGACTTGGTAGAGTTGCCCATTGAATAACTTATCCCCTTATTCATCATATTCTTTCCTGTATCTTTACCGACTTCTTTATAATCTTCATATCATATATCTTAAGATATGGCAACATCATACTGAATTAGAAAATCAATTTCTTGACATCAATGACAAAATAATAATATCAAGATAGTAAAACATCTTTAATCAGTTATGTCCATAATCATCAACAACCTTCTCAATATCTTTGTAATATTGCCAACAATCTCCCCCTTTAGCATTGATGGCAAAACCAATTGATTTGACCTTTAAAAATTCAGATCGCTGTGATTCTGAAATGCTGAAATGCTCTCCCCCATACATCAGACTTCTCTTCTATTTTCAGTCTTTATTTCAATCTGTAGTCTTCTCTCAATCTTCTCCCCTTTTGGTAGATCTTCTTCTTCTTGGTCTTCTCCCCCTAGGTAGGTCTTCTCCTTCTTGGTCTTCTCCCCCTTCGACAACAATGCCAAAAAGAATAGAACTAAAACATAATTTCTTTCCGTAAGAAGTTATTTCCTCCTGTTGTGTATCAACTGAGTCTCGGTCAGAGCATTTGTTTACAATTCATGTTCCCTATATCATTTTCTGTATTATCCCAGTATTATTTCTAGTACACTTTCAGAAAAACATTCTAAATTGTATCACTCCAGCATCAGCTCCCCAAAAGATATTCAATAGAGTCATCAAAGTGATGCTTTCACCGAACATGGTTAGTGAATAAAAGATAGGGGTAGGACCCCTAACTTACTTCTGAGATATTCAAAAGTGTCCTTAGGTAGTGGCTTGGTGAAGATATTAGCTATCTGCTCCTTTGTGTTAACATATTCCAACACCACTTTCTTCTCTTGAGCTTCTTCTCTAAGATGATGATATTTGATAGATATGTGCTTTGTCTTAGAGTGCATAACAGGGTTCTTTGAAATATTAATGGCACTAGTATTGTCACAGAATATAGTTATTGGCTCGGTAACTTTCTCATTTATACCTTCCAACAGTTGTTTGATCCATGCAATGTTGGTACAATTCAGTGCTACAGCAACATATTCAGCTTCGGTTGTTGACTGAGAAACACATCCTTGTTTCTTGCTAAGCCAACTCACTAGTCTTTCTCCTAAGAAGAAAGCTCCTCCACTTGTGCTTTTTCTATCATCAATGTTGCCTTCCCAATCAGCATCAATATAAACTTTTAGGTCAAAATCATTTCCTTTCTGATATACTAAGCCATAATCTTCAGTGCCTTTCAAGTATCTGAAAATTCTTTTGATTGTTGTCATGTGAATTTCCTTAGGATCTGTAGAGAATCTTGCAATAATACCTACTGCATGTGCTATATCTGGCCTACTGTGAACAACATATTGTAGTTTTCCAATCATGGATCGGTAGAGTGTCTCATCAACAAATGCAGATTCATCATTCTTTGATAGTTTGCAGTTGGTAGTCATAGGAGTACTTACTGGCTTTGAATCATCCATTCCAAATTTCTTCAAGATTTCCTTTATGTATTTGGATTGAGTAATGAAAATCTCATTTTTCATTTGCAGTATTTGTAAGCCTATAAAATACTTCATCTCACCGATTAATGACATCTCAAATTCTTTGCTCATTTCATTTCCAAAGTTCTTGCATAAAGAGTCATTTCCACAAAATATAATATCATCAACAAATATGGCTGAGATTAGTATTCCATTTTCATCATTCTTCATGTACATGTTGTTCTCACTTGTCCTTATAAAACCAATCTTAATCAAATAAGAGTGCAATCTTTCATACCATGCTCTAGGTGCTTGTTTCAGACCATATAAAGCTTTGTTCAATTTACATACCTGATCTTTATTATTGTCTTCAACAAATCCTTCAGGTTGTTCAATGAAAACTTCTTCTTCTAATATTCCATTTAGAAATGCAGATTTGACATCCATTTGATATACCTTGAAGTTTTTGAAAGCAGCATATGCCAACAATGTTCTAACTCCTTCAAGTCTAGCAACAGGTTCAAAAGTCTCACCATAATCAATTCCTTCTTCTTGGGCATAACCTTTGCAAACCAATCTTGCTTTGTTCTAAATGACCTCATCTTTCTCATTTAGCTTGTTTCTGAAGATCCACTTTGCACCGATTACATTTTTGTCCTTCGGTCTTGGGACCAGTGTCCATGTGTCATTCTTCTTGATTTGATCAATCTCTTCAGTCATAGCATTTATCCAATCTTCACTGTTGAATGCCTCTTTCACTATTCTCGGTTCAAATTCAGATATCAAACATGTGTTCTATCTCAGTTTGTTCCTTGTCATCACTGGATCATCCTTATCTCCTATAATCTGACTTGGTACATGGTGTCTTCTAACATATTTGGCTAATACAGGCTCGGTAGGCTCTGTATGATCCTCTTCATCACTCGGTAATTGGATATCTTCCTCATTTCCTTCAACAGTTATCTCAGTAGGACTTCTCAGTTGCACATAGACAAATTCATCATAGTCTTCTGGTTCTTTGGAATTCCTTTCATCGGTTCTTTCTACAAATTCATCAATTTTCACATTTGCACTTTCTACTATTTTGTTAGATGATTTGATCAGACATTTAAATGCTTTGCTTCTAGAAGAATATCCTAGAAATGTTCCTTCTTCACTTTTCCGATCAAACTTGCCATTTCTATCATCTTTATGAACATAGCATTTACTTCCAAAGATCTTAAAGTAACTTACATACCATATTTCATAAGGTGTCTTCAAAGTACCTTTCTTCAATTGAACTCAGTTCAAGGTGTAAATAGTTGTGCTTATTGCTTCTCTCCAAAATGTTTATGGAACCTTCTTCTCAATCATCAGTGTTCTAGCACAATCCATAATAGATCTATTTCTTCTTTCAACTATTCTATTCTACTGTGGAGTTCTCGGTGCAGAGACTTGTCTTTTAATACCATGATCATTGCAAAATAGGTTGAACTCATCATATGTGAACTCTCCTCCTCTATCTGATCTAAGACATTTTAGTTGTCTTCCTGTTTCATTTTCAACTCTAGCCTTGTACCACTTAAACATTTGAAAAGCTTCTGACTTTTCTTTTAAAAACATTACTAACATCATCCTTGAATAATCATCCACAAATAATATGAAATACTTATCACCATAATAACTTTGAACTTTCATAGGACCACAAAGATCAGTGTGCACAAGATCTAAAATTCCCTTAGAAGTGTAGGACTTACTTGTAAAGTTGGATCTTGTCATCTTACCCATCTGGCATCCTCGACACATAGCATTCTCAAGTTTTTCATGACTTGGTAGACCTCTTACTCTGTGCTTCTTACTTATCTTGATCAGATTATCAAAATTAACATGACAAAACCTTTTATGCCATAACCAGGTATTATCAATATTTGCATGCAAACACTTATTGTGAGTAGAGTCAAGGTGAAATGTATTACCTTTTGTTTGTGTCCCCGTAGTAGCTAACTTTCCATTCTTGTCATGAACTTTGACAATTCCTTTCTGAAATTCTATTCGGTAACCTATGTTGTTTAGTTGTGCCACACTCAACAAATTATATTTCAAACCTTCAACCCAATAAACATCATTGCATCTTGCTTTATCAAGAAGTGTTATGGATCCTTTACCTCTTACTAGATATGGTGCATCATTACCAAATCTAACATAGCCTCCATCATAATCTTCTAACATAACAAACTTGTGTTTATCTCCTGTCATATGATGTGAGCATCCACTATCTATAATCCAAGAATCATTAGTGTTTATGTGAGATATTAGGGATTTTTCTTCATACCTTTCTTCATCTAATCTATCCTTGATAGCCACATAAACAACTTCCTCTATATCAGTCTCATCTGATTTATCATCTTTAGATTCCTCATCAGCAATTAAGCATGTCTTTCTATCTCTTCTTCTAAAGTCTTGGTGTCCTCTATAATGATTATCTTTTTGTCTGTCATCTCGATAATCTCTCTTTTCAATGAAATCTTTGTCAGGACAGTTAGAAGCCATATGTCCAATCTTATCACAATTGAAACATTTCAAAGGTAGTTTTCCTTTATGCTTACCTTTGCCTCTCAGTAACCTTTTGGCCAATAGTACTTCAAACTCTTCTTGCTTTCTGATTTCTTCATACAGTTTGTGTACCTCCTCCATGTTCTTCCAAAATCTTTCACTTGCTCCACTGTGATCTCCTTCAGAGTACTTATACTTTCTTTCATTGTAATCATTAGATTCATTCAGATGAAAAGAACTAAATGCAGATTCAACTTTATTTACCGATGACCCACTGTTATCAAAATTACTTAACTCAAATCCATGTAGCTTACCAATAGTAGCATCCAAGGAAACTAGCCTATTAGGTACAGACCTCAATTCATTGATTGCAGAGACTCGAATTGCATAGGCAGGTAGAAGGGTTCTTAACAACTTACTTGTCACATCCTTTTCTTCAATAGTTCCTCCTGCTCCTTTGATTTGATTTACAATCTCCTTTAGTCTTGTACTGTACTGGGTTATGTTCTCACCTTCATTCATCCTCATAGATTCAAGTTGTCCTCTTAGACTATCAACTTTTGCTCTCTGAACATGTTCATCTCCTCCATATACAGATATGAGCTTAGTCCACATTGCCTTTGCATCAGTACATCCTTCTAGATCATTAAACTCAGAATCAGTCAATGCAGATGTTATTTCAATCATTGCTTGAATATGTTCTTGCTTTTCCTTTATCTCTTCCATAGTCAATGGATAGGTGCTCGGTGCAACAAAATCATTCTCCAGATAGTATATAGCATATTCTCCAACTCCTAATAGATGTAGCTTCATCCTTTTCTGCCATGTAGAGAAACTTGACTTATTCAGCTTAGGTGCATCCCTCTTATACATCTTTGGATCTTTAACTCAAGTGCCTTTAAACTTTCCTTCTGGAGTCCAAAGCTCTGATACTAATTGATAGTTCTGATACTTAATATAAGTACAAATCCAATAGCCAACAAGATGAGAGGGGGGGGTGAATCATACAAACTTAATCATCCATAAAAACATCAGATTCAACCTTGGTAACATATATCAGTCACATAGCCAAAAACTGTCAAACATGCAAACTCAAAAAACATATGAGCAATATAAACCTCATAACACCAGATTTAACGTGGAAACCCAAATAGGGAAAAACCACTGTGGGATTTCGGACCCACTAATAAATATACTCTTCTAGAATATGCTCGGTTAAAAGCAAATCCTGTTAAAGATTACAAAACACGTTGCTAGATGTGACCCAGTTAAGGGATTTCCCTCAGATCTGTTAGGATCTTCACTTTGTTAGAAGTGACCTTGTCAAAGGATTTCAAACACTCAATCAGAATGTCACCTTGTTAGAGGATTTACATATAAGACTATTAAGTCCACTCGGTTAAGAGATTTCCTGTCACTTTCACAAAATAATAGTAATACAATCTATCTGTAACTTCACATCTAAAATGCTAAAGCAGATTCCTATTTGTTCAATATAATCTAGACATAGAACTAATCTTGTCTATCTGTTGGGCATCAATACTCTGTTATTCTAACAGGTCTTCAAGCTTCTGTGCTCGGTAATCACTATGTAGCATCCCTATGCATACACTTGCCCACATACATTGTTTATCAACAATTCCTTATTTATAAACAATCTTCTAACCACTTAATCTCCTTGATCACATTTCCCATGATCAATCATAGCCATCAGATCTTCAATCTTGTCCAGTTTCATTGTATCTTTCGATCTGAAAATGTTTTACCCCACCTCGGAACTTGCACATTCACCTTGGAACTTGTGTTAGGGTAATGCGCTTTAATCTGAGCTGTAGATCTTCTTGTCGACTTTCCATTGCCTTAGATTTGTTAACAAACTTCTTCTACGGCTTGCCAATCATTGATCTACTCCAGCTCATCAGCATCTTTCATTAAATATCACATGTAAACATTTAATGCATTCTGTTATAGCTCGGTTACAACTCGGTGAATACTAAACTTTAATCAGTAGACATTCTGTCTTCATTAACCGACTGCGATAACCTTAGGGTTTACCGACTAGGTTCCTTAGGGTTTACCGACTAGGTTCTTTACTTGATAACATAGTATAGTATTAACCTTTACATTTTACAACATATGTAGGATGTTAAAACAATCTAAAACATCAAGATCTCGTCATTGTCTGACTCGGTAGAGTTGCCCATTGAATAACTTATCCCCTTATTCATCATATTCTTTCCTGTGTCTTTACCAACTTCTTTATAATCTTCATATCATATATCTTAAGATATGACAACATCATACTGAATTAGAAAATCAATTTCTTGACATCAATGACAAAATAATAATATCAAAACAGTAAAACATCTTTAATTAGTTATGTCCATAATCATCAACAACCTTCTCAATATCCTTGTAATATTGCCAACATAGATATCTTTATTATTATTTTTATGGTTTGACAATAGTTTTCATAGAATTCATTATATAATATCTCCTCGATATCATGAAAGATTAAGTGGTTAAATTTTAGACGTAATTTTGAATGTGGTAAAAAAGACAAATTGTTAATAATATAATTGGTAAAATGGTGTGTAATTTTTAGTTTTGTGTATATAAATATTGCAAGTTTAATTATTATTATTATTTTTATATTTTTTGACAATAGTTTTCATAGTATTCATCATATAATATATACTAATAATTTTATAAAGGATTAATTGGTTAAATCATTGCAGATAATTTTCAATATGGTAAAAGAGATAAAATGTTAACAATAATTTTTAACTGGTAAAATGATGTTTTGTTTTTACTTTTAATGTATATAAATGTTGTAAGTTTATTCAAGATAATTTTATTCAATATTTAGAGGGTTTGGTGATTAACTATTATTAATAAAATGTACTAAATACTAAAAGAAATTTATTATTAAATCGTATTGTAACTTAAATATATAATTATATACATATAGATTCAAAATAGTTTGAAAAGAAAACTAAAACATACTAAATATTATTTTAATGACCTAAAAATTTGTCTAAAAAAATTGGTGTAGAAACTAGATCCAGGAAATCCGGTAATAAGATGTGTAGTCACATAAATCTGTCCATTTTAATTAAATGAATATTTGCTATTTATTTGATTAAAAATCCACTAGCAATTAGTTAATTAAATTAATATTTAATTAATTCATCTTCAAACATTCTCCTATTAATTAAATAAATTATTCAATTTATTTTAATTCATTCATTATACCAAATTCACAATCAATTAAATGAATAAATTCTATTTATTTAATTGAAATCCCTCTTTCCTCTTTTGAATAAATTAAATAAAACATTTATTTAAATCATTTATCCCCCCCACTTGCATTTTCCTACAAATGCAACTTGCACCTATTTATTGAAATAAATGAATTTTTATTTTAATAAAATCCTATTTTCCCTCACCCACCAAATCCACTTGCACTCCTAAATCCTCTTCTAGATTCTTCTAATCCTAATCAATTAGCCTAATCCATCCCCTAATTATTGTCACATTCCTAAGCAACTTGGAGTGACTTCTCAAAGACTTCAAAGTCTTTGAAAAGCATTAAATGCTTTGTGTGTTCAACAATTTAACCTCCAAAGTCTTCCAAAACCACTAATGGCTCTTATATGACCATTAATGGCTCTTACATAACCATTTACGGTTAATTCAACTTGCACTCATGGGTCTCCTCAAGCATTTATTGCTTTGACCATGGTTATCCCTTTTGCCTTTGCACAAGAGTTTATCCATTGGATAAAAGCTTTATTCTTTGAATAAAGAATTTATTCACTCAACCCAACCTTGACTTTAACTCCCAAGTTAACTCTTAGGTCATGTCAAGCATTTAATGCTTATTCCCTCTCCTCTCAACCTATCTCATATTGACACTTGTCATCTTGGGATTGGGTTGAAAGCCATCACATGGATTGAATATCATTCAATCCTAACCCTTGTTGAGATTACTCAATCTTAACCATTCATTGCTCCATTTTCCCTATAAATAGAGCCCATTTCTTCATAATCCAAATCCTGAAAACTTGTATGGATTTAATCTATAGTGAATTTTAGAGAGCATTTAGCATAAATCAACTAATATATATTGTTTTGATTAAGTAAAAATAGGTGTTTGAAAGGTACTTGAACCTTTTACAAGCCAGGAGAATAGAAAAGCATAAAAAAAGTGCATGATCGCTTCAAAAAGTCAAAATGAACCCACCGGATGGGCCCAGCTAAAAACATCATAACCTTATTACATAAAAATTGGAACAGACAGCAACAGGAAAGCAAAAGACAGTAACTGGAACTAAATACTATTCAAGATCTCCTTGGCGTGAACAACCATTTGTTTCATGTTGTTTGTTGAGGTCTTCATATCCTCCAGCTCATGACCTTCGATGTCGACCTTATTCTTTGTGTTGGCTCTGGTCCTCCTTTCATGACCCTTCTTGTTCACCTGCTCTTTATCACCTTCCTTCTCTGCATTATTCTCGTACCTGTTGATGAAGATGTTCATGTTGTCCACCGAAGATTTAAGAATTTAGAAATTTTGATCACCAATCTGCTTGACATTGTGCTCCAACTTGTCAATTCTGCTGCCAAAATCTTTCAATTTGTTGTCCATTTCCTTTCTATCTCCCATCTCATTGACCTTTTTCTGCATGGCTAAGATTTTTCCAACCATAGATTCAATAGCTTGCGCATTATGCAGAACGATTACTAACTCTTTAACATGCTCCGCCAAGGGTTTGTCACCAACTGTAATTTTTGCTATGGCCTGTGTATCTATTTTCAAGCTATTAATATCCTTCGCCAGAGTAGTGATGGTTTCACAGAAGGCCTTAATGGTGTCTTTTTCACCACTATCACTTTGACCCCCTTTTTCCTCGTTATGCAGTCCAGTGGTATTCACGGTCTCCACGGTTTCCAACTTATCCTTAACCGGGTTACCCTCCCCTTCTTTGTCCTGACTATCAATCCTCTTATCATCCTCCTCCTCAAACTCAACTAGAACATAATTGAGATCAGAATTGCTACCCTTTTTAGTGTTCTTTTTCTAAGGCTTCTTTCCAGAGGCTTTCCCTTTCCTCTTTTTAACAAGTTTTTCCTCAAGGGAATCAGTTTCAGAGTCTGACATTTCAGAGTCCACAATAATCCTCCTCTTCTTAGCCCTAATCCTCCCTTTTTTGCTAGTTTCTTTCGACTCTCCCTCAGTCTCAGAATCAAAGTTGAAACCACTATCCTTACTTATTGTTATTTTGGCCTAAAATAAATCATTTTAGCATTGTAGCATCTAATATTAGCTTGTTCACATTTGCATAGCATTTAGAGTAATCATCCATAATCCCGAACCTCCATAAGCATCCATAGTGCAAAAAGTTGCTGAGAGCTACACTAATTTGGAACTTGGAGAGGAGAGGAACAAGGGAGAAGAAGCTAAGAGCATGTTAGGAGGTATTTGGAGATGCCTCGTTATATTTACTTTCCTAGTTAAATATTCTTTCATGTTCTTGGTGTCTCTTTTGATATGCCTGCTTAGGTTAATCTTTGGTTGAATAACACTAACTTTAACCCTTGTTTCTTGTTGTTTGTGTGTGTTATACTACCACGGGTTTTGATCTAACATTGTGTGTTTTTGCAGAGCATCAAGATGCAAATTATTTGAGCCAATTAGATTGAAGAAAAACAATTTCTGTAATTTGAAACCTTAAAAATCATGCATCTAACTATTTGAAAATTTAAAAATAAACATGGAAAGAAAAAATTCATAGATATAATTGGTGAAAAAACAATTGAATAATAACAATTTAATGAAAATTGGGTGCAACCGATTGCAATAGTACTAGCCTAACAGCAAGTACTAATAAGATAATAAGGAAATCAAGCAGTATACAAAGATTGTTATAAGATGGTTCATAATCATTCTCTTAATAATTTCCATGAAATATGAAGATTCATCTAAAGAGTTTAGACTATGAAAACTATATTTCAAGCTCTTATACTAAAAAAATCGTGAAGGTGAATGTAAAGTACTAACTAGTTTAAAGAAATCCACAATGAGATTTAATTACAATTCATGAACTGGTTGTTGAAAGGAGCTTTCAATTTAATTTAGGACAAATTTATTCTATTTTTAGATGGTGTAGAGAATAGCTCGAAATGAATATCTTTTGCAGAAAATGACCAATGATGTGAAGCAGTTATGCAAGACTATAATGGTGTGGATAGAAAATGGAATAGTCATTAAGTTGGGTGTTATACTCCAATTTGGTAAGGGATAATGTTATTATGCCTAAGGCATACCCTATATGAAGTTTTCCACTCACATTGTGAAATCAACAATTCAAATTTGAGGAGAAGGATACAAAACTATAGAATTAATCACAACCACTTATTTTTATGTCGAAGGCATACCCTATATGAAGTTTTCCACTCACATTGTGAAATCAACGATTCAAATTTGAGGAGAAGGATGCAAGACTATAGAATTAATCACAGCCACTTATTTAAATTTACATTAAATTTTAAAAAGATATATTATATTGTAAAAATCTAAAAAATACATATTTATGTATATTAATTAATTAGAAAAAGAATGTTCATAAAGGAAAAAAATCTAATAAGAATATTGTTTTAATATTATTTAATTTATTAAGATATTCTATCTTGTTTTCTAATTAAATATTATTTATTTTATTAAGATATTCTATCTTATTTTCTAATTTTCTAAAAAACAAAATGTAGGAAAATAAATGTATTATTAAATTTCTAAAAAAAAAATAAAAATATTAAAAAAAGTAAAGCTAAAAGTAGGAAAATAAATATATTATTAAGTTTCTACAAAGAAAAAAATAATATTAAAAAAAGTAATTAGCTTTATTCTAATTCATCTTTTCTTTTTTGTTTTACTGATTAATTTTCATTAAGTGTAAAATTTATTTTAGTTATTTATGTCTTTTTTATGAAATTACAAATAATAATTAAAAATTATTAAAATTAATTTAATTTATAATTATTTGTCTTATCAAATTGTTAGTTGTTGTAGAATAATCATATTTAGAATTAAAATATTTCTTAATTTGTTGAGAATATTTTTAATGTTACTTTCTTTAATTAGATATTCTATTTTTTAATTTATTTTAATTCTTCTACTTCTTTTTTTTTAGTTTATTTATTTATTAAGTTAAAATTTAATTTTTATGTCTTTTTATGGAATTACAAAAAATTGTCCTAAGTCTTTGATGATACTTTTCACTAATCTTTTTCATTTAAACTAATTAAATAGTTTTTATTTAATTAGTACTAATATTCTTCTCCTAATTTTCCTATAATTAAATAATTCTTAATCATCTAATTATTGTTCTTCTCAACCATTAATTAAATAATCTTCATTATTTAATTAATGTTCATCGTTGTCTCTTTCTAATCAATTGATCTTGATCTTAATCAGCTAATCCTAACTATTCTTCTTTGATAATTCACTTAATTATTTAATCCATTTATTCTAAGATAATTATTCATCCATGATTAAATAATTAATTATTTAATCCCCTTCTCCAAATTATTCAAATTAAATTTTTAATTTATTTAATTACCATGTGTGGATGAAATAAATAAATTTTATTTATTTATCTATTTATGACCCCACTTACATCCTCCACTTTCTAATTTTTATCTCCCTTATCTCTCCAACCTACTAATTTGGTATTTATGAGAAGATAATTAAAGATTTATTATTTGTTTTCATAATATCTTCTCATTTTCTTTCTTCTATCTTCATCCTTCCCCAAATGGAAGCTCTCCCATGCACTCAATCTTGTCTGTTGATTATTTTCAGTCTCAAATCAATCTTAGTCGTCCAATCGATCTCAATTTTTCTATAAAGTGATCTCTTTTCTTATTGATTTTCAACCACGTTTTGAGTATCCTTATGTTGTCTAAATCATTTTTCTATCATCTCATCATCTTTCTTTCAATACACTTGCTTTGTAGGTGAGATCTACAACAATTTGAAGAAGAAAGAAGAACAATGAAGGAGCAATGAAGGAAATACATGCTTTTGGTTTGCATCTCGATTTTAGTATTTCATCTTCATTTCCTTTATTGAATGTGTTAGGAATAATTTTATAGCATTTTATTTTTGTGGTTGACTAATTATATGCTATGAATCATTTGCCTAATTTCCTACATCATAGATCTTATATACTGCTCTTCCCTCATCTCTCCTACTCTCTCTCTATATCCCTCTCTACCTCTTCACATATCACTTCCTATATCTTTATGTTTCTATCTCCATGTCTCCCTCTCCTCTTTCCATTTCCTTCCATCTCTTCCTCTCTCTCACCACCTTTATATTTTACAAGTTATATCTATTCTCTCTCCTTTCTACCCTTATCTCCATATCTTTCTATCCCCATACATCCCTCTCTCAATCTTTCTATCTAATCTCTCCATGTCTTCCTCTCTCCCCATTACTCCCTCTTTTTATATCTCTCTACTTCTGCTCTTTCTAAACATGCATTCCCTATTTCTACCTTCCTATCTATATCAGTTTTATCTCTCTATATTCCCCCCTCCCTGTCACTATCCCTCTTTCTAAGGTATAAACCTTTTTTATCTATTACTTGTCTTTGTCACCTTATTTCTCTCTCACTCTTACCCTCTCTCTCTCTCTCTCTCTCTCTCTCTCTCTCTCTCTCTCTCTCTCTCTCTCTCTCTCTCTCTCTCTCTCTCTCTCTCTCTCTCTCTCTCTCTCTCTCTCTCTCTCTCTCTCCTAGACCTCCCCTTCTCTATCTTCCCCTCCTCTCTAATTATCCCCATCTATCCCTCCCTAATTCACTCCATATACCCCTATCTATCTCCTTATCTCTATCCATCTCTCTCTTTCTCTTTGTGTATATCTCTACATATCTTTATTTCTCTTCCAATATATGTGTATCTCTCCCTCTATCTCCTCCTATTTCTCTCACCCTCTTTCCATCTCTATTTGTCTATCCCTAGATCTCTTTGTTTTCAATCTCATTATATATCCCCCCCCCCTCTCCCCTTCTCTCTATATATGTCCTTAGATATCTATCTCTCACTCTATCTCACCATCTATTTATATGTATCTCTCCCACTTTGTTTACAAATCTCTCTCCATCTCTTCCTCTATCCCCTATCTTTCTATCCTTCTATCTACATGTACCTATATCTATCTCTCTATCTATTTTCCCTCTTCCTCTCTCATTCTATCTTCATCTCTACCAATATCTTCTTCTCTCCCCTATATCTCTAGACATGCCTCCTTTTATCCATCCATCTCCCTCCCTCTCTCTCTCCTCCCTCTTTTTAGACCTCTATTTATCTATCTCTCCTATCACTTCTTTCATCTATCTCTCTAACTCTATCTAGTTATATTTATCTCTCTCTACCACTATATCTCTCCCTCTCTTTATATATCACTTACTATCACTATCTTTTTATCTCTCCCTTTCTCTCTTTTTATTTTTCTTTTCCATTTTTATCTATTCCTCTCCCCTCTCTCTTTTATCTCTCCATATCTCTCTCCTCCTCTCCATATTCTCCATCTCCATCTCTAACTCTATTTATATCTCTATCTTCTTCTTCTCTATCTCTATCTTTATCTCTTTACCCATTTCTCTCCCACTCTTCCCCCCTCTATCTCTCCCTCCTTCTAGCACTATCTCAACCTCTCTCTCACTCTCACCATGTGTTGTTGGTAATGAAACTTTATTTTCTTCTCAATTTAAAGGTTTTGTTTCAATTATGATTGGATCGCTATAAGTGGATGCATAGTTAATCTGAAGCTATCACTTCTCTAATGAAAACTTTTTTGCACAAACAACATTATGACCTAACAAGTGACCTCATGTATTACCCAGTTATATGCAAAAAAATAGACCGATGTTTCTCCTAATTCACCTTACACACCTCTTTCGGCATACCCATTGCACACTAAGGTGCAATTGCTAGTTTGTATCATAGTCTTTACTATTGATTCATAAATGATCTTAAATAAAATCCAAATAAACCACTCAAACTTATTATAGTTCAATTTGCAATCATCTACTTTGCAGGTTTAAAATGTTGGGGCTTCTTTAACAACTGAGTTAAATGGGTTGATAATAATAACTACTTTGTAATTTTAATGTGGTTTGAAACTATATCATTTTATCAATGTCAATGCATAGCTTTAATACATATAAGATTTATTTGATACAATTGGAACTCTCATGTATATATATGAGGTATATTACAAATAACTTATATAATATTGCATATATATAGTTCTTTGAAATGAAAATATATCATACATTTGATAATAAAATATTTTTGAGCATGTACAAGTATGAGAGATAAACAAATTTATACAATCATGAAAAGAAAATTTTCATTTTTCTTATCATACCATTTGGAGCATATAGAGTGAAACCATATTCATAGAAATCAACTGAACATGCATTAAAACATATTACATCATTTGAATGTAGGCTCTACATGAGTCTATGTGGTGTACATGCAATAGGTATCCATCACATCCATTCTTTACCAAGTGGCTAGATCACTTATCTTCAACCATGTTCTCATCTTCACCCCATACTTGTACTCAAACACATACAATCATACATCAATAGATTATCTTCAAAAACTATAGTTGAAGCATAAGGAATCAAAATAATATCCTAATTAATTTCATCTTTTCATTTTCTTTACTAATTCTATCATATTTATCCATAATCGAATAATCATTAGATAACTAACTTAGTAATTTAATCCAGTTTATTGCATTATTAAAGTAAGTAAATGGATGGGATGTGACATTTCCTCTCTAAAGAATGCATAAAGACTATGCATTATGTTGGGTCTATAAATAATTGCAATAATAACCCTTTTCTATCATGAATTGCTTCCCATTTCTAGAAAACCTACCCAAATTTCTTGGCAACACATGACACAAGGGTAACAAGACAATTAGAAACTTTTGTGTTGTTTATTTCCATGCTTAAGACTAGCCTTTTTTTATGCATGTAAACTTACTTACCTCTCAACCTTATGCATTTTTCATGCTAAGACTATTACTATCTTTTCAAGATTAATACTTTGAATGGATTACCTCCTATCCTCTTTTTTATCCTTGATCCTTATGATTAGTCTACTACTACCATGACACTCTTGTTGACTTTCACTATGCCTTTGATTATCTTTGTTGTCATATATCCATTGGGCACAACATCCTCTGTATTGTCATAAACTCAATCTTTCTTATGGTGATTTCCTAAACAATATCATGATTGTCATTTTCATAGTATAATTATCTTGTTCTTTCAAACCACCCTCTACCAACAGACCTTGTACCATTGTGATTCCTTGATAACCTTTTGTCCACTCGATTCCACTAATCTAGGCTCCATATGTAAGACATTTGGGTAGTTATATATTCTTTACCATAACGGAATTATCACTTGATCTTCATTACACCATTTAATATTAATCTCCACATATCATCACTCATGTATTATCTCAATCTCATCCCTTTGCAATTCTCCACATTGCCCCACTCTTCTATACTTGCATTTTCCCTCGATATCATTAACAATCCTCTTTGACAATTACACTTATCATTGATACACAATCTTGCTTTTGGCATTGGTCATCCTTGTATATGTTCTTTGATCACCATCACTTTACATTGTGCTTTGGTTTTTATGCTATTGTCACTTGTCATATTGATAAGACTGTCATCTTCATTTCTTCTTGCATTACTAATAATTCATTCATTGGTATATTTTGTGCCCCTTTTAGGAAATCTTCTTCTCAACTCAGGGCAATGTCTTCAAGGAAATGTCATAAGGTGTTTAACATTAGCTCACAATAGGCTATTTTAAGACCTTGCAAGCTTCTCCAATATTTTACAAATTGTTATTTAAGTCCATTCATTTGGGATAACCACCAAATTGACTATGCCTCTTTGTGTTCCCATTGTTCTTCGTAGTGTTTATTCCTTTGTCATGCATTGAGATGTCTTACATACATATACCATATGATTGATTGCCATGTCTTTAAAATTTGAGGGTCCTTGGAAGTTAGACAAGAAATATTATGCCCTCAATTTTATCATCTACTCTTGATTAGGAATGTGCATTTTCAAAGGTTAGACACTCAATTGTGCCTTTTGATGGAGTGATTTAACTTTCTTTCCTTAACTTTCATAATTCTCTAGTATTCAAGAAAAATCCTACAAAGTCTACTCTTCATATCTCTTTACTCACTATCATAAAGGTTTTTTCTTTTTTTGTGCATTATTCTATCAACACCTATCTCTTGTGCCCTTTGATTGCTTGTATCCTTCAATATCTCTTAACCAAATTGGTTGTCCTTATTATGTCCATTGTTTAACATAAAATTACACTAACCACTTCCCTTTATCTTTATTTGAGAATTCTCTTAATATTGATAGGGATAACATCATGATTTGAATAAGATCATGCTTGATAGAAAGCAAGGGCACCTATTCCTGATGAGATTTCTTTATGTATCTTTTTCTAGGGATTTCTTGGTGAAATTATTAGTACATATGCAAAGACATAGTTTGCAACTTTTAACAAGGATTACAACAATAATAGATGGAATTGACCTCTCATATAACTACTACATTTCTTATAGCTCTTTTAAGATTTCCATTAATATGACCTCCCCATGACCAATGTTTTTTTTATCCCTTAGTCGTTATTGTGTGGATTGTGCTCATGTAATCTTATGAGCTCATGGAAAAGTTTGATAAGGCACACAAACTTTACTAAACCCTATTGTAACTTGATCAAATCATGACCTTTCCCTATTTACAATTACCCTAACAATAAATTTTCAACAAAATAAAAATCAATACATATCGTTACAGTTGCACAACATTGAATATTATTTTCATTGATGAACCCTCTTCTTGTGGCATGATCTCATGTTTTGACTTTAAATCCAATACTAAATCTTTATAATGAGACTCAATAACTATCACCAAGTGATAGAGCTTCTTTACAAGGTGATAGACTTTGTTTCTCAAAAAATAATGAATCTCTCATGCATATCTTTGCATGCACTTGCATGACTAAAGTTAGGATACTCTGCAAAGACCAAAGAAATATTACCATGCTTCCTCTATCCATTATTGGTGCCCTTCCACATCTAACTATCTTAGAAAAAATATTCAAAGCTAATAAATGGAGGAAAAGGATAATCTTGTGATGCATTCTTGCATAAAATTGAGGTTGAGTACTAAAGAAGAGGGACAAATCCATGTTTTCCTTCAAAAATACATGTATAAAACAACTCTAACCACCATGGAGAATTGTGGGATATGATGAAAAGATCAACAAAAAACACAAAAACCCTAGAAAGCATGCCCTATCCCATTATTATTTACAAACTCTTTTTCATGCAAAATTATTATCATTAAACCATGTGCATGGATATTGACATGGTCAATGTATAACAAACTATGACTCTTATAAACAAAAGACATCATATGCAGATCTAAAAATGAATAATTATAATACAAATTATCAACCTCACTTTTTTTCTTCTTTTTCATATTTTAAACCATTTATTTTTTAAGGTCCTCAAAACCAAGTGTTAGAGACCTCATATGATTATTTAAACATGTGGTAGATATATTTAACAATAACATTGTTCCTAAGTGTAAGACTCTGATCAGAGCATTTTACCATCTCATTGGATGGATAGATGCATAGCCTATATGATGGATGGATGCATATCCTATTAATTGGATAGATGATTACCTAAGTATGTAGTTGAATGAACACTTAATAACATACTAAAGTTTTAGCCAAAAAAATAGATGAAATTTTGAGGTACAACTAGGGGGTTATTCTACCTATAAATCTAGGGTAAAATTGGTTGAGTATAAAATACTCCCAAACCTAAGTTAATTGCTCAAATATTATAACCACTATATCTTCATATTTTTTAATTAAATTTTATAATAAAAATTATTAACATGAGAAGGAAACCTTGACCAAACCTATTGGTTAACTAGAAACTAACAACAAAGACTTAAAAACACTAGCTTAACCCTACAACTTTAGGGTAATCGGTCAAACCCTAAAAGGTTACTTATCTTAAGGATCTCAGCAATGATGGAAACTTTGACCTCTTCCTATGTTTGTATCGCTCTCCCTGATGATACTCTCGCTCCTTTCTCTAAGGGTGATTAAATCTCTAGCATCCACTTAGACATACAAAGGTAGTTAGACATAATATTTTTACCATACCATGCATACATATAATAAAGCATTAGTTGCTATAATTTATATCATTTATTCCATAAACCCATCATATATGTTTTCAATAACTTTAAATAACATCATCACATCTCTAATTATGCAATTTTAAGAATATCTATAAAAATTCATGAAAGAGGGATGCAACATATCCCCCCCTTGTGAATCATCATCCTTAATGATTAAGTATCAACATAATTATTAATAAAATTTTGCTGCAATTAACATCATATAAAGTCTTTAGTTGTTAATGTAACGATGAAAAATTAGGGTTTCCACCATAGCAGGAAGAAACTGCTAATTTTATGACTTAGGGACCATTACATTAAAAGAGGGAGGTAACCCCAATAGATCTACCCACAAACTAGCAAGGATAAGGGTTGAGAATTCTATTGGATTTACCTTATTAGATTTGAATTGCCATCTTTTGAGTTGAATTGTGAAAATGCTTAAATTAGGGTAAATATGTTGGAATTGATGTAAAAATGCAGGAACAATAAGCTATGGTTATCAAATTGAGCCATGAACCTAGATCTGAATATTATAAGAGGATTCAGATCTATTCCTAGAAGAAGATCCTAATTTCTTGAGACCGGTATTGTGGTCACTCTGGTCCTCTACACTTTTTGCATTCAAATGTGGGATTGATTCATCTTTGTAAATAAAGTGTACTCTCAAGATTGTAGCTTTGTACTGTTATGCCCAATATGGAAAGCTAATGTACTAAGAGGGGAGGGGTGAATCAGTACTCCAAAACTTTTCTCGAATAATAACTTTACTGTTATGCATAAATCGAATAGTGCAGTAACATAAAATAAAGTTAAGACAAATAGATAACAATCATACATGATTCACTCCATAACACGTATATTTTGGTTACGCAGAAACTCTTGGTTAGAGAGAAAAACTGCGGTGGGGATGGCACCCACAACTTCACTACTGCAATAATAAAGAATGCTCGGTTAGAGCTACATTTAGCTATTTCTGATAGCTTACCCTGTTAGGAGTAACAAGATCTGTTAGATCTACCTTGCTAAAGGATTTTACAACATTTAATCTAAATGTTGCACCTGGTTAGAGGCTTTACAATTTATAGACTTGGTTAGAGTCTTTTACCCTGTTAAAGGTATCTCTTTCAACTTCACAATATTACAATAAAATCATTACAAACATCTGCAACTTTACATCTGAAATGTTATAGCAGATTCTATGTGCTCAGAATAAGATTACCTTGCTTATAGCATACCTCAGTAACCCATATAGTAACTCGGTAAACCCTTCTGTTTACTCTATTCTTCGACTGTTCTCTGAAAACCTTCTCGGTGACCTCTGTGTCTCTGTAATAGTCTTCCTTCATGCATGCACACACACCTTTAACTCTAAACTCATGCTGTATAAATAGATCTCATAAAATGGTGATCCAATTCATTGCTTCGATCTTACAAACAAGATTTATCGAATGAATAACTAAACAAAATATTTCATTGGTTAGATTGACCTTGTAATCATACACAATCTTCTAGTGCAATTTCCAATGCAATAACGGTTAGATGTGCCTCGATCTTGTAACACGTTTTCATATGCATGTCTAGGTTCAATGTATCTGGTAACACATTTCACTTGATGAATACCAACTCGGTGTGTTAACTTTACTGCTCGGTAGTCTCAAAAAGATACTCGATAGATAGCTTAGTGTATACTATGTTCTGTAACTGCTTTCTTCTGTAACTGACTAGACTATGCATACCGACTTCTTTGTTTATACAAACTGCATGATTCAGCAGTGCTAACTGACTAGAATATATAGTATGACTTTGAATATAAAAACTAATGGCAACTCGATAAGTAGTAACAATCTCCCCTTTTGACATTAGTTGAGATGTTTGACAAAAACTACTTTCAAAGTCATAACTCAAAAATCTATATACTTTGCAAAATGACTACACTTGACAATAATACAATAGTCAATGAAATAGTATATGCAGATATACTCCCCTTATCATTATTTTGTATATAACTTTGATTTTGCATGCTCGGTTATGTTCTGTGCTTGTGTGCTCTGTTTGCTCTGCATTCTCTGCATATCCTACTCGGTATACTCCCCTTGTATACAATACTCAAAACTGTATTACCAAAAATGTGTCACTCTCCAAATATAGTAATACTCCCCCTTTGTCTGGTATTACTCCCCCATGTAGTATTACTCCCCCTTTTTCACAAACATTAAAAACTTAATTTCCATCTGGGGGCGGTAACTGATCAAAAATAGATTTATACTTGTTCCAAGCGTTAGTGAGTGTGACTGAGAGTGCATCCTTTACACTTTCCATCAAAGAATTTTGTGCTTGAATATCAACCAATAGTGATATTAAGCCATCAAGAGTGCTTCCCTCTTGTGTAGTAGATAGGCATGTAGCTCTGTTAATCTACTCTTGAACTGATGAGAGATGAGGAAAGAATAATGTCTATAGGGTCATTATATCCATCCTAATCTTATGCTCTTCATTTCTAAGTTCTAACTGTTGAGCCATGAGTTGTTGAAGCTTGGTATAAAAATTTTGAACAGAATTGGGCTCAGTAGTCAACTTAGTTGAGAGATCAGTGATATCTTTAATGAATAAGGAAAATGTACAAAGTTTCTGAAATAAATAAAGAATATGCTTGAGTTGAGGGTACAACTCAGCAATGAATTTGACAAGCTTTACTTTTCCTATAGCAAGAGCTTTTTGTACCTCTTCTATCATCTTTGCAATAAGCTCTTTATCTTTTATCTTGCCCAAGTACTTAGATACATCAACTCCAGATGTTTCTATTTGATTAAGGAGTTCATCTAGTTGAATGTGGATGGTTGCATCGGTTGACACTGTTGCTGAACGTAGCATATCTATTAGTAGTGTCTTTACCTTCTGTAGTAATTTATTCTTCTTTTGAATAGCCAATTGTTTTTCTTGTTCGGCCTTTGCTTTGCATAGTTCACCGAAATCAATAAGTGCTTGCCCTTTTAATTTTGAGATGTCCACATTGGGCAACACTATCGATTTAGTTAAATCAACTTTGAAGCTATGCTTTCTCACCTTCTTCTCTTTACCTTTGGTCGGTTGTACCAATACAAGTGCTTGAGAGGCTTGCTGACCCTCGATAGGTTGCTCGGTAGATGCAACACTTTGGTCGATTCTTGTAGCCGTTGAGGTGTCCTTGGGTGTCTCGATACTAGGGGTCTCAGTTGTAACATTTTCAGTGCTTGATGGTGCTTGAGACGTCTGATCTTTAGTTGTATCTTCTGCTGCTTCAGACTTGTGACCTTCGATGCCTTGTTTTGTATACTTAGGAGCTTTGGTAGAGACAGGTGGCTTGACCAGCGGATAAGGCTAAACTTGTACTATCACAGATTCACTAGATACAAGTTTTACATAGGTAGTGCCTTCTATCATTTCTTGCTCCGGTGCTTTTGCATCCATGACATCTTCATCAATTTGAATAGTGTCAATCGGGTCTTGCTTGGTAGCATCAGGACCTTACTCGGTGACATCAGGATCTTGCTCAGTGAAATCAACAATTTCAACTTGAGATTGTTCACCAACATCCTTTAGTTTGAATATTTCCTGCCATTTAGCTTTTGTCTCCTTTTCCACATCAATGTATAGCTCATTCATCAATTTTAAGGCTCTTTGTTTGACAAGAAATTTAGAATTGTATGTTGTCAGATGCTCCTTAATTTCTGCTACGGACATATCAGGAATTAGATGGACTAGACTTCTTTCTCTTATTTCTTTCTCTGAGTCCATTGCATATTTCCATCTGTTATCAATATGCAAGTATAATCCACTCGGAAGTGACTTTACTAGTTCTAATGGAGCTAGCCGAAACTTTAGAAGTGTGCAGATGACAGCTTCTTCAATTTGTCACTTCTCATCATTATTCCTAGTCTCATACTTGACATATCTAAATCCTGCAAATCCACCATATTCTTTAAGATTGGCACAAAAGTTTCTAACACTATGAATATTTACCTTCTTGCTTTTTACAATCTGAAATTTGTTTGCATCATCGGATTCTATATCACTAGACTCTTTTGCCAAAATGAGTCTCCAAGTAGATTTGTTGTAGGTCTTGGTTACCTTGGGTATAGTGACACTCTTTTGTTTCTTACTCGGTGAAGCAGTTGATGCTCTAGTGTTAGGTCTCTTTGTTGGTGGAGTCAGTAGGGCCTTTGAAATGTCCAGTTTCTTTATTTTCAAAACTTTATCCTTAGGCAACTCGGTACTTAATGTTATTGCTGCCTCTTGAGCTTCTGATTCCTCTTCGGTAATGGCAAGAGTGCCTTTGACAGGTGTAGAGGAGAATTCTTCTTCGAATTTCTCAGATAAAACCTTTATCATTTTTGTAGCCTTTCTTGTAGCTTTAGGTACTACAATGCTCATTTTTACTTTTTCCTTAACTTCTTCAGAAGTTCCATACCTTCGTTCGATAGCATGCCTTGGTAGTGAAAGATGGGCATCAATTTGTTGTTGTGTAATATCATAGTCAATCTCATAACCCATTGGTGGCAAAGATTGAGTCCTCAGTTCTACAACATTCACATAACAGTAATCGGTGTCTACCTCAAAACATATATCATCCTTATATTTCTCTACCAGCTGTGGTGGAATCCGATACCTATTGTGCATCTTTTCTTGAAATTTTCTGAAATAGTCATCCATGATATCATTAAAATTATCTCCCAATTTCTTGATAAAATCATTAATTTGATGGGTGATAGGTCGGTGTAGCTCCCAAACTATTTTACCGACAGAGGGAAAGAACTTTTCAAAGTAGAAAAACATGCATACAAGAAGTGAACCAAACTTTAGTGTGTTTGTCGAGTTGTTCTTCTTCGGCTTCCTTATTGTGTTCAAGTTCTCAAACAATTCCTTCAATAGCACTTCACATAAATCTACTTTCATTCCCTTTTTCACTATTTTATAAGCTAAGTCAACTACTGCACAAGGTACACTGTTTTCCCTTGTAGATTGGAAGAAATGGTAACCAATTACTCTAATTGTAAATTTAAGTTCTGCATCAGTGACATTGTTCGGTTTCAGTCCTCGGTAATCAAATTCTACTCCAATTAGACTGATTAACTCCTTCTGTGATATCATTTTCTATGCACATGCATGATCATAGATAGGATACCCGGTGATCAGATGAATGATTTCCTTAGTGATTTTGAATGGTTGCTCTCCTAGCCACATAAAATCATCATGTACTCTACTCAAGACAAACTTAACCCACTAGGGTTTGAACACATGGGGATAGACTAGGGCTTCAGTTAATCCCTTGATTCTGATATGCTCATACTTGTTATCCAGTTTACCATTGGTACATAGTTCATCATATGTGTCACTAATCTCAACATGACCAAGTTCTTCAACACAGCATTTGGTGAAGAATCTAACATCTTCGACTAACAAGACTTGATCCGGGATGAGTGAAAATGTAGTTTTCTCATCTGGTTCAGAGGTGACTTTAGGAGTCAAAGAGTACTTCAGCGAGGACTCCTCTACATTCTTGACAACTATGGAATCTTGGATCTTGGGCGCCATTGTAGATTTTAAGTAAAAACTTAGCAAACTATCCTTAGGATTTGATGGTTTACAAATGACTGACGCTTCACACTTGGTAGATAATAGCAATTGACAAGATTAGAAACCAGCTTAACAATGTGATGAGATTTGATGTAAATACCTTGAAATTCACTTTGAATGAACTTTGATCGCCTTGATTCGCTCTGCTCTGCTCTCTTGAAAACTTGGTGAATGAAAATGACCGCGAAAATACCTTTAAGTACACAAAATACCTTATCAAGCTCCGTGCGAGTTAGGTCAAAACATTAAATGCACTAGGTTCACCTTTAACCGATTTACTCCTTTTTTCATTTCAACCAAGTAACCAAATTTCCTTCATTTATCGACTTGATAGGCTTCCTGTATACACCGACTTGATAGGTTTCCTGTAAAGTACTTTTGATAGAATTTCAAACTTACTAATGCATCTTCACTATGCAGATTTGAATTTTGTACATAATAGAATAGGAACTGTTATGATTTAACCTTTAGAGAATGCAGTCCCTTTATACCTTTTTTGATTAATTTGGAATAGGTGCACCTAACTTGGTAGGTAAGGTGCTTTCTTCATCTAACATGATTTCCTTCTTTTTCCAAATCATCTTAAATTTTTCTTTTATTCTTCAGTGTCTCTTCTAGGTTGATCTCTGCAATCTCTAGCTAAATGTCCAGCTTTGTGACAATGAAAAAATGCCATACCAGGATTTCTCCATGATCTTCAGTTGTTCATTCCAAACCTTATAAAATAGTTGGCACTAATATGTCCATATCTTCCACAACATTCACACCATATCCTTGTATTGTAATCCCATGGTACTGTTGCATATTGTTAGTAAGGATCTGTGTGATTTCGGTAACCTCTAGCATTTGCTCGGTGTGCAGACCACATGTAATTCTTTTGCTTAACCCAGCACTTCTCGGTACTATGTCCATATCTATTGTAGTTCTTAGAAAACCCTTTGAATTTTGCCTTCTGATAGTTGTTAATAGACTTTGTCGTACATTGATTAGATGTGTGACCATATTTATTGCAGTTGTAACAATATCCATTGGACTTAGTGAAATTCGGTTGCTTACCTTTTCTAATCTAGCATATGTTGGCAGTATGACCTTGATTTCCACAGTAGTAGCAAATAGGCTTCTTCCTTTTGATGCTATTCCTATTTCCAGCTTGCTTTGACGATTCTCCTCTCTCGGTAGTATGAACTCCTTTCTCGGTTGATTCTTTTCCTTTGTAACCGAGTCCTACATCTTTGTTGGGTCTTCTTGTATTCAGTTGCTCATCCAACATCTTTGATGCATCATAACTCTTCTTCAATGCTTCTTTGGATTTCTTCTTTGTTTTAAGTTCATTGGTCAACCTTGATACTTCAAGTCTCAATGCTTGATTTTCATCATTCTTCAGAATTGCTTCATGATGTGCATAACTTAGTTGATCTATCATATTTTGTTGAATCCCAGTTAACCTTATGATTTCATCATTCTTATCAGATACTAAGACTTCAAGTTGTTGTTTCTCTCTTTGTAGATCTCTTGCTTTATCCTCTGTTGTCCTCAATGCATCTAGATTTTCAGTCAGTTGTGTACTGAAATGTTCATGTTCTCTTTTCATTGCTTTTAGTTGATCAACCAATGCTTTGTTCTTTTCTTTCAACACTCCAATCATTTCTTCAGTTTCTTCAGATATACTATTCTTAGATGATGTCTCAATTTGTTCCACTAACTCTTGAGAATCCTGTAAGTCATCAGATAATCTTCTTCTTACTTTCAAAGATTTTTGCATTTGCCTTTGCATGTCTGCAATCACTTGATTTGCATGATCCAACTCTTCTTGCAAATACACAATCCTCTGAGATTGTTTATAGCCTTCCATTGATAAGATCTTTCTCTTTAGGTAGTTAAACCCTTTTCCAAGATTCAAGCTCTGATACCAATTGTTAGGCCCAATATGGAAAGCTAATGTACTGAGAGGGGAGGGGTGAATCAATACTCCAAAACTTTTCTCGAATAATAACTTTATTGTTATGCATTAATCGAATAGTGCAGTAACATAAAATAAAGTTAAGACAAACAGATAACAATCATACATGATTCACTCCATAACACATATATTTTGGTTACGCAAAAACTCTTGGTTAGAGAGAAAAACTGTGGTGGGGATGGCACCCACAACTTCATTGCTGCAATAATAACGAATGCTTGGTTAGAGCTACAATTAGCTATTTCTGATAGCTTACCCTGTTAGGAGTAACAAGATCTGTTAGATCTACCTTGCTAAAGGATTTTACAACATTTAATCTGAATGTTGCACCTGGTTAGAGGCTTTACAATTTATAGACTTGGTTAGAGTCTTTTACCCTGTTAAAGGTATCTCTTTCAACTTCACAATATTATAATAAAATCATTACAAACATCTGCAACTTTACATCTGAAATGTTATAGCAGATTCTATGTGCTCATAATAAGATTACCTTGCTTATAGCATACCTCGGTAACCCATATAGTAACTCAGTAAACCCTTCTATTTACTCCGTTCTTCGACTGTTCTCTGAAAACCTTCTCGGTGACCTTTGTGTCTCTGTAATAATCTTCCTTTATGCATGCACACACACCTTTAACTCTAAACTCATGTTGTATAAATAGATCTCATAAAATGGTGATCCAATTCATTGCTTCAATCTTACAAACAAGATTTATCGAATGAATAACTAAACAAAATATTTCATTGGTTAGATTGACCTTGTAATCATACACAATCTTCTAGTGCAATTTCCAATGCAATAATGGTTAGATGTGCCTCGATCTTGTAACACATTTTCATATGCATGTCCAGGTTCAATGTATCTGGTAGCACGTTTCACTCGGTGTGTTAACTTTACTGCTCGGTAGTCTCAAAAAGATACTCAATAGACAGCTCGGTGTATATTGCATTCTGTAACTGCTTTCTTCTGTAATCGACTAGACTGTGCATATCGACTTCTCTATTTATACCGACTGCATGATTCGATAGTGCTAACCGACTAGAATATATAGTATGACTTTGAATATAAAAACTAATGGCAACTCGATAAGTAGTAACATGTACCTATTCTTGCACACAGTAGGGAAGGGAAATAGGTTGGGAATAGGGGTTTGCCTTAGGTCAAACCCTCATTTTGGAATTAACCATGAAACATAAATGAAATATGATTAAATTGTAGTAATGGAAATTTTCTCCTTTTGAGGGAGATGTTGAATAATGAATGAAACACAAATGTTGTACCTCCTTGTGAAGTTTCATTTGTCTCCACATGGAATTAGGGTTTCATGAAGTCTTCAACAACATAGAATATGAATGTCAACTCCAATGCTTGAATCTTGATTATATCTCTGCTCCAATGCTTGAAAGAAGATTGATTGCTTGATCACTTAAGCTTGAATGATTGATTGCTTGATATCAAATTAAATTTCATGTATGTGGATGACCAAATTAGAGGGGTAGACCTCATTTTATACTTCCTTATTGAAAAAAAAAAAAAATTATGACATGAGCCGACACAAAGTTGGAATCCCCGCTCACATTTCATGACCATTAAGGGTGTGATATTTTGCCAAGATCTAGAGGCAATAGAAAGCACAAATAAGAGAGAACAAAATAGATGATAGGAATAAACTGTATCCTATCAAGATGAAAATACTGATCAACTGGATCATCAATCATTCAATTACATACAATGAATATGAGCCTGCTTATATAGGAAAGGCTATATGGATATGTGAGCACACAAACAAGACATGTGGCTCAATAAGAAACAAGGGTAGGTAGGAAATATGTGTGGGTAGGTAGGAGAAAGAATATAATATTCTACATGAGGTGGATCACCCACTGAATGTGGAGTGTAACAAAAACATAAGTCCACGAAAGGTGGAAATTATCCTACACACACTATCTCAATGTGGCACAAACACCCAAGTGTCTCATACCCAAACTACTATTAAATGCATGTACCTAAGTAAACTTAAGTAAGGTGTAATAATATCCAAGATGAATAATTATTTACACCTACACCCCCCCTTAAGTGAAACTTAGGGGAATGCACTTAAGTCTACAATGCAACTAAGCAATGCAAGATGGGTCTCGACTACGAGGCCATGTTAGGTACCCATGTACAAATGCAAATGCATGCAAACCAATGCAATGAAATCTCTCACAAAGCGGGCAAAGAGAGAAAAACCCAATGGGAAAAACCCTCACCCAAAAGAGAGATGAAAACTAGATACAAAGAACTCTCATAGAAGTATGTGAAGGACAAAACCCCATGCAAGGAAAAAGTCCCCCCCATATGAGAGAAGAAGAAGAGAGACTAGGAAGCTCCACCTCAATGTGGAATCTTCACCAATGATAGAAGCTCGAAGATGAATGAAGAAACTGCTCCATGAACGTCGAACAACATTCCTCCCCTTAGGAAGAAACAAAACCAAAGGTGTATCCAAAAATTTTCCCCAACCATGAAGGGAAGATGAAGCAAAAATACTCATGATGAAAGGAATCTCTAAAAACTGCACCACACTACCGAAAAAGGCACTCCAAGATCTAGTGGAGATGAATGTAGAACAATGTCCAAAGACTCATATGTCTCCTCAAAAGATAAAGAGACCTCCTCCAAGTGTTATACAGAAGTATCTACAATCATGTCAACCTCTAAACATTGATCATGTAGAGAATGCACAAGAGGGTCAGAGTGATCCCTCGCAACAATCAAACAAGGATCATCTTCATCAAAGAGAAGATGAATTTCATCAATAGTGTCTCTCAAATCTGCAATGTATGAGTCCACAAACAAACCTGCAATGTCTCTCAAGTAGGCATCCCAATCAACTGAAGCTGGAAGACATGGAATATCCTGTTGTACTGAATCATAAGAAGAAAAACTGTCGCACTAGCTGCATCATCAGGTGCAATAGGTGGTTTGATATCAATAGAAGGAGATGATATGCAAGGCTCAAGAATGGGGTCACATGTGAGAATCCCCAAGTTCAAATGCCCAAAGTTCTCCTCAAAATCTTAATCATCAACATAGATATAATCAACCTCATCAATAGGACCAAAATCTGAAAAAGAGTACAACCAAGATGCATGATCAACCACCCCAGTCACAATGATAGCTCCACTCTCCAAGTCTCTAATGATAAATGATTCGGGTGTAAACTCCATAGTTTTCCTAGTTGCCCCATGTGTGATTTGATAGATGGAAAGAAGATTATTTGTCAAGTGGGGTACACACAACACATCATTGAAGGAGTTATCCCCAATGGCAATAGATCTTTTCCCAATTACATCCATGTATGTATGATTGCCCATCAAAATCTACGGCATGTGGCAAGGCTCAAATGTAGAAAACATAGACTACAAAGATGCCATATGATGAGAAGCCCCTGAATCTAGAAGCCATCCCCCTGAATCGGGACTTTTAGTAGCACAAAGAACTTGTCCCTTTCCTTTATCTGTCCCAAAAGAGTGATCATTTCCTTTATCCTTAGAAGAAGAAGCCTATGTAGACATTCTAGAAGGTAGGTTGATTCTATTCTTCTCAAGAAGATTCTTTAACTCATCAATATCCTTCTTATAACAATGATGTTCATCATGTCCTGACTTCTTGCAATATCCACAAAAAATATTGTCCTTATATGATTTCCTCTTAGGTGAGAATGGTGAATCACCTTGTTGTGGAGAGGAAGATTGTGCTCCATCTTGTTGTGGTTTTGACTTAGGTTGCTTTTGATTCTTGCCTTTTCCTTGATTACTTTGATTCCCTTTGTTAGCCACCAAAGCTTGTGACTTTGAAGATTTGAGAATCCCCATCGTGGTCAACTTAGATTGCTCAAGTATCAACATCTCTATGAATGAATCAAATGAGGGAGAAGTGTATGAGGAACCTTGAGCTAACCTATGGGTGTGAAAGCTAGATACAAAGGCAGCATACTCTGAAGGAAGCTTTTCCAACAAGTTATAAACCAATTGAGCATCCTTTTTGTCAATTCTACAATCCTTTAGCTTTGCTCTTAACTTAGTTTCATTTGTGACATAATCTTGGATTGTATCAAAATCCTTGGGATCCAAAGTTGTGAGTTCACTATCAAGCTTTTAGCCCTTAATCTCACCAACTTGACCATACAATTTCTTAAAAATATCCCAAGCCTCTTTAATTGTTATACACTTATCAAAGTGAAAAATGAGGTCATATGATACATACATTCTAAGAGTTCAAGTGCCATAGCATTCTTAGTAAGCCATTCAATTTGAGTATTAGGATCAGCCTTAGGCTCAGGTGGTACTGTAATAGTTTCATTTACATAATGAATGAGTCCTTTTTCCATTAGTTTACTCCATGCCTTAATTTTCCATGACGCATAATTATAAGGAGCTAAAAGTGGAAATTTAGGAGAACCCATAGCACCAAAATGAAAAAACACAAGTTAGAGAGAGGCACAATCACGCAAGACACCCCCCCAAAATCACTCAATCAAGAAACCCCCCCAAAAAGGGTGATTTGGCGCTTTATACTTAGTGCATATGCAATGGGCCACTTGCAAAACAAGGCAAAGTGGACTTCTGATTTCAATTTACAACTTCTCAAAATGAGATCTAAGAGACTTCAACAAATACTGCTAGTGATCTAAACTGAGATCCAAGCAAAATGCAAGTACCAAATATGCCAAAAATGGCCAAATACTGAATGTATAATTTTTACTTAAAATCACTGCAAACAAATGGAATATTATGAAAGTAGACAAAAAATTATGCACTTTCAAAAAAAACGGCACCTGAAAAGGAGTCCATATGAACCCAAATGAAGCCTCCAAAGTTGTAAAAATCGGGATTTCATGATTTTCGAAAAATAGAAAAATCCTGCACCACTGTACAGATCACAAAATTCTACCCCAAAAAAAGAACAATTGCTCAAAAAAAGGTGTCCGGATGAGTGAGATATCGCTATTTGAAAATTGCCTGCAAAATTATAATTTATAGAAAATTTCCGCCACAGCTTCAAACTTCAAATGCCTCTAGATTTGGCCTCTAAAGTCCGATTTGGATGAAACAAAAGTCAAAACTGACTTTCTTGGACCTCCTCAATCCAATGGTAACCTCATATTTGACCCATAAATCTTCAATAATAACCTGAAATAGAAAGCTCCAAAATGCAAACCCCAAATAACATCAAATTTCTCTCAATTGGCAAACCAATGACATTCTAATGGCTCTGATACCATGTGAGATTTTGCCAAGATCTAGAGGCAATGGAATGCACAAATAAGAGAGAACAAAATAGATGATAGGAATAAACTATATTCTACCAAGATGAAAATACTGATCAACTGGATCATCAATCGTTCAATTACATACAATGAATATGAGCCTGCTTATATAGGCAAGGCTATATGGATATGTGAGCACACAAACATGACATGTGGCTCAATAAGAAACAAGGGTAGGTAGTAAATAGGTGTGGGTAGGTAGGAGAAACAATATAATATTTCACATGAGGTGGATCACCCACTGAATGTGGAGTGTAACAAAAAGATAAGTCCATAAAAGGTGGAAATTCCCCTACACACACTATCCCAATGTGGCACAAACACCCAAATGTTTCATACCCAAACTACTATTAAATGCATGTACCTAAGTAAACTTAACTAAGGTGTAATAGTATCCAAGATGAATAATTATTTACACCAACAAAGGGGCCCAAATTTGGGTCCTAATTGGGAGGACCAAGGTGTTGGGTGCTTTGGTACTGAGAGGTCAAAGGTGTTGGGTGCTCTGGTCCTAAGGGGACTAGGGGATCACGCCCTAGTCCTGCTTAATTAGAGACAAAAATCAAGGGGCAAGATGATGTATGAAGTGAAAATGGTGACAAATTTGCATAACATGAGCATAATTAGGTCCTATTCAAGCCTCGAAGCACAAATGCCAAGGTGGGGGCCCAAATGCAGACAAAATTGTAAGGGAGTACTATTTAGGATACTCTAGTTAAAAATATTAAACATATGAGGAAATTTCTTAAGGTTTTCATCATAATCCTCCCAAATGGCATTGTCTTCTACATATTGGTCACATTAGACCTTGCACTATGTAATCTTGTGTTTACATAAGAGAAGCTTACATACCTCAAGCTCCCTAAGTGACTTGATCATGACCACTACTGGATCTTGCACCTACAAGGAGTTTCAGTAAATCATGTGGTCAAAGTCAGGTATTGGGAAAGTGCACCAATATGGCAATTTTCTTTGTCTAAACGAAGCCATTTGGCATGCACCAAATAGGGAACTCATTGTATTCGGTGTGCACCAATAGGTTTGGCATGTCAAACCTATGGTTTGGTAATGCCAAACCTATTTGGTATGTGCCAAATTTGGTGCTATCCAAATGGAAATGCATTTTGAAAAATTGCATTTCCATTGGGCTAGCACCAAATTTGGCACTAGCCAAATGTCTAGCATTGGCAAATTGTCTTTCTCGTTCACTCTCTCTCTCTCTTCCAAAAAGAATATATGCATGAAATATAACATTTAATATGAGTAATATTTCAATATGTCTTTTTCCTTTCTTATACTTTAAGTTATATTTTCATGTATTAATTGGAAAGATATCTGATAGTGGTTTTAGATCTCTAGGAGTTATAATGTTGATTCTAGGTTTTAGACAATCATGCAAATTTTCAAACTTAGTCAAATTTTAGCAATAAGAATGCTCCTATAAACATTCTCTCACTCTCTCTATGTCACTTTCTTTATCTCCCCCAAACTCAAAACTTATAGATCTCTCTCTATCACTATTCCTTTATCTCATTTCTACCTCTCTCTATCTCACTCTTTCCTCTCAACACCAAGATCTAACTACTTCTTTACTCTCCATTATTTGTTTCCTTTCTCTCTTTACACACATATCTCTCATTGCCTCTATTCATCTTAGTATCTCTCACCTTCTCTCCCTTTGTACCTCACCTTCCTTCCTTACCCCTATCTTTATACATTCATTTCTTGCTCTCTCTTCTTCTCTATCCCTCCCTTATTGTTTCTCTCCCCTCTCTCTCACATCCTCTATCTCTCACTATCCCTAGGTTTTTCCTTCCCTCTATCTTTACCTCTCCATCTATGTCTCATTACCCACCTCTCTCTATCCATCTATCTTTCTCATCTCTATATTCTCCCCTAGGTCTCTCACACCTCCCTCCCCAGGCTCTAGGTCTCTCCCCTCTAGTTCTATACATCCCTTTACATCTCTCTCCTCATCTCCTTACCTCTCTTTCTCACTTTATGACCTTCTCTCTCCCCCTCACCTCTCTAGGTCTTTCCCACCCTCTCTCCTTGTGTACCTTCCCTTCCCTCCTCATCTCTATTCCTACCTCCCTTCTTCTCTCTTCCCTCTCCCTCTCTATCTCCCCATCCCTATTTCTCTCCCTCCATCCATCTATACCACTATCTACCTCTCCCTCCATATCTCATTACCCACCTCTCTCACCCCTCTCTCCCTAGGCTCTAGGTTTCTCACCTCTAGATAGAGAGAGACCAAGTGAGAGAGGGAGAGACCAAGTGAGAGAGGGAGGAAGGGAGGGGTTGAGGGAAAGAGAGGGAGAGAGAGAGAGAGGGGTTGATGGAAAGAGAGGGAGAGACCAGAGAAAGAGAAGAAGGAATGGAAAGGGAGGGAGAAACTAAAGAGAGAAAGTGAGGGGTTGATGGAAAGAGGGATATACCAAGGAGAGAGAACCCAAGTGAGAGAGAGGGAGAGAGGTTGATGGAAAATAGATGTAGGGAGGAAGGGAGGGGCTAATGGAAAGAGAGGCATATACTGGGAGAGAGAGAGAGAGAGAGAGAGAGAGAGAGAGAGAGAGAGAGAGAGAGAGAGAGAGAGAGAGAGAGAGAGAGAGAACCAAAGAGATAAAGTGAGAGAGATGGAGGGAGGAAGGGAGGGAGAAAACAAGGGGAGAGAGGAGGGGTTGATATAAAGTGAGAGACTAGAGAAAGAGATAAAATGAGAGAGATGGAGAGAGCAAGGGAGGGGTTGATGGAAAGAGAGGGAGATACCAGAGAGAGGGGGGTTAAGGTAGAGAGATATAATGAGAGGGAGAGACCAAAGATAAATAGCCCAAGTGAGAGAGGGAGGGAGGAAGGGGGAGGGGTCGAGAGAGAGAGAGAGATACCAAGTGTGTGTGAAGAGAGAGAGAAGGACTTGACAAAGAGAGGGAGGGAGGCAAAGAGAGAGAAAGAGAGAGTGAGAGACAAAGTGATCCAGAGTGAGAGGGAGGGAGGAATGAAAAGAGAGTAAGAGAATAGAGAGAAATCTCAAGTGAGAGAAAGGAATGGAGAGAGAGAGAGAGAGAGAGAGAGAGAGAGAGAGAGAGAGAGAGAGAGAGAGAGAGAGAGAGGAATGAAGGTAGGGGTTGAGGGAGAGAATAGAGAGAGTCCAAGTGCAAGAGAGAGAGGGAGAGGGGAGAGAGGACAAGATAGGGAAAGATGTGATAGAGAGATTCAGGAGAATTGATGGAAATAGGAGATACTAGAGAGAGAAGGGGAGAGAGAGAGAGGGTGGGGTTGAGGGAAATAGGGGGAAAGACCAAAGAGAGAGGGGTTGAGGGAAAGAGAGGGAGAGACCAAAGAGAGAATGCTAATATGAGCATGATAATTATTGATATTTGACTAAGTTCAAAATTTATATATTAAATTCTAAAACTAGAATCTACATTATAACTCCTAAAGATCTGAAACCACTCTCAAACATCTTGCTAATATATACATAAACTATACTTAAAGTATAAGTTTAACTTATACTTAAATGTTATATTTTATGTATATATTGCACTGTTGAATAGAGAGAGGGAGAGAGATATTGACAAATTACTAACGCAATACATTTGGCATGCACCATATTTGGCACCAAACTATAAAAACATTTTTTGAATTTGGTGCACATAAAATTTGGCGTGTGCTAAAGTAACTACCTTGGGAAACACCAAGCCCTAGGATTGGATTTTCCTTGGTAATCCAACCCAAAGGCTTAGACCTCCTTATCATGCTTGAGATGTGTTTTTTCAGCAAACATGCAAAATTTTCTCATTTTTTTGTTCATGCTCTTGATCAAGTTTGCACATGTCATTGAAAACAAAAATAAATTCCATGATGATTTTTATCTCTCTTTTAGCTATCCAACCATATAATTATTTTCACATTTTGATTATGTTAAGGCCTTCATCTCTAATTTATTTTATTAGCGTGTCCATTTTTTGTCAAAAACCAACAATCATATTCTTGGCATATATTTTTACTTGTTAATCAAATTTTGAAACAAAATATATTTTTAGAAACTGGGCTCTATTCTACGCAATTTAAAATAAATTAATTAATTAATTTTTCATTAGTTTTCATGAAGGTTAGGGGGGAGCACACTCAAATTTATGTTCTTAAAGATGTGTCCACTTTGAAAATTAGTAAAAAATAATATATTCATTAAAAAATTATTTGAAAAAATTGACATAAACTACATGGTGTTAGCTAATTTCTTACTAGGGCGATTTTAAAAATTCCAAAAAAAAAAATATGATAAGAGGATTAGAGCTCTGCAAATGTCGTCAACCAACAATGGCGGATCTGGAGGGAGAAGTTAGAACCCAGAGGAGATTTGCATAGACATATCAGAGGATCTGGAGGAGGATGCAACCCTCTGGGAGAAGCATGCAGTTATTGCCAGGATAATCGGATTAAACTGGGTCAGAAAGGATTTTAAAAAATGGGTAGAATGCAATTGGGGGAGGTGGATAGTCACCAAATTTATCCCTAAGGGTTTTTTTGTGGTTTTTTTTGAGGAGGACAAGGATAGAGATCAAGTCCTCAACCAGGAGAACTGGTTTGTGAATGATCATGCAATTTATCTGCAACCATGGTCTCTGAATTTTGACCCCTTACCGTTGGCCGTCTACTCTGCATCGGTTTGGATTCACTTCTACAATCTTCCCATTGAGTACTAGAGTGAGAATGCCTTGGAGAAGATTGGTAGGACCCTAGGGACCCTTTTGGAAGTAGACTTCGATGATGAGGCAGACCTCTGTAAGATTTCCCGTCTAAGGATCGCTGCAGTCAAAAGGTTACCAACAACCTTGACTCTTATAACAACAAGTAGAGAATGGAGACAAGAAGTGGAAATAGAAAAAGAAATCAAGCAATGTCCCAAATACGAGAGTAAATTCCATGGATAGGAGGCCTGCAAGATGTTTGTGAGGAAGGCCAGGAAAGTAGTTAGAAAGCAACCCCAAGTATGGAGGTGCAAGACAAGTATAAAAATGGTTACAGACCAAGAAGGAAAGAAACCTGAAGAGGAAGGGCAGATTCCAAATCAAGATCAGAACCCTTCAACTTCCCCAGTTTCAACACCCTGTCTATTGAAAGCGAACGATGAAGAAGAAAAGGTATTGGTACTAGGTGATTATGGTGATGGCCCGTATTCGAACAATAGAGGAGTTGGGGAAACAGATGTTCAATCGAACATTAATCCTTCATGCAGAGGCTTATCTGATACTGAATATGAATTTGAAAAAGGCACAGATGATGGTTTTCTACAGGATGATGAATTGGAAAATATTGATCCAAGGTGCATCAGTCAGTTAGCTAATGCCCTGTTGGGGAAGGCCAAAGGTCTTAGAGGTAGAAGGATTAATAGGTAGAAAACAGAAGAGAGAGTTGGGGAAAAAGGAGTTATCAGCGTACTGGAATTTATGAAGAAGGCCAAGGGAGATAGGTTCTCCCTTGGAAAAAGATGAAAATCATCTCTTGGAATGACAGGGGCTTGACGGCCCCTGACAAGAAATGCTTGGTCAAGAGGTTTTTGTCTATTCACAATCTTTATGTGTTACTTTTGCAAGAGACCAAGCTTGGTGGAGAAAATACTGGGCAATTTATCAATTCATGCTCCAAATGGGATGGGGTTTTCTAGGATGCAAGAGGTTCTTCAGGGGGCCTAGGATTGGTGTGGAATCTGGCAAAGGATGAGGTAACTCCTATTGCCTCCCATGAGAATTGGATGGCATGTGAGATCAAAGGTATTGGCACTAATTTATGGTTCCCAATTTTTAATGTTTATGGTCCAACGAAGACTAAAGATAAACTAAAAGTCTGGAGAGAAATTATAATTCAAGCAAACTTGGGTGATACAGATAGAGCTATCATAGCAGGGGATTTCAATGCTTTGCTGGATGTGGACAAAAAAGAAGGGGGGCTCAAAATATGCTCAAAAGTTATGGAGGATTTCAAAGAATTCATAGAACAAAATAAGCTTATTGACATCATACCGAAAAATGGTAAATTTACCTGGACAAACAGAAGGCTAAATTTCTCTAAAATATCAGAAAGATTGGATCAGTTTTTTGTCAGAGAGTGGTGGTTATCTGGAGATAGGGAATTGGAAACATGCATTGTCCCCCAATGTGGCTCGGATCATTTACCAGTTTTGTTGTCAATCGGCAAGGAGAACCACAAACATAGAGGATACTTCAAATTCCTAAGTATATGGTGGAGTGACCCTGGCTTCAAAGACAAGCTCAGAGAATGGTGCTTGGAAGAGAGCTACATCGTAGGCACTCTGAGCTTCAGACTTGTCAAGAGACTGCATTTTTTAAAACACAAGATCAAGATATGGAACAAATTGTCCTTCAAAAATATTTTCTCAGAAAAAGTGAGATTAGAGGAAGAGCTTGAAGCACTAAACCAAATGGTGATGATGGCTGGGATGACCAAAGAGGATTATTTGCTTGAAATGGAGTTGAAAAGGGAGTACAATGAAGTACTCAAAAGAGAGGAAATCTATTGGAGGGACAAATCGAGAGAACTATGGATCTCAGAAGGGAATCGCAACACTAAATTTTTTCATGCTTCCTCCAAAGCCAGGAGAATTCATAACAAGATCTCTGCCATCAAGGATGAAAAAGGGTAGTGGCAGATGGATGATGAGGACATTCAGAGAACAACCCTCCATCACTTTCAAATATTTCTAGAGAATGTTGAAGTGGGAGGTGTGGAATTTGAAGACCTAGTTGATGCAAACATTAGGCACAATCTCCTGTCTAGCACGGATAAGGATCTACTAGCAGCACCCTACACAATGGAGGAAGTCAAGGCTGTGACATTTGGTCTGCATCCGAATAAAGCCCCTGGTCTAGATGGGTTGACTATAGACTTGTTTCAAAACTATTGGGAGTTTATGGGGAGAGACATTTGGCTGGTGGTAGAAGAATTTAGGAAAAAACACAAGTTTGTTAAAGAACTCAATCATACCATGATAGTGTTAATCACAAAGAAAGAGAACTGCCACTCCATGGTGGACTTCCGGCTCATTTTGTTATGCAACACAATATATAAAATCATCTCAAAATGTATGACTAATAGGCTCAAGAGTGTAATGCCCAAATTAATTTCTGAGAACCAAAACGGCTTCACTCCAGGTAGAGAATTAGCGGACAGCATCATACTGGTAGCAGAGGTTCTGTACTCCATGCAAAAAGGCAAACAAAAATGTATGGCCATTAAACTTGATGTTGCAAAAGCCTATGATAGGGTATGGGATTTTCTTGTGTGTGTTCTTAACAAAGTTGGTTTCCTGAAAGACTGGATTGAATGCATCCAAATTTGCTTCTCTTCGGTTAGCTTTTCTTTGTTGGTAAATGGAGCGGTGTGTGGTTTCTTTGAGGCCACAAATGGATTGCACCAAGGGGATCCTCTTTCCCCTTCGCTGTTCATTCTAATGGCAGAGGTACTAGGTAATCTCATCAAAAGGAAAAACAAAGAAGGTCTATGGAAAGGCATTAGGGTGCATGAAAAATTAGAAACCATCACGCACTCGCAATTTGCAGATGACACAATTTTGTTTGGTGAAACATCTTTGCAAGAAGCACAGGAAATCAAGAATGTCTTGGATATATACAGTCATGCTTCAGAGTAGGAGATGAATAGGGATAAATCACAAATCTATTTCTTCAATACCAGGAAGCCACTTCAGACCAAGATTGCTAGCCTGTTGAGCATTAAGATAGGTATTCTTCCCATCAAATATTTAGGGGTAAGAATAGGTTCTAGTTGCAGGCAGAGCCACATTTGGGAGGATGTGCTTCACTCATGTCAACGGAAGGTAGAAAATTGGAAAAATAGGTGGCTCATGTAGGCGGGAAGGTTAACAATGATTAGAGCAATACTCTCGACCATTCCGGTCTACAGTATGTCCTGTTTCAAGATTTCGTAGGACGCTGGGAGGAAGTTGGATGGGTTGCTTAAGAAATTTATATGGGAAGGTGCCAAAGACCATAGGAAGATCCCTTTAATCAACTGGGATATAATGTGCCTTCTAAAAGATGAAGGTGGTGCTAGACTAAGAAAGATGGAGCTTCAGAACCATGCGTTGGGGGTAAAATTAACATGGAAAATGTATGAACAACCAAACAAGCTATGGTGTAGAATTTTTAGGAAGAAATATTTGGATATGGAAAATCCGAATAGGATCCTTACCATTGTGGATGTAGCAAGAGGCTCCTCAACATGGAACTTTTTGTGGGACAGCAGGAGCATAATCACTGATCACTTATCTTGGCGCATAGGCAATGGTCAAATGGCCATGTTTTGGCAAGATTCATGGGAAGGTGAGCAGGTACTTGGTGACCTATTTGTTGAAGAGGATTGGGTTAAAGAGGTAGAAAGCAAAATTGGCATATTCATCAAAGATTATGTCAGGAGTAGCTCGAGCATTGGAGGGAGGCTGGGATGGAAATAAATTGACGTTGGGGATAGTAGGTTGTGCTTGAAGTTGGCAGAGTTACTCAAAAATAGATGCATCTTGCAGTCAAAACAAGAGGACACCATTTTTTGGTGTGCTTCCAAGTCTGGTAAGTACAGTGTGAAATTGGGATATGAGATCCCACGTCAAAGAGTGAGGGAAAGCAATTGGCCTTATTATCTCTGCTAGAACAACATCGGTCTCCCTAAAGCTGGAGCTTTTTTATGGATTGCCCTTCATGGCAAAATTATGACTAGTGACAGGCTTAAGCTCATTGGGATCGCATGACCAAGTTGGTGTGTCATGTACAAAAGGAATGAAGAATCAGCCAATCATTTACTGTTTCGGTGTCCCTTTGCTGATATGTGTTGGGAGCAGCTTATGAATAAGCTACAATTTAGTTTAGTTAGAAATGAATCACTCAAGGACTTCCTAGTGACATGGCCGAAAACAACTCAATCGAAGTGGAGTGGATTGTGGCAGATCACCCCTGCTATATTATCATGGCATATTTGGAAAGAGAGAAATAGGAGGATATTCAGGGAAACATCTCTCTCAGTGGAGGAGGTGATTTTCAAAATCAAGGAGAGAATTGAAGAAGTGATCAATGGCAAGGCCCCCAAAGCGAATTCACTCAGGTACTGCAACTGGGATAGGGATATGGAGTGCAATTGGTCAAGCAAAGATTGGGGGTTGGGGGCTATCACTCCTCCCAAAATTAATAGGAAGTTAATTAGATGGGTCCCTCTGCAAGGTGATTGGGTCAAACTAAATTTTGATGGAGCCTATAGAGGGAACCCTGACCTAGCAGGAATTGGAGCAGTCATCAGAAACTCCTCGGGGATATTGCTAGGAGGGCTATATGGGAGTTTGGGCCTTGCCACAAACAATGAAGCATAAATTAGGGCATTGGCAGCAAGACTAGACTTATGTGTACAAAAAGGACTGGACAAAATATGTTTTGAAGGTGACTCACAAATTATAATCAATGGGGTCACCAAGTCTAGCTTCCCGAATTGGAAACTCAGCAAGTGGATACCTCATATCAATAAGTCTCTAGGATCCATCAACTTATTTGAATTCAAACACACATATAGAGAAGGGAATAAGGTGGCAGACCTCCTGGCCAACATGGGAATTGAGAAGAATATTGGCACAATTATCTTTGGTAATGAAGATGCAGACACAGTGGTACTGGACAATATAATGAGTGAGAAACCAGAAAGGCGGCATACGGGGATTGGATAGATCTAGTTTATGAATGCCTTACACGAGCTGGAGCATAGGTGGCAAGGTGGTATGATTAAAAACATAAAGCGTTGGCTCTTTGGTTCCTTGAGGATCTCAACTTTCAGAGAGTGGCGGCGAAGGGTACAGGCTAGCCATTCTCCTAGTAGAAATCTAGAAGTTGCAGGCTAAGGAATAGAAGGCGGAGTTCACATGATCAATTTGGCAATATGATCTGAAAGGTTGCAACAATTTTAAATAGAGGGAAAAGAGGGAGCCAGTAACAGGTTCTGTGAAAATGTCACCTTTTGTGCGTCTGAGCTATGTCAATTATGGGCAGAGCCTGGAGCGACAATGTCTTAATCAAATCATCTTGGAGGAAGAAATCTATGGGGCAATCATCACCTTGGTGGACTATTCTTTAAACTTGGAGCAACATTGGTGTGATGGTCTAGTTTATGGAGCAGTAATTACTCCCATTGTAGACATCCTAGAGTCGCGGGTGGAAGGTGTTGGATTGATGCAGGGCTTTGTCAACCCAGTAAACATACATGTTGTAGTGGATGCTATTTTTGAACTTAGGGAAGGAGCTAGGGAGAGTATCTTAAAGCTATATTTCGAGCCTGTAGAGAGCTCTTCTTCTACATCAAAAACAAAGGACTCATCGGAGAGCAGTCATGAGGAAACAGAGGAAGAAGGCACCGAGGTGACAGGAGCTAAGAGTGAGGAGGGGGCAGATGTCGATGAGGCAGAGGATGAGGGTGTGACAGACATGACAGAATTGGAGCACAATGAGGGTGACATAGATCCTACAGAGGAGGCTCATAGAGAAAATCAAAGAAGGAGAGCCCAGTTCACAAGAGAGGCATGGCACACATTCAAAGGAGTGTTGAGCGGTAACCTCGACAACTTCAGGATGCTTCTAGAATCTGAGGATTAGTGTCTATTAGAGGGCTCAACTGATAATCTCCTCAGCATTGGGAAGGCAGTATTGGTCATCCTTCACTTTATTAGACAAAGCTAGATTTAGGAGTTGTGTCTATGTTGGTAGGATAGACTAGGCATGTAGATTTACTTTTTTCCTTAGCATAGAATGTAATGTACCTAGTAGCTTCATCTTCCCTTGGTGAAGGGTTTTTGGATTTGTGTAAGAATTTTGTACACAGTTTCTATATTAATATAAGGCGCTATCCCCATAGCTGATAGCACTTACCATTAAAAAAAAAAATCCAAAAAAAAAGTTGACATTTTAGGGGCAGCACACCAAGTGCAATGTTATGTTTTTTCTAGAAAAAATAGGACCACTTTGTGTGCTCCCCCTTTATAAAACCCATAATTTCTACCATTTTCAAAATAAACTAGTAGTTTAGAAAGTGGATTTAGAGCACTACAAAAAAAAATTTGGTTGCATATCCACATTTCTAGTGTAACTATCTTCATTTTCTTGTCGAAGTTCTAACTTTGTTGATTTAAAAAAAAAGTGGCATCTTAAGACCCCTTTTTGGTCTCCCATCTTTGTGCACTTACCCTATATATTTCTTTAGATAAGATACATGAAAAACATTATGCAACCGGACAAGAGCTAGAGGTAGAGAAATTGTGTAAGCTACTAGATGGACAACTTCTAAGACTTCAAACGGTCCCACATATCTTGGTGCTATCTTAGAAGACTTTCCAAACTTAATCAAACTTTTATATGGTTTTACTCTTAGGAGTACTTTCTCTCCTTCCGCAAATTGTTTTGGAGTTCGCTTTGAATCTGCATAGCTCTTCAGTCAATTGTTAATTTTTGTTAACCTTTGTGATTAACTTAACCTATTTCTCCATTTCTGAGGGCCTCTTAGGATCAAGACTTATTCTAGTTTATCCTAGCCAATAAGAGTTTAACACCTCCTTCCATACAATGCCAAAAATAGTACCATCTTAATTGCTGACTAATAGGAAGTATTATATGTGAATTCTATTAAAGGTAGGTAATCATCCCACTTATACTATTGATCTGTGCAGTACATTCTCAAAAGATCCTCTAAGACTTGATTTACCCTTTTTGTTTGACCATTTGTTTTGGGTGGTAAGCTAAACTAATGTTCAACTAGGTTCCTAAAATAACATAATAGAGCTTTGTAGAGCCTCGATGTTACTCTATCATCTTTGTTAGATATCATTTTTTTTGGAACACTATGCAAATGAAAAATTTCTTGGAAAAATTTACAAGCTATTATAGGTGCTCCATTTGTTAGGTTACTTGGTATGAGGTGAGCTACCTTGGTGAGTCTATTCTTTGTAAGGAAGTTAAGTAGTGGAATAATTTCCTACACTAACCTTGAGAGGAGGGTAATGTAGAGACTATTACAAATTGTTATAACAATTACAAAAACTTGACAAAAATAGACATAATAACATTCATACCACAACACAATGATTTACGTGGGAAAAACTCTTTTGGGAGAAAAACCCCACACTCCAAAAGCAACTCAATACATTATTCAGAAATCAATAACATATTATAATATACTTGCAGAGAAATCTCTTCACTAGAGTACCACTAACTAGAGATTTAGAGGTAACTCAATAGCCATAAGACTCTTACACACAACCTCTATCTCATGCACCTCATATATAGGAGATACAATATAAGAAACCATCAAGTGGTATTATAAAGTAGAGTTGACCTTATCTCCATTCTAGATGTCTTATGATGTGTCAAAACATACATCAACATGTGTCCCTCCCTTTTACAGTTTATTTATGTGTTTCATGCAATTTTATATTTCCTATTATAGGAGTCCAAACTTTCGCGGGCCATAACTTGTGAACCGAGTGTTCAATCGATGAACCGTTTGAAGTACCAAATAACTCGTGAAGTGCTCTATCACCTTGTAAATTGCTATGCTATTTATACCCACTTTTCATGGTATTTTGGAGAGTTTAAAGCCTTCAAAATTAAATTTAAACTTTTCATTGCACCCTCAAAAATGGAAACATTAATATCTTCAAAACTAACTGTGATCTTGTGATGAAAACTTATCGGCATGATTATCTAGCCAATCCGAAGATTTGGGGAGAATTTTACACCATTTTGTGATCAAATGAAAACTTACTATAAATAGTAATATCATGTAAATGCAAGGTTGAGACACTATTTTCCCAACATTCTCCCACTTGTCGAACACCTTGCAAGAGAAAAGGGAGTATCAACATAATAAATTAATTGCTAGGGGCCATGAGGCCCATAGACTCTAAACTTCTCTATGTTTGTAACCTTAGATAAAGAATCTACAACATTCATCAAAGTATCTACCTTAACCAGCTTCGCCCTACCATCTTTGACCATATCTCTAACAAAATGATACTAAACATCAAAGTGTTTGGTCTGGGCATGAAATGTTGAGTTCTTAGCTAGGCATATCACACTCTGAGTATCACAATAAACTATCACTACACCTTGTTTTATTCTAATATTTGAACACAGTCTCTTAAGCCAAATGACTTCTTTACAAGCATGAGTAGTTGCCATATAATTTTATTTTGTAGTAGACAAAGAAACCATATCCTATCGCTTACTCATCTAGCTAATTGCACCACCAAATAAAGTAAAGACATAAGCACTAGTGAATCTTCTACTATTGATATCACTTGCCCAGTCCGAATCCACATAACCATGAATATCAAGGGAAATCATGTCTCCAACCAAATTACCATGATAACACAAAGAATACTCTGAGGTACCCTTCAAATATCTAAAGACTCTTTTGACTACATCCCAATGAACTCTACTAGGATTAGACATATATCTAGAAAGAACTCCCACTGCTTGGATAGTGTCTGGTCTAGTATAGACCATAGCATATATTAAAATTCTAACTTCACTCTGGTATGGCACTCTACTCATGTCTTCCATATCCGATGGGGATGTAGGACAATCTAAAATAGATAATTTCATTCCATCTGTAAAGGGAACACATAATGGTCTACAATCATGCATGTTGAACCTCTGTAAAACTGAATTCACATACTTACTATGGCCTAGACATGGCTTTCTACTCACTCTATCTCTTCTTATTTCTATCCAAAAAATGTGTTTCACTTCCGAGATCTTTCATTTCAAATTTAGCAGTGAGTTGAGACTTTAGTTCTAAAATCATACCTTTCCTTTTATCAATGAATAACATATCATCAACATACAATGCAATGTACAGGACATGATCACCACTAGATTTATAATAAACACAGTGATCTGATTTAGAATACTCAAATCCCAAACTCAACAGATATGTATCAATTTTTTTGTACCACATCCTAGGACTTTGTTTGAGGCCATACAAAGATTTCTTTAATTTACAGATCAAATTACTTCTACCTTTCACCACATAGTGCTCTAGTTGTGTCATATAAATATCCACCTTCAAATCACCATGAAGGAAAGTAATTTTCACATCCATATGCTCAACCTCTAAATCATAAGCAACAATAATAGAAAGAAAAAATCTAATGGATATCATTTTTGCAACAAGAGAAAATATTACACCACAATCAACACCCTCAACCTAAGAGTAGCCTTTTGCAACCAACCTTGCTTTATATTTCTCAATGCTTCCATTTGAACTAAATTTTTCTTGAGCACCCATTTACAACTGGAACAGGATTCTATCCTTCAAGCAATGGTACAAGATCCCATGTATCATTATTTTTTAAAGTTGTCATTTCTTCTTCCATAGCAATCTTCCAAGATTTTGCATCATTCATACCTAATACCTCTTCTACAGATCTAGGTTCATCCACATTAGTATTCAAAGAAAAAATACATTTCTAATTATCAGGTGAATACCTTTTAGGTAGTTGTCTATGTCTTGTAGAGCTTCGAATAAGCTGAGTTGGAGGATCTTCCTCCTCTCCTAAAGATTCAAAGTTGGATGAGCTCTCCTTAACTTCTTTCCTATCCAGGGTCTCAATTCAACTCTTTCAGGTGTAGAAGGTAATTGAATCACATCTTCTTATTTAGTCTATTTTGGCTGCAATGTAATAGAAAGAGACTTAATTTCTCTAAAAATAACACTCCTACTATGTATTACCTTTTGTACAATAGGGTCCCAAAGCTTATATCCTTTCACACCATAACTGTATTCGATGAAAATACATATCACAACCTTGTTCTCCAACTTTGTTCTCTTCTCCTTTGGCGCATGTGCATATGCCTTGCAACAAAACACTCTAAGATTTCTCAATGAAGGCTTGTGACCCGACCATGCTTCCATAGGCGTTTTATCAACAAGAGTTGATGTAGGAGACCTATTAATTAGGTAGCAAGCAATGACAACAACTTTAGCCCAAAAAAATTGTTCTAGACCAGCACCACTTAGCATACTCCTAGCCTTCTCCATTAGTGTCTTGTTCATTATTTCTACAACTCCATTTTGTTGTGGAGAATACAGAGTTTTCTATTGTCTATTAATGCCTCAATCTTTACAATCTATCAAAATCATTAGAGAAAATTTCACTGCCATTATCAATCCTCCAACATTTTATTTTCTTTCCAGTCTGCAACTCAACCATTGCTTTAAATTCTTTAAATTGATTGAAAATTTTGGATTTACTCTTTAAAAAATATACCCATGTCCTACTAAAATCATCAATAAATGAAACATAATATCTAGATTTTCCTATGGAAGGAACATCTACAAGACCAAACACTTTAGAATGAATAAGATCTAAAACAGCACAAGATTTATGAGAACTCAAGTAAAATTGAATGCAGTTTTGTTTTCCATAAATGCAATGCTCATAGAAATGAAAGTCAAGATTACAATCATTCAAACCTTCAACAAGGTTTTTCTTTTTCAAGTTCCTTAGACCCTTTTCTCCAATGTGGCCAAGTCTCTAGTGCCATAACATAGTCTTCTCTATAGGTAACTTTGCTTCAAAATAAAAAGCACCCTTGGGTACCCAAAAACCATGTCCATCTATTGAAGGTGAAACCCTCAAATCTTCTGATGAAGTATCCATAGATTTACTTTTTACAGAAGTACTATTACACTCAATAGTGTATGCCTCTAACTTATACAAAGTGTCAAACTTGAAACCTCTAGCAATCACCATAGCACCCTTATGCATCTTGCATCTTGCATCAGAAAAGAATACACGCACACTCGCATTTATAAGTTTTCTCATGGATAATAAATTCATTTAAATCTAGGGATATGCAATACATTGCCAATCCTTTTTATTCTACCATCAAGAACCTTGATCCTAACTTTAACATTGACAACAATATCTAAATGTGAATCGTCACCCAAGTACACCTTACCTTGATTGAATTCTTCATATTTAGAAATCCAATTTCTATTGGAAGTCATGTGAAAAGATGCACCTAAGTCGATTAACCATGCATCGTTACCTGCATGAGTAGCCAAAGTCACAATGAATACATCACCATCTTCCTTCTTGGACTTAGAATCAGAATCGTACTTCTTTTTCTTCTTCTTTTCTTTTTTGCAGTCCTTACGGATGTGTCTTGGTTTACCATAATTCCAATAGATGAATTTGGAATTTCCAAGATATTTTGATCTCCTTTTGGACTTGGATTTATTATGCTTCTCATTCTTCTTGCCTTTTTTCATAGGTCTTCCACGAACAGTTAGGGCTTCCTTAGAGCTAATGGATACCTTCCCCCACATCCCTTCACCAAGTAGGGCACCCACCATATCTTCAAAATTCAAAACAACATAAGTACTATTGATAGGCATAACAAGAGAATCCCACAAATCGGGCAAAGAACTAAGTAAGATCTAGCATTTCTCTTCCTCGTCCATCTTAACACCAATAGATGCCAACTGAGTCACCAACATATTAAATGCTTCTAGGTGGTTTGTAACTCATCCACCCTCTTCCATTCTCAACGAATACAATTTCTTCCTCAACAAAATGTGATTCAATAAGGATTTCACTTGATACATTTCACCAAGATTGGTCCATAGCTTTTGTGCAAAGTTCTCTTCATGGATATTGATCAAACCAAAGTCTTCCAAGCATAGTCTTATTAGACCCTTGGTTTTAAATCCATAACATCATATTGAGAACCTGCAGTTGGATTTGAGGGTCTTAAGACATTCGCATCAATAGCATCCCACAGATCTTGATCTATTAGCAAATCTTCCATCTTCAACTTCCACATCTCAAAATTCCTTTCATTAAATTTCTCCACCTCTATTCTCCTTGATGAACTTGCCATCTGAAAATTCCTACAACAAGATAAAAAAGTGTCTTCTACACAAGCTCCCACTCAAATATGGATTAGTTAAAAAACCCAACAACCCACAACTAAAACCAAAGGTGATCAAGCTCTGATACCACTTGTAAGGAAGTTAAGTAGTAGAACAACTTCCTACACCAACCTTAAGAGGAGGATAATGTAGAAACTTTTACAAATTTTTATAACAGATTTGACAAAAATAGACATAAAAATATTCATGCCACAACACAATGATTTATGTGGGGAAAACTCTTTTGGGAGAAAAACCCCACACTTCAAAAGAAGCTCAATATATTATTTAGCAATTAATAACATATTACAATATGCTTGTAGAAAAAAATATTCATAGGAGTACCACTAACTAGAGATTTAGAGGTAACTCAAGAGCCATAAGACTCTTACATGCAACCTCTATCTCAAGCACCTCATATATAGGAGATACAATATAAGAAACCATCAAGCAATATTACAAAACCATGGGCTAAAACCACCCAATAAAGTAGAGTCGACCTTATCTCCATTATAGATGCCTTATGACACTTCAAAACACACATCAACACATGTCCCTCCCATTGAAAACTCATTTGTGTTTCTAATGTAATTTTATATTTCCTTTTACAGGAGTCCAAACTTTCAGAGGCCATAACTTATGAGCTGGGTGTCCAATTGACGAATTGTTTGAAATTTCGGAAAGCTCGCGAAGTGCTCTATTACCTTGTAATCCACTACACCATTTATGCCCACTTTTTATGGTATTTTGGAGGTTCTAAAGTCCTCAAAATTAAATTTAAACCTTTCTTCGAACCCTCCAAAAATGGAAACTTTAAAATTTTCAAAACTATGATCCTGAGATGAAAATTTACCGGCATGCTTATCTAGCCAATACGAAAATTTGGGGAGAATTTTGCACCATTTCATGCTCAAATAAAACCTTACTATAAATAATAACCTCATGTAAATGCAAGGTTGAAACACCATTTTCCCAACATCCTTTACCACTAGTATAACATTATGTCTATTTCTTGACATAGGTAAACCTTAAACAAGATCAATGTTGATGATATGCCATTTTCAATCTGGAATGACATGAGGTTGTAGTAACTCAGATGGGTGTTAGTGTTCTACCTTCACCCTATAGCATTAAAAATAACATTTACAATTTTTCTGCATTCCTTTCTAAAGATAAAATGATTTAACATCTGTTAATAACTTGGTAACACTTGAATATCCCGATATGGCACTGTATGCACCTCCTCCCAAACCAATTTTCTCAGTTTCATAAACTTGGGCACGTACGTATGATAGATTTGTATGAATGTTGTCATTGATGTCAAACCTTGTGATCTAGTTATGACCAGATGTAGAATGTTGAGCAACAGTGGAAGATAGGTGTGTATGTGAGGTTGAGTAGCTAGGTATGTATGTGATGTTGGGCAATGAGGTATATATGGTTTACAAGAGTATTTTTCATAAGATCCTTTGCTACGGAATCTAGTGTTTTGTTATTCATGGTTTGTATCAAATGTTGGTATTAGTTGTGATAGATGAATTTTTTTCCGAACATTGGTATTGCAATTTGATCTATGAATCCTATGCTTTGGAGTCTATGACATTTTTATCTTGAAGATGAAAGTCATTATGCTTGGAATTTGTGTCTACGGGTCTAGCAGATCTTTGTTTTGTTTCGATAATTGAATTGTGTGTTCCAGTAATTAAGAAGCATGTAGAAGATTAGTGAAGTCTAGCTTAGTTACCCTGTTCTGGTCAAAACATATTTTAGTAGCGTGTTGATCTGAGCAATGCATTATTGTATAAACCTTTTGTGTTTGGTCAACATATTCTCTTCATGTATGTGCTTACCAGTATATATAGAAGATATATGTATGTGGATGGATGTATGGAGTGTGTGGCATGTGAACAAGAGATGAGAGAAAAAGATATGTGAGTAGCAGAAGTTAGATGTGTGTAAGAGAGAAGGTGTGTAAGTGTGAAAAGTGCGAGTGTAGTTACAAAGTTGCAATAATCCTTTACCGAATTTGTTGCAAGAAATTATAGATAGAGTTGCAGTAGTCCCTTACTGGATCTACTATAGGCAGTTGTGGATAGAGTTGCATTAATCCCTTACCAAATCTACTACGAGAAGTTGTGGATAGGTTAGAGAGATCCCTTACCGAGTCTATTGTAAGTTGTTGTTTTGATATCTGAGCTTATATTGGAATTGACTCCATGCATTTGGAGATGCAATTTTCCTCAATTCACTTAATTTTATTGCAGTGATCCTTATTATATTTTGGTAGTGAGCCACCCTTTTGTAAGCACCATATAACTAGTTATATTATCTTGAGATTTAAACCTCTTTGTGGTTTTTCCCATTTGGGTTTTCCATGTATAGAAATCTAGTGTTTTTCTTGTGATTATGTTTTCCATTTATTTTGCATTTTTTGTTTCATGTTGATGAGATTAATTGCTAAGGTTAAAATCAGTAGAAATTTTTTATTGCTATGGGAATATTGATTCACCCCCCTCTCAATATTCTAGTCCTTTCAACCATTCAACAATTGGTATCAAAGAAAACAAGAAGAGGACACAGGCAAGGAACCGGAAGAGGACAAGCAAACAAGAACCCTGGATGCTGAACAAAGCCTGGAGATGGAGACTATGGAGGAGACCCTCAGGGCCGCTAATACTATTTCTACCCTCCATATCGCTAAAGATGAATAGATAACCCCTGGTAAAGTTCCTCCTTCTCTTGGTCCTCACCCCGAGGCCTTGAAGGGTTTTGTGAAAACCATTGAATGGCTTATTGATGGGAATAAGAATACTATGAATGATTACAAAAAACTCTGCAACAGAGTCATGATCCTGGAGACCATTAACATTGGAGAGGGGAACACTATGGCCAATTATATTGAAGATTTGAAGAATACAATTGCCAAAGCAGAAGACATCAGAGATGCCTTTAATCCCCGGTTTGAGAAAATTGAAAAGGAGATACAGGACAGAAAAACCCTGGAGGAAACTAACGAAAAAATGCTCTCAGATACAGCTGCCAAAGTGGACAAGATAGAGGAGTGCCTCAAGTACATTGCAGAGTAGAGTCTCAGCATTCTGAAAATCTTAGCCAACAACACCCATACCCTCATCAGCAAGCTCAATGATGAAAAGGAAACCCAGGAAATTGACTTGGATGCAGAAGGAACCGGGGAAGCCCAAGGCCCAAGAACTCGCACCCGTGGAAAGAAGAAGGAAAAGAAAGTGAATAAGGACCTGGAGGAGCTAAAAGCAGTTGGGGTGACCTATGACGAGCTGGTGACCAAGGCAAAGGAGCTATTGAAGAAAATTACTATGTAGTGTCTCCTTGGGTTCTTTGTTGTTTTTTGTTGTTTTGTTGTCTTTTCTGTTCACTAGTTTTTTGGACCAGTCGCTTTGTATGTGGACTCTATTTTCTTTGCTTTTTATTATAACTATGGTGTAAAGGTTTCAGGTCCTTAAAACCTGTTTTTCAATCAATTAGAACAATTGGTATCAAAGCTTGGTCCCTTGTTTTCTAGCTTAACTACTTGAGGGAGATTCTTGTTGGTTGAACCATGGCATCTATGAATATGAACAGAAAAAATATCACCTGGATGATGAATTGAAGACAACTCTTGAAGATTTGGAAAGTGTGGAATCAGAGAATGAGGAATTGAAAGAAAACATCAAAGAAGCAAATGAATGTGGAGTGAAACTATGAGAACAAATTCAAAAATTCAAGTTGAGACATAAGGAAGTTAATAATTAGTGAAAGCATACAAATGAAATCATTAAAGATCTAATGCTGAAAATTGAGGAAAAGAACAAAGTGGAAGAAACTCTGAAAGATTCAATTAAGCTAAAGACTGAAGAATGTGAGAAGATGGAACAAGAAGCAAAGAAGTTGAAAGCAAAAAATGAAGCTCATAAAAGCAGTAAACTACTGGATGACTTGATTAACATGCAGAAACCTCGTGAAGAGAAGAATGAACTAGGATTTCAGACCGGTGAATGTTCAAATTAGAACAACAAAGACAAAAGGCAAGGAAGTTAAGGTAGAAGTGGAGAGGAAACTTGAAGATGCAAGTGAAATCCAAAATCGGAGATCTACTGCAAGAAGACCATCGATTTGTCAACCGAATGCACAAAGGTACCCATTATTTAATGGTTATTGTTTTCAATGCAATAAATTTGGTTATAAGGCTGCATAATGTAGAAGCATCAAGGAACGGAATACTCAATGTTACAATTGCAAGAAGTTTGGTCATAAGGCAAATTATTGTAGAAATCATGTTATGAGTCAAAAAATTTATCTAGTTGGAATGAATAGGATGAATATGATTTTTCATGGCTATTGTCATCTATGCAACAATTATGGTCATAAATCTAATCAGTGTAGATCTAGAATACATTCAGTAAATTCAATGCAAAGGAACATCAAATGTTATAAGTGCAAACAATTTGGACATTATGCTAGTAAGTACAAAAATGTGGTTGCTATGGAAAAGCCAATGGAGAAGAATATGGTCAAGACTTATGAATCTAAGAAAAAGAAAGTCATGGTGTACCAAAATCCGATGCAGGCACCTCTTCCTTCGGTAATTGAGCTTGTTGCTTTGGATTAGGGGGAGTCTTCAAGAAAAATCATTCAACCCCCCTCTCCAAAGTAGTTTATACTATGGGTCTGACATGACTGTATTGGATATGCAATCTGGTAATTTGGAGAAGGTGTTGACATCATTAACAAAACACTCTTTTTGGTGGGTAAACCCTAGAAGTAATTGGCAAGATAAATTTAGAACCTTGAGATTATTTTCTACATCATGCGAAGAAAGGAATCTAAGGAATGAAGAAGCAATTGAAGAGTTGGGGAATCGAGCAACGAAGAATTTTAGATTCTACAAAAGGTACAATTGGATAAATTTGATACTAAAAATATTAAAAAAATGGAAAGTAATTTGAATGATGCAGAATTATAAAAAGTTAAAGAGTTAGGGCAAAAAGGGTTGGATCTGTAGAGTGAATTTCCCTAGTTTCAAAATAAAGGATTTATCAAGCTTGTCCTGAGTCAAGTATAAAATGATTGCATCATGTTGGACAAACCTTATCCAATCTCTAAAGATATCATTTCAATAATTACTGGGCTATGCAATAAAGGAATTATTTCAGTAAAGAAGACTGTGAAGAATAAGGAAGTTGAAACCCTAACCAATGTGACACGAGATCAAAGAGCACTATTGATTGACACAATTATTGATCATGTGGTAAGGTATGTTGTGTACGAAATCTCTTACAAAATTTACTTCAAAAATAGGGAAGGTTCTACCTCAGCTATTGTTGTATTTGTTGCACATGAGCTTGTTATGGAAGAAACAGTTTTCAACTTGTGTGAATTATTGAGGAGTAAGTTGTTAGAGAACATTAACATGACAAAGAATTAAGGCTACCCCATCCAGTTTGGATCTTTTCTTATATGTTTAGCAATGTATTTTTTGAGATCCTTGTCGCTGAAGGAAAATGTGTTGTGGAAATCACAAGTTTTGATTGCTAAGTAGATTTATCTATATTTGAATTGTTTGGAAAAGAAAGATGAAGCATGTGAAGATTACTTTAAGACATTTTAGGAGGTTTGGTACATTAATCCAATACCCCCTACTACCGATTCTACTAAGGAGAGTCTCGCCTTCAAAAAGTGGAAGTTAAAGGATACTGTGGTTTCTGGTTCTTCAAAACCTAAGAAGAAGAAGAACGAAGACCAAAAACAAGATGTAATTGAATTAGATGATCTGAAATCTCCTATGGTTGAAGAAAAGGTGATTGTTGTAGAGCAAGGAGAAGATGTTTTAGAGGCAGAAGTAGATGATGTACATAACATGTTGGAGAAATGCAATGATGCTTAAAGAACTTTATCAGAATGCATACGTGAAATGAAGGACTATATTGATAATGCCAGCAAAGTATACACGTATTGTATCCAATGGTCAGTCGTTATGGCAAATTACAAGGTAAAAGATGAATCAATTGAATCTAAATTAAATTTATTGGGAAAATATTTGATTATCTAAGTGATAAAGATGGAAGTCAGAGGAAAAAGGTAGATTCTTTGCATGCTGATCTATTGTCACTTCAAAGATAGAAAGAAGAGATTGTGAGTATCTTCTAGAAGGTGAAAGAAATTGTTGAAGCTAAATTGGAACATTTTTCAAGACTTATTAGAGATGCAGAAGAATACAAATAGAATCTATCCATTCTTGACAGCTTATCTCATGCCATTGATCTGTTAGTTGAAACCGGAAGCTTGTTTGTGAGTATCAAACTAATAGTGCATTCCTGGAAGGTTCTCCTTCTGGAACTCAAAGAGAAATATAAGAGGATTTTTCAGAAGAAGAGCAGTTAAGAATTATTTTTGGTTGATACACATTTTTTATATCCTTTCTTTTTTGTTCTATTGGAGGGACCCTCTTGTTGGATGACTTGAGATAATTTGCAAATATGTGAGGAGTAATGTGTTGTCATTCATGTCAACATATTCCTCTTTGTGTTTCAGTGTTGTAGTCAGATTAAGTGAGTTGGTTTGGCCAGTGTGTTGCAGATGAGTTGTTGTGGATTAAAGGGTTTTGAGATAAGTATCTCTAGTTGATTCAACTAAAGTTTTAGTGGTTCATGTGGAGATTTGATCAAGTTATGAGATCTGGTATTGCGGTTGGTTTTTCAATTGTTCAGTATTGACAGTGTTTGATAATTTCCTTTGTATTTCTCTGCATTATAATATATTGATCTCTGAATGTGTGGGATGTGTTTGGGACGTTGATGTGTGTCCTCAGTTCGAGTGGTTCTTGAATTGGAGTTCTGCAAGTGAATCTTTCAGTTTGAGGGTCAGTTTTGTGAGTGTTCTTGAGATCCGATAGAGAGATGATAATGATTCTAGAAATTCGAGTTGATGCAGTTGTTGTAGTGTGATTTACGTGGCTTGTGGATGTTTCTAGATCATGTGCTATGTCTATGCAGGAAAAGCGGGTTGATAGAACTCAATATGTAAAAAATGGAGCTATAGGGAGCCTTGCTCACACACTCACAGGACTTCTTGGTGCAAGCTATGGAGTTATGAAGCATAACTCAGCTTCCCAAGGATGGTCCCATGGTTCTCTATATTGCGCGGTCCCTCAAACCAATGTTTTTGCTCTCAGATCACTGATCAAAATGGTTTAGGGATGGCAAATGCAAGAACGAGGGATGCTTTTTGTTGATTTAATATGAGATGCATCCTAAGCTATGCATGATTCTAGAAATGCAATAAACTAACTATAAGATGACAAGGTTAGTATAAATAATATCCTAACAAGATATATTAGTCTATGATTGAGCTAAATGATAAAGAAAGTACTCTAAACATGCATATTTAGACTAATTCCTAGTTAAAGAAAGGCTAAAATGATGAGCATAAAAATGGTATGAAAGCTTGAATGTATTTGAGCATAACTGTGATACTACAAACTTGGATTGATATCTAAAAATGGAGGAATGAGAGCTCTATTTATAGCAAAAATAGGGCAATGGATGGCCAAGATTGAAAGGTTTAATCAAGGGTTGAGTTTGAAAGTTGGGAATCCATGTTTGTAATTTGCACCAATGAAATGATGACAAATGTCAACATAGGGTTGGGTTGAGAGAAGGGGTTGGAGACATTAAATGCCTAAGAATACCCTATGGTCATCTAGAGATAAGGGTTAAGCTTAAGTTAGGCTTACCCATTGGATTAAGAGTTAATCCAAGGATAAACTCTTGTGCAAATGATTAAGAAATAATCATGGTCAAAGCATTAAAGGCTTGATGAGACCCTTGGGTTGGATGAAGGTTAAGTTAGGCAAAAAGTCTCTAACCATGTAAGAGGGTTGAATTAACCATTAATGGTTTGGGAGACTGTGGAAAATTAAGTGGTTGAAGATTTGAAGCCTTTAATGGTTATCAAAGACTTTAAGGGTTTGAGAAGTGGCTTCCCTTTGTTTAGGGATGTGACAAAGTTTAGAAGATGGGTTAGGTTAATTTAGAAGTGATTAGAAGGGTCTAGAAGAAATTAGGAAGGGGTTTAGGAAGCAAGTGGGAGATGTAGGATTTTGCAAGTGGATGGAGGGATAATAGGATTTTAATTGAATAAAATGAATTTCATTCAATTTGGTTGTAATTGGGGAAATTAAATAAATTAGATTTATTCAATTTAGGATAAACTATTTAATTAAATTTGAATTTAATTAAAAGTGGATAGAAGGGATTTAATTGAATAAAATGATTTATTCATTAAATGAGTATAGTGAATTTAATTTAAATAAATTGAGTAATTTACTTAATTAAATAGAGGAATACGGGTAATTTAATTAAATTGGATTTAATTAAATAGAGAAATGAACATAAAATATTCATTTAGGAATATGGTCATTTTTATACGTCTACATTTTGCCCCTCTTTGAAGTGACATGTGTGCACATGTTGATTCAAAGAAAATTTGTCGGATATGCTGTCAAAATTTGATCGATATGATGTTGTGGATATGAAAAATTGATTTGATATGAAAAGTCGATATGATGCTGTGGATATGAAAAATTGATATGATGTTGTAGATTTGATGAGCGATATTGATGATACCCCAGATATGAAGAATTGTTTTGATATGAAAAGTTGATATGAGACTGATGTGAAATAGATGTTGAGATTTGATATGATATGCCCCCTCAGGAGATTGTTCATGCACACAAGGCATGAATGATCTCTCGAAAGAAGAAGAATGTTGTTTGAAAGATAGAAGAGTGGATAGTGATGGCATGCATGGGTTTGATAAGATTGATTAGATTGAATGGAATGAGAGCAAGTCTGGTTTTAGGTATGACACCTCCTGTATAAGACATGGATGATCGAGCATCCGGTTTCAGGAATGATACCGCATGTATAAGACATGGATGATTGAGCATCTGGTTTCAAGAATGATACCGCCTGTATAAGACATGGATGATCGAGTGTCTGGTTTCAAGAATGATATATCCTGTATAAGATCGATCAAAACACCTGGTTTCAGGAACAATATATCCTGTATAAGAGTTGATCAAAACATCTAGTTTCAGGAACGATATATCCTATATAAGAGCTTATCAAAACATCTAGTTTCAGGAAAGATACATACTGTATAAGACATGATAGAAGATAGTTTGGAAGAATGATAGAAGATAGTTTGGAAGAATGATGAAGATAGTTTCGAAGAATGATAGAAGATATGAAAGTGAAGAAAGATTCCATGATGATGTGATAGATATGCATGCGAGGGATGCAATGATGAATGATGAATGATATTTTGAAAATGAGATGTATGATATGATATGCAACTAATTGTAAAATGATATGCAACTACTTGTAAAATGATATGCAACTACTTGTTTTTGAAGCATCCTCATTCTGCATTTGTCATCCTGATATAACCATATGTTATTTGCTTTCGAGATAAGTATCATCATTGAGCATTGATTTGTTGAGGATATGTTGAAAATTTATACAAGCATAATGGTATAATTAAACCATGATGACCTGAGAAAAATTTACATGATGTTTTGATTTTGCAAGATAGCACAAGCGTCAAGGTATAATTGAACTAGGATGACCTAAGTGCGGATTGCGTAAACAGACAAGATTAAATCATTTATATGCGTGAAGTGGAATCAGACCTTCAGTGATATTTGATGTATCACGTCTTGAGGCAAGTATTCACATAGTACAAGTGATCGCCTCCCAGACAGAAGACTAAGAAAATATTGGAAGTTCCCCATGATCTCTAGCTTTGAAGCATTTAGTGAGAAAAGGAAGAGAATCCAATAATTTTTTTAAAAGTTCAAAATGCCAAAATAGTCAAGATTTGTATGCGATAATGCAACATTCAGTACTTCAGAAAATCATCCATCCTTGGTATTTTTGTGATTTTTTTGTTTTGTTTTGCGATGAAGCGTAGTTTTGGTTGTTGGATGCTATACTGCGGAGTTTTGCTTCTAGTTTTGACATCTTGAATGTTTGCAAGTTTTGACGATTTTAATGCCCCTAGCTGAGTGTGCCTCTTGATGTGAATATGTACAGTGATTTCCAAGCCATGGTGGAATGTGGTAAGAGGATATATATGGATAAACCAGGATAGTGACTACGCTAAGTATGTCCTAAATGGATATGTGCTAAGTGTCGGGTGATGGCCGATAGTTTTTTTAAGGATACGGATAAAATGGTATGGAGATAGATAAAGGAGCCGCTCTTTCACAAGAGCGCATGTTTACCAGGTTTTCACCATTTCTTTTTATTGTACTTTGTTTTGTTTTGTTTTTTGCTTTTTCTAGATTTTTTGATTTTTTTGCTTGTTTTGGCTTTTTTTGTGCACTAGGCTACTTAAGTGTAGTACTTCTTCAGATGGATGCTGTTAGTTGGTTCGTCGAGCACATCTCCTTCTGAAGTTGTTAGCTGATAGGCATCTAATCCATAGACTGATATGATGACATAGGGACCCAACCAGTTAGGTTCAAATTTCCCTTTCTTTTCTCGATCTTGCTGATTTTTTGGATTTTCTTTGAGGACTAGGTCACCAACTTTGAAGTTGCGAGGGATGACCTTGTGATTGTAGCTCCTGCACATGCATTGTTGATATGCTTTGAGATGAGTGTAAGCATGCTGACGTCTTTCATCTAGTATTTTGAGTTCTTGCAGTCGGTTAACTCGATACTCTTCATCTGGGATTAAACCTTTCGAAGAGACTCTGAGAGATGGGATTTCTACTTCTAGGGGTAAAATGGCTTCTGATCCATATACCAATGAGTATGATGTTGCTCCTATAGGTGTGCGGATGCTGGTTTGTATGCCCAAAGTGCTGGATTGAGTTGGATGTGCCAATCTTTGCCTACATCATTCACTGTTTTCTTTAAGATTTTTAGTATTGTCTTGTTAGATGCTTCTGCTTGACCATTTCCTTGTGGGTAGTATGGTGTAGAGAACCAATGTTGGATTTTGAATTTTTCACATAGTTCTTGTACATCTTGGTTTTTAAAAGGTCATCCATTATCTGTGATGATTGAACTTGGAATACCATATCTGCAGATCAAATAATTGAGGATAAAAGAGGCAATTTGTTTCCCAGTTACTGTGGTCATGGGAACTGCTTCTATCCATTTGGTAAAGTATTATGTTGCCGTTATAATGAACTTGTGTCCATTTGAAGATGAAGGATGAATTTTGCCAACTAAGTCTAGTCCCCATTGACAAAAGGGCCAGGATGTTGTAAATGGCTGCAGTTCCTATGCTAGTGCATGTATCAGATTACCATGGATATGGCATTTAGGACATTTCTTGGCAAAGTGATATGAGTCTTTCTCCATTGTAGGCCAGTAGTATCCCATTCTTAGAATTTTTTTAGCAAGAGTAGTACCACTTGAATGTGTGCCACAAATACCTTCGTGAAGCTCGTGTAAAGCGGAATCAGAATCATTACGATCAAGGCAACGAAGAAGAGTACCATCTAGACCTCGACAATACAAGGTATCAGCGGTAAGGGTATAACGGGCAGCTTGCCGAATAAAGTTACATTTTTTGTTACGGGATTGGTCAATTGGTAAGATATTGTTCTTGAGGTAGTCGTATATCGGTCCATATAATGGATAATCTGAACCAGTCAAGGCATAGATAACATGGGATTCAGAGTGGTCATAAGCTGGGGAGAACAGTTGCTCTACCAGGAACTCATAACGACTCTGTTGCTCTAGAACTTGTAGTAATGAAGCGACAGTAGCCATGGCATCGGCTGCTTTGTTGTTCAACCTTGGTATTTGCTCGAAGGTGATATGCATAAAATGTTGTTTGAAGTCATCCACCATTCGCTTGTAGGGTAGCAGCTTGTCATCCTTTGTCTAATAGTCATTGTTGATTTGATTGATGACTAGTTGTGAATCTCTGTAGACCTTTAACTTTGTGATTTTCCATTCTACGGCCATTTTGATGCCTATAACCAATGCCTCATATTCAGCCACATTATTTGTGCATGGGAACATAAGCCTATATGATCTTGGTATAGTGTGTCCTTCAGGAGTGATGAATAGAATGCCAGCACCTGAACCATGTTGTGTGTAGTATCCATCAAATTATAGGGTCCATTGTTTGGTAGAAATAGCAAGAACATCCTTGTTTGGAAATTCAATTTCTATAGTTTGTTTTCCTGGTAGCGGTGCTTCAGCCAGCTGATATGCAATTGCTTGTCTTTTGATGGCTCGTCTTTCTATGTATTGAATGTTGAATTCACTGAGAATCATGACCCATTTAGCCAATCGGCCTGTAAGAGCTGCCTTGCTGAGTAGATATTTGAGAGGATCAATTTTTGCGACTAGCTTAATGGTGTGTGCTAGCATATAATGTTGGAACTTCTGAGATGCGAAGACCACTATTAGGCAAGCCTTTTCAATGAATGTATAGTTGAGTTCATAGCCATTCAATGTCCTACTGATGTAGTATATGGCTCATTCTTTCCCTTGCTGATCTTCTTGTGCCAATAGTGCCCCCAGCGATATATTTGTTGTTGAGATATATAAGATAAGTGGCTTTCCTGCAACTGGTGGTACTAGAACTGGTGGATTCATTAGGTACTATTTGGTTTGATAAAAAGATTATGCACACTTGGTCTCCCATCTAAATGGTACATTTTTGTGTAGTAAATGGTTAAATGGTAGACTTTTATCTGCTAGCTGAGCGATGAACCACCTGATTGATTGAAGTCGTCCTTGTAGAGATCTGAGTTGACTGATATTCTTTGGTGGTGGCATGTCCATAATGGCTTGTACCTTTGCTGGATCTACTTCGATACCTTTAGCTGAGACTATGTAGCCTAGTAACTTGCCTGATGTAACCCCGAAGACACACTTCTTAGGGTTGAGCCTGACTTGGAATTTCTCCAATCGATCAAGGATCTTTGTTAGGATGCTAAGATGTTATGCTCTGGTGAAGGATTTAGCTAGTAAATCATCCACATAGTCTTCCATGAAGGTATGCATCATGTCATGAAAGATTGTTGTCATTGCTCTTTGATAAGTGGCTCCTGCATTCTTTAAGCCAAAAGGCATAACATTCCAACAGTACGTTCCCCAAGGACAGGTGAACGCGGTTTTATCTTGATCTTCTGGGGCTATTTTGATTTGATTATAGCCTGAGAAACCGTCCATTAGTGAGAGCATTGCATGGCCTGCTGTGAGATCTACAATTATGTCGACACTGGGCAGAGGAAAGTCATCTTTTGGACAAGCTTTGTTGACGTCTCTGAAGTCAATGCATATTTTGATACTACCATCTGGTTTTGATACTGGAATGATGTTGGAAATCCATTCTGCATAGTCAATGGGTCGGATGAATCCGACATCTAATAGTTTCTTTAGTTCAGTTTTGACCATGAGTGCTACCTGTGGATTCATCTTTCGTAGCTTTTGCTTGACTGGTTTAACTTCTGAAGAGATGGACAAGTGATGCATGATCAAGTGTGGATCGACTCCGGGCATATCGGCATATGGCCAATCAAAGTTAATTTGTTGTTCTTTAAAGAAAATGATGAATGCTGATCTTTCCTCCTCTGTCAGAGATTTTGCAAGGTGTATGTTTTTGACTGCTTCTGTGGTACCAATGTTGATTGATTGAGTGGGCTCAATCAATATGGGTGATTGCTCATGAAAGTGTTTAGGAAGAGTGTCAAGTCTCTCATCATTAGGTGCCTTAAAAAGGTTTTCACCCTCAGATGCGTCCTTTATTTTTACTTTTTTGTGATCTAGAGTTGCCATTAACTGGTTTTCACCATCAGATCTTTCATTTGGTTTATTTTTGCGACTGAGAGACTTGGCACTCCCTGATTGGCAGACATCATTACTTTGTTCACTGGTAGAGCCTGTTTCCGGATTTATGGTACATAGGTAATGGATAATAGATTCATCATTTGGGAAAATTGGTATATCATGGATTTCAGGTTCATCCCAGTCGATGAGGTCAGGAAAGACAAGTGGTAAGGAATCGTTAGGTGGATCAAGTTCTGCTACTGTAAGTGTTATGACAGAGTTTTCATCATGATTGTTCTTGGTTTTAAAGAAGTCCAGGATTTCGTCGAGGTCTTCGATGGTATTATCTTCCATATAGACTTGTTCATAATGTTTCTGTTCGCTTTCCTTGGCGTCATAGATATTCTGTGGTCCAAATTCAAGAGGTCTATCTTCTGCATTATGTTCTTTTTGAGAAAGGGATATGGAATCAGTATCATTAGGGATATCTGTAGTAGCATTGGAGCAGGTACCCCATTCATATTCATTGGAATCAGTCTCAGAGGCATCATCCCAGATTCTATCAGTGTTGTAAACTGGTATGTTGTATGGTGAAAACAAATCTTTGATGATGGATACCATTTTGATAGTTTTTATTGATTCTGTGTCAGATCCGGCTTCTACTTTCTGTATTTGTTCATAGACTGTGCCTCCTTGGGGAGAAATAAAGGTATCCAGAGATGATTTTATTGGTTCTTGAAATAGTGGATTCTGAACATGAGCTACTACTGCAGATATGGCCTTCTCGTGGCTTAGAAGTTTTTCCTGATGTAACTTCTGGTCTTGACGTTCCTGTGCCTTGCGGATTGTTTCTGCTGATTCAAAGAGTGCTTCCTGCCAGGATTCTTCTTTGTACTTCTTCTTTACTTTCCATTAAGGTTTTGTAGTTATGCGGGGTGGCTTTCTTAATAGGAAAGTGAGCTTACAACCCAATCCTGTTTTGTTTCTACTGGGCTGTGAAGGAAGATCTATGGGTTCAGTGACTCCTTCTTTGCGTTTCCCAATAGGTCCTTTAAAATAATATCCCATTTGTTGCATGATTAAGTATCCTTTTCCATACAGGTGTGTAGGTAGAACAATGTCTAGAGCAGCTGCTCTGTTACCTTCTTCCTCATCTTTGTATAACCAGCTAAGAATATCCTTGTCTTCTGATTCATGTGCTAGAGTGCCCAATTGGATGAAGGTACCATCAAATTTGGTGATGGGCTGAGTTACCAAATGCGTTGATGTAGTAGGCAATCCATGAGATCTAGGTGATGTTGGCAATTTGGCCAAACATAAGGGCTCCAAAGAGTATTCTCCCATGCCTTGGTCTTTGATTTGCATTTTCTGCTTGAAATCTCCAAATAAGGAGTTGGGCTTTGTTGTTTGTAGATCTGATGTTGAAGATCGCTGCTTTTCTCTATTATGAGGAACCAAACTGTCTTGGGCTGCCCCCATTGCGTTGCAATGTTGAAATGGATTGTGATCAGCAGATATGGAGATTTCTTGTCTGTCATAAGAAAATTTGACACACTGGTGATACGTAGAAGGTACTGCTTGCATTTCATGTATCCAGGGTCGCCCTAACAAAATATTGTAGGTGAGATCTATGTCTAAGACCTGACACATAGTATCTTTTTGCACTGGTCCCACTTGAATGGGTAACATCACAGTTCCTTTAGAGGACCTTTCCTCATCATCATATGCCTTTATGGTAACCTTTTTGCAGGGATCAATAGACTCTTCTGAAAAGCCTAATGCATGGATAAGCTTTAAAGTACATATATTAAGTCTGGCTCCTCCATCTATTAAGACTCGTTTTACTCGGTGTTTGCAAACAATGACTTCGATATGGAGAGGGGTGTTATGCGGATGACTCAAGGAAGCATTGTCATGTTCTGAGAAGGTGATGTTATGAGGTCCGATCATATGGGCGACCATGGCTTGAAATCTATCTGTATCCAGATTTTGAGGTACATTGGTTTCCAATAGCGCTTGTTCCAATATGTCTTTGTGCTTCGATGATAGTTTCAGCAATTCTAGTATAGATATCTGAGCTGGAGTTTTGCGTAGTTGGCTAACCAAGTCATATTGGATTTTTGGTGTAGTAGTTGCAGGTGATGTATGTCCTTTTAAGACATATTTCTGAGTTCAGGTTGTTGCATTGACAGATTCATGATCACAATGATCTCGAATGGTGATGACATTTACTTGATGATCTTCAGCTGATATGTGATTTATGGTATTGTTGTAGATATGGTTGATACGAGCTCCGCGTGTATCATCCGAGGTTGAAGCTCCATCTTTGTTGTAATTTGGGAGAGGATTTTTAAAGGCTCCGTGATCACCATTTGTTTTGAGACCATCTACCGTTAAGTCACCTCGATCAATCATGTCCTGCACCATGTGTTTCAATCTCATGCAATCGTTCATCCGATGACCCTTGTTACGATGGAAATCACAATAGTGTGAATCATTCCACCAAGGTGGTTTGATTTGGGGTTCATAGTTGCTGATTGCAGGTAAGGAGAGAATTTTGTTTGCCAGAAGTTCTTTGAATGCTGATTCTAATGATTGCCCCAGTGGTGTGAAGATACGCTTTTGAAAATTGTTCGTGTTGTTGCGTGAATTGTTGTTGGGTCCTGGATTCATGTTTTTGCTTTGAGTATCATTGGTGTTGTTTGTGTTGAGTTGTCCTTGATCGATGTTTGGTTCATATGTGTTAGCATTTGGATTAGCATTTTTAGGATTTTTTGTATTTTGAGGATTCCCGGATAATGCAAGCATTGGTTGCTTAGATTTGGGATCATGTGAGTCATTGTTGCCTTCGTTTTTGTTTCGGATCCAAAATTGAGATTTGTCTAGGTTGGTGTTATTCTGGTTATTGTAGTTTGATGAGTTTGTTCCTTCCTTGTAGAATTTAAGTGTTCCCTTTTTGACACACACTTCCTCTACTTGAATGCCATTTTCAATCAATTTAGCGAAAGATGGTATGCATTGAAGTTTTATCCTGTAACTCATTTCACCATTCAAATTGTCAATGAAGATTTCCATTTTCTCCTTTTTAGGAATATCTCGAGGATATCTGGAGACCATACATCGCTAGCGTTGAAGGAATATCATGAATGTTTCGTTGTTCTTTTGTTTGGTGTTGCAAACATCTAGCATGGTTATGGCATGTTGGATGTTATAGGAGTATTGGGTTATGAATTTGTTAACCAATTCATCAAATGATCTGACAGGTGGTGTAATTTTGGATAACCATTCCATTGTTTTCCCTCCCAAGCTTCTTGGGAATAACCTCATCAGATAGGTGTCATCATGAGCAAACTCAAGACTCATTGTGCAAAATTCTCGAACATGATCCCGGGGATCACTTTTCCCATCGTATTTATCAAATTTGGGAACATCTGAGTTTGGAGGAAAAGGCACCATGTTCAATCTTCTGTCAAATGGATAAGGACAGATTTGGTTTAAAGAGTACCGCACGGTTGTCCCTTGTTGCATGTCATGTATTTGTCTTTGTAACATTTGCATTTGTTGAGTAAGAGAAACCAAAGGCGCATTATTTTGCCGAGGAAGAAACTCTTCCCTTGTATTAGTTCTCAGCTGAAAAGGTGTGTTAAATGGTATATTTTGCTCTGGAGTTTCTAGCTCGGGCATATGCATTTCTGGTATACGTTGTTCTGGAATGTGTTGCTCAAGTATGTGTTGTTCAAGGTTACGAGTTTCTTCTTCTCTTTGTTGTTCTTGATATGCATATTGTCGAGATCCGGTTCTAAAGATGTTTGTGTCTAAATCTTCGGGAAGTTTAATGCCTTTACTTGTGAGCATGAGCAGATACTTTTCTTTGTCATTTTCCATAAGCCTTTCTACAAGCTTTTGGAATGAAGGGTTTTCCTGACATTCCTGAAGAAGAGCTTCAAAAATTTCAATCTCTTCCAAGTGTGGAACTTCAAAAGGATTTGACAACCTTCGATTCATACTAGACTCTGCATGTGTCTCGTTTTGTTAGTTTCTTTAAGAGCGAGTAACAAGCATTTTAGTAAAAACTTTCTATGACAAAGGCGACAAGATCCTCTTCGATGTGTTGCTCAGGGGTTGGTGGTTCAAATCGGGGTGTGTTGTAGGTGATGCACTCGTTAGGGAAGAATGTAGGATTAATCTTTCCCCCGTGATTAATTTGTTGACTGAATGCGGATTTTTGATAGAATGCTCTAGTTTTCAAAGGTTCCTTGTTAAATTTGTTGGATTTGTTCTTGATATAGCATTTGATGTGATGAAGGAATTTTCTATGAGATTTGAAGAGTTGACGATTGATGTATAAAAACTTGTTTCTTTTGATAAATTTGGAAAAACTAGGTTGTTGTTTCTTCAACGTGATGTTAAGATAGAGGTTCTTTCTTCTCAGAATATGGGGATTAGTCATGCATGAGTGATCAATGGTTTCCTTTGATTTGTTTGGATTCAGTTGATCTTGTTTGGAAAATTTCAAATCTTACTCTATCAAAGTGAAGGTTTAGATGCCCCTTCACGACAAAGCGTGTCAAATGATATGGATAAAAGCCTCTTGATATGGAGACTTGATTTGACAACTTGAAAATTTTAAACAAGTGTTTTTGAGATGAAATCCGTAAGATGGTAAAGGATTTTGTTGAAACTGATGATGAGGTTTCCGGATTATGATAATATAGATATGTTTTATCGTGCGATCAGTTTAGGATTTTTACAATGTTTGTTTTGACACAAATTCAGCTCAAGAAATAGTTTTAACAGTTTGTTTTCGCTACTCCGTTTTGATGAAAAATGTTGTTTGATAATGAGAGGCTTTTGAAAATGTTTTCAAAAAATTTAAAATTCCTCACTGTTTTGCCCTTTGTCTATATGTTTTTTATCACGCGCTAAAAAAGGGACGAAATGTGCTACCAAAATTACTCCAAGCGCTAAAATAATGACCACACGCGCTAGGCTGCCCCCAGACACGCGCTAAAGTTTTGACTGTTCAAAAATAATAATTTCTAACTGTTTAAAAAGTCATGCGCTATCCTAGGTCTGTGACGTGCTAACTTTTGAACCTGATGTGCTAATGTTTGGTTTCCACGCGCTAAGCTGATGCTTCCATGCACCAGACTATTTTTCTGATGCGCTAAATGTTTTAACACTGGTTTGATTTTGGGATAAAACGCTACTGTTTGGAATCTACGCGCTAACTTGATGGTTGGATGCGCTAACAAAAGTACCTCACGAGCTAAGAAGTTGCTCTTACGCGCTAAACTACCCTGATTTTTCCTTTGGTTGGTTTTTTTTGTAAATTTTGGATTTTTGTTGTGAATTTTTTAGGTTTGATGGATGATTTTCTGAAGTAGTAAATGTAAGCACGGCACAAAAAGTACAACTATTTTGCCTAATCTAACAAAAAGTGTATGTTCTACGAGGATGTGTTCAAATCCCTAATGTTTAAACAGGTTTGGATACGAATAATACACTTCAGAAAGACTCTTTATTCAAAGGTCATAAATAACATCATAGCCCACTAGTCTTGATACTCCCTCAGCTCAAATAGCCATGTCACCCCCTAGAGGGTGCCCATTTTTTTGCCTTTTGCCAAAAATTAACTCAAAGTGAATCACTTCACAGTTGAGTAGTTATCTTGGGAGATATATGGTGAGTAATCTTGGGGGCGGATTCTTCCCCACCCTTGCACTATGATGTTATAAATGTCTAGTTACTGACTCGGTTCAAAGCTTCTATTTCTATGGTTCGTAATCAGGCTTTCTGTTCGGCCGTCAGTGATAAACTCCCTCAGGAGGCTTCCCAACCTTTAGAACAAAGGTTTTACGTATCTCAAGGATACTGGGGGAAGGCTAATTGTTGCACGCAACCATTGAAAAAGACTTTTGTCACTTTCCACTTTTGATTATAGTGGGTTGGAATACTTGGCACCAAAGTCGTTTCCCACTTAGGTCGTTCCCTTCACACCGGCCATAAACGGCTTTAAGAGTTGATTTCAACTCCTCGAGAAGGCAGGCCTACTAAAGGATGTAAAATGCTTTTGAAGGAAAGAAAGCTTTTTAAGAGAGGTCTGGTTTTTTGGATCACCCAATTAAGGGGAGAGCATATACCTTCCTCTTTCAATTCAAGGAAATCACAAATTCTTTTTAAACCTTCAATTCAGTGATTTTCTAATATCTACTGAGAGATGTTGCTCCAAGAAAACCATGGTTTTAATTTTACTTCCTCAAAGCAATGATTATTTAATCTAAGGAAATAACTGCGTCAACAAAGCAAAAGGTTCAATTTAGTCAACAAATAAAAATCGATAAACAAAAGGGGAATAATTTCCCTCTTTAATTGCAACAAAGCTTTTTGAGGTGAGGTTCTTTCCTTTGCAAAACTTAAAAAGTGAATCCTTTTATGCACCAAAGGATGGTGAGGTTCTTTTTAAGCCTGTTGCAAAAAAAGAAAAAACGAAATTTTGTGTTGTTCTTTTTAGAGCCCAAAGTGAGAAATTTTCTCCTAGAAAAGCAAGAAAAGATTTTGATTTGTTGTTTGTTTTATTTGCCCAAAATAAAAGTGAGTTCAATTTTATTTAAACAAGAAAAGAAAGAAATTTGAACTTTGGCTAACTTAGAAAAGTTAGTAAAAATTTAAACTACTTTAATTCTAGCCTAAATAGAATGGATTCAAAACCTGCAGTCAACTGTCAGTAACCTACAGAAAACCAGTCAATTTGTTAGCAAAAAGGCAAATTTCGTGGACTTCCACAAGTCTAAATTTTAGTTTCTGTTACAAATTAGTTTTCTCTTTTCTGTCTGTGATGTGCTACAGAACAAACTGTACGCGCTGCAATATAACAGAGATGTGCTAAAAGATGGATATGATGCGCTACACTGTTTTCGGGATGCGCTACTTTGTGCGTCGAAAATGCTACTCTGTTTTTCTCCCACGCTGAGACCTACAGGAAAATTAGTAATCTAATGCGCTAATAGATGTACTTTACGTGCTAGATTATGGACTCCACGTGCTGAACAGTAAACCGAATGCACTAGGCTGTTAACCGGATGCGCTAAAAAGTTAACTCAACGCGCTAATTCATTTTTCCCGCGTGCCTACAAAAGTGGTTAAATTCAAATTTTGATTTGGTATATGGGGTTAAGCCCCATGGTGGGCACCAGAAATGTATGTAGGAAAAGCGGGTCGATAGAACTCAATATGTGAAAAATGGAGCTCTAGGGAGTCTTGCTTACACACTCACAGGACTTCTTGGTGCAAGCTATGGAGTTATGAAGCATAACTCAGCTTCCCAAGGATGGTCTCATGGTTCTCTATCTTGCACGGTGCCTCAAGCCAATGTTTTTGCTCTCAGATCACTGAGCAAAATGGTTTAGGGATGGCAAATGCAAGAACGAGGGATGCTTTTTGTTGATTTAATATGAGATGCATCCTAAGCTATGCATGATTCTAGAAATGCAATAAACTAACTATAAGATGACAAGATTAGTATAAATACTATCCTAACAAGATATATTAGTCTATGATTGAGATAAATGATAAAGAAAGTACTCTAAACATGCATATTTAGACTAATTCCTAGTTAAAGAGAGGCTAAAATGATGAGCATAAAAATGGTATGAAAGCTTGAATGTATTTGAGCATAAGTGTGATACTACAAACTTGGATTGATATCTAAAAATGGAGGAATGAGAGCTCTATTTATAGCAAAAATAGGGCAATGGATGGCTAGGATTGAAAGATTTAATCAAGGGTTGAGTTTGAAAGTTGGGAATCCATGTTTGTAATTTGCACCAATGAAATGATGACAAGTGTCAACATAGGGTTGGGTTGAGAGAAGGGGTTGGAGACATTAAATGCCTGAGAAGACCCTATGGTCATCTAGAGATAAGGGTTAAGCTTAAGTTAGACTTACCCATTGGATTAAGAGTTAATCCAAGGATAAACTCTTGTGCAAATGATTAAGAAATAATCATGGTCAAAGCATTAAAAGCTTGATGAGACCCTTGGGTTGGATGAAGGTTAAGTTAGGCAAAAAGTCTCTAACCATGTAAGAGGGTTGAATTAACCATTAATGGTTTGGGAGACTATGGAAAATTAAGTGGTTGAAGATTTGAAGCCTTTAATGGTTATCAAAGACTTTAAGGGTTTGAGAAGTGACTTCCCTTTGTTTAGGGATGTGACAAAGTTTAGAAGATGGGTTAGGTTAATTTAGAAGTGATTAGAAGGGTCTAGAAGAAATTAGGAAGGGGTTTAGGAAGCAAGTGGGAGATGTAGGATTTTGCAAGTGGATGGAGGGATAAAAGGATTTTAATTGAATAAAATGAATTTCATTCAATTTGGTTGTAATTGGAGAAATTAAATAAATTAGATTTATTCAATTTAGGATAAACTATTTAATTAAATTTGAATTTAATTAAAAGTGGATAGAAGGGATTTAATTGAATAAAATGATTTATTCATTAAATGAGTATAGTGAATTTAATTTAAATAAATTGAGTAATTTACTTAATTAAATAGAGGAATACAGGTAATTTAATTAAATTGGATTTAATTAAATAGAGAAATGAACATAAAATATTCATTTAGGAATATGGTCATTTTTATACGTGTACACTATGCATGTTGGTGGTCCACATTGATCAGTGAGCGTGTTATGGATAATTTCCTTGATCCAATGGTGTTCTTCATGTTCTTGGTCGACATATTGATTGTAGGGTGTTGTGGATGTTCGAGGCATAATTCTTGGAGGTGTTTCGTGTTCAAGGTGTTGATTTAGGTGCATACTATGTCTTAGTCGACATTGTTTTGGTCTGCATGCAATATTGTAGTGTGTATGGTTATATCTTTGTAATTTGTGATATGTGTTGAGCTGACCTTGAAAGATAGGTTGATGTCATGTATAAATGAATGTAATAATCATTGTGTGAGGTTTTTCTATGTGTGAATAATGCTTTGATCTTTCAGAAGTAGTGTAGTTGTCAGAAAAAGTGTGAAAGAGAAAATCAGATTGTGAACTGTAATCAAGCATGAGGAGATGTTATTCTATCAGTTCATAATATTTCAGATGTAATCCAAATGTGTTTGTAAAATAATGAGTCTTCCTCTATAAGGCAGTGAGCCTTCCCAAGGGTTGTAGCCCTTCTTGTTATGTGATTTGAGCAGTGCACTCTAGGTAGTGTGCCTGAATGCATGTGCATTCCCCATTGTAATATTTCATATACTTCTAATAGGGTATCATCATATAGTGGGTAGGTTCCCACCATGGTTTTTCCCAAAACCGAGTTTTCCATGTCAAAAATCTTGGTTTTATGTGTGTTATTGATGTGGTGTTGATTCATGCTTTGACTATTATTTATCAAATCTGCAATTGTATTTGAGTTGTGTTAAGATTTTGAATAAACTGATTCACCCCTCCCCTCTCAGCTTTATGCATTGTTGCCAACACCTTTGTCCTTGATGTTAAAGGGGGAGAAATGGAGAAGTGGAGAATAAATGGATAAATATGAGTTATATGAGTAAGCGAGAGATATATGCAAATATACATGTTTGACATTCTTCTTTTTGAGATGTTTTTCCATCAATGACAAAGGGGGGATTGTTAGATTTGTGTGAATGTTGTCATTAAGGGTTTGATCCTGTTAGGACCAGATGTAGAATGTTGAACAACAATGGAAGATAGGTATGTATGTGAGGTTGAGAAGCTAGATATGTATGTGATATTGGGCAACGAGGTTTGTATGGTTTACAAGAGTAGTTTTTGGAAGATCCTTTGCTCCAGAATCTAGTGTTTAGCTAGTCATGGTTTGTATCAAATTTTGGTATTAGTTGTGATAGTTGAATTTCTATCCATACATTGGTATTGAAATTTGATCTACGAATCCTATGCTTCAAAATCTGTAGCATTTGTATCTTGAAGATGGAAGTTGTTATGCTTGGAATTCATGTCTATGGGTCCAACAGACCTTTATTTTGTTTTTATATTCCCTTACCAAATCTGTTACAAGCAATTGTGTACAAAGTTGCAATAATCCCTTACCGGATCTGCGACAAGCAATTGTGTACGAAGTTGCAATAATCCCTTATCAGATCTGTTGCAGGCAATGGTGGAAAAGTTAGAGAGATCCCTTACTGGATTTGTTGTAAGTTGTTGTTTTTATATCTGAGCTTATCTTAGAACTGACCCCATGCATTTGGAGATGCATTTTTCCTCAATTCACTTAATTCTATTGCGGTGAACATTCTAACAATGAACCTTATTATATTTTAATAGTGAGTTGTGTTGTAATCTAGCAATGAGCCACCCTTTTATAAACACAATATAACTAGTAATATTATCTTGAGAGTTAACCCTCTCTGTGGTTTTTCCACATATAAAAATTTGGTGTTTATCTTGTGATTATGTTTTCCATTTATTTTGTATTTTTTGTTTCATGTTGATGAGAATAATTGCTAAGGTTAAATTTGATGGAAAGTTTTTATTGTTGTGGGAATACTGATTCACCCCCCTCTCAATATTCAAGTCTTTTAAATAATTCAATAGCAAATGGCCTCAATATCTCATAAGACCATCGGATTCAAAACTGAATGCTTCATGCCTCAAATTTTGAGGATTACTTCATAAAGCTTCTCTTACTTTCTTATAATACTCATCCCCTTCTAGTTATAAATTTGCACCCTAAAATCTGTGCAAATAGAAACCATGGATGATACATTCCTTTAGTGGCTTAAGGCATGTACCATTTGATTTTCTTTTTTGTTGATGTAACTAATTTCAAAATCATAATTGAAAATCAATGCCAACCACCTTCTTTGATGGGTATTTAAATTGGGTTGGGTATATATGTACTTTAACCCTTAACAATCAAATCTAAACTCAAATGGCTTGCCTAATAGGTCACATCTGAAGAGCATGCACAATTTCTACAAGCTTCATTGCTCATAGTTATACCTTTAAACTTTGAGGTCCTAGGAAGTTAGAAAAGAAATATCATGCCCTCAATTTATCCTCTACTCTTGTTTAAGAATGTTCATTGTCAAAGGTTAGACATTCAAATGTGCCTTTGATGAAGTAATTTAACTTTCTTTTCTTAACTTGCATACCTATCTATCATTAATGTAAAATCTTACAAAGTATACTCTTCATATCCCTTTACTCACTATCACAAAGGCTTTTTTTGTGCATTGTTATATCAACACCTATCTCTTATACCCTTTGACTGCTTGTATCCTTCAATATTTCTTGACTATCAATTGTCCTTACTCTGTCAATTGTTTGACATACAAGTATACCGACCACTTTCCTTTATCTTTATCTAAGAATTCTCTCAACATTGACACGATAACATCATGATTTAAACAAGCTCATAGTTGACAGAAAGCAAGGGTACCTATTCTCGAGAAGACTATTATATGTATATTTTTCTAGGGGTTTCTTGGTGAAATTATTGGTACACAAAGACAAAGTTCACAACTTTTGACAAGGATTACAATAATAAGGGAGGGTATTGACCTTTCATATAACTACTACATTTTTATAGCACTTTCAAGATTTCCATTAAGATGACCTCCCCGTGACCAATGTTCTTGTTGTCCCTTAATCTTTATTTTGTGGATTGTACTCATGCAATCTTATGCTCGTGGAAAATTTTTATAGGGGCACAAAATTGACTAAACCCTATTGTAACTTGATCAAATCATGACATTTCCCTTTTTAAAATGGTCCTAACAAAAAATTTCAACAAAAGAAAAGGCAATGCATATTGTTGTTGCACAACATTTAATAGTATTCATAGATGAACCCTCTTCTTGTGGCATGATCTCATGCAATACTTTGACTTTAAAGCCAATACTAAATATTTATAATGAGACTCAATACCTATCACCAAGTGACAAAGCTTATTTACAAATTGTTAGATTTTTTTTTTCAAAAAATAGAGTATCTCTCATGCATGTACCTTTGTATGCACTTGCATGGTGAAAGGTAAATGTTCTACAAAGACCAAACAAAGATTACAATGCTTCCTCTGCTCATTATTGGTGCCCTTCCACATCCAGTTATCTCAAAACAATGTCTTCAAAGCTAATAAATGGGGGAAAGGATAAGCCCACATTGCATACTTTGCATAGCTTGAGGTTGAGTATTAAAGAAGAGTGAAAAATCCACATTATCTCTCAAAAATATGCCTAAAACAGCTCTAAACACCATGGAGATTTGTGGGATAATGATGAAAATATAAATAAACAACAAAAAAAATCCTATAAAGCATGCCCTATCCCATTTTTTTTCCAAACTCTTTTTCATGCAATTTTTTTTTCCTTAAACCATGTATGTGGATATTACCAAGGTCAATGTATAACAAACTATGACTCTTTTAAACAAAAGACATCATATGCAGATTTAAAACTGAATAATACAAATTGTCAACTTCCCTTTTTTGCTTTTTGTCACATTTTAAACCATTTATTTTTTAGGGTCCTCAAAACCAAGTGTTAACAACCTCATTCAACTTTTTAAACCTAGGGTAGAATAAGCTAACAATAACATTGTCCCTAAGTTTAAGACTTTGGCCAAAGTATTTTACTAGATTCTCATTGGATGGACAAATGTCTATCTTATTTAATGGATAAATGCATATCCTATTTGATGGATGGATGCCTATCCTATTAATTGGATAGATGGTTACATGAGTATATAGTTGAGTGAACACTTAATAAGATACTAAATTTTTAACCAAAAAAGGGATGAAATTTTGAGGTACAACTAAGGGGTTGTTACACCTATACATCTAGTCCCACCCTATCCATTTACGCTCATGATTATGCTTTCATCTTATCCACCTATTTGCCACTCTTGTAAATGCATATATTTTTATTTTGTTGTTTACTACTTAGATTTGACCATTATTCCATCTCAAGACATGTTTGTGGTCACAATGGTAACCTCATGATTGCAAATTTGTCCCTTTCCAATTTAAATTTCAAATTTCAAAATTTCTAGATTGACCCCGTTTATCGCTTCACCTTAAATTGTCTAGACACACATTTGACACAATTTGACAATATATGCTAGTTTTTAATGACATTTAATACATTTATTATAATCATATGTGTAGTGTTGTAAATTGTACACCCTTGCTAGGGTGGTATAATTCCACGCTTGGTTTAGCACCCACCTTAGTGTGTTTTGCATCGTGCATTTCTAATTCCCTTTAATTAATTAATTTAATTAAATCTAAATTCATATTTCATCACTTCATACATTATAAAGTTGAGCCCTTTTACTTTAAGTGTGCCCCTTTTATTTTATTCCTCCAATAAATCATTAAATCATAAACCCTAATTATGTCTTATTTTGACCTTTAAGGCCCGATTTCGCATGTCAAAACATCTCAAAATCAATTGTAACTTTGGGATTCACTCTAATATCATCATATCTAACGGCCCTGAAAATTTGGTAAAAAGTTAGTTGGACCGTGTGTAAGTTATGCACGGTCCCCGACATTTTTCCCAAAATTTCGAGAGCATAATTCTATGATATTATAATGCTTAACCCCAAGAAATTGGCAGAAAATTCAAATCCTAGGTCAGCCTAAAAATTAAATTAAGATCTAGGGTTTCATACATAAGAGCTCTCTTTCTTCATTTGAAAGACTAGAAGTTTTTGGCTAAGTTTTCTAGCAATCACAAGGAGCCTTCTATGCAATGAAAGAGAGGGTCTTTTGGAGTCTTCAAAAACATTCAACATCTATCAAGCATTCTTTCATCAATTAGGGGCTTTTGAAGATGTAGGAAAGCAATAGGAGATCACCGACTGAAGATTGGCTTGTACCCCTCCCTTGGGGTTGGGTATGATTTCATGTTGTTTTCATGTCTTTGTATGAACTTCATTACATCAATTTGCATATTTACATTTATACTTTAGATCACTTAGCATCATTGATTTAGAGCATTTGCTTTGTCAATTACAAGCATTTAGGGCTTACTCTTTAAAGCATAGGGTTACTCTAGATTGTTTGCATTCATTATTTTAGGGTCTTGCACACACACAAGATTCATGCACACACTATTTTACTATACAAATCGACTATTTGTTGAGGTCAAAATCACCAAAACAGGGGTTTGACTAAGGAAAAACCCTATTTTTAGTTATAGGTGCAGGTACAAGATTCGATCGTTACTACAAATTTTAGGTCCGACAGAGTACACAGACATAGTCCCGAGGATCAAAATTGAGCATAAATCACTAGGACAGGGGCGTGACGCCTTGGTCCTCCCAGTTTCAGGTGGATTTTGGCATAACAACAATTTAGAACCTTCAGATTCCAGTCTGTCAGTTGCAGCTTCTTGTTTGTAGAATTAGGACAGGGGTGTGGCACCCCTGTCCCAGACATTCTAGCTCATATTTTTGGCGTAGGTGCACCTCTGAACTCACTTCCTAATCTGTACTTTTCAGCTACACATCAGTTAGTTTTAGTTCTACATTTCCAGATTAGGCTTGCTTGTGTATATTTGCATTCTAGGTTGATCATTCAAATCCACACTTTGCATCACTTCTACTCCTCATTTACAACAAAGGATTAGAAACCCTAAGAGGTAATCCTTGGCTCTCTCTTCCTCACAAGAAGTAGCCAAAGTGCATTACTTCCCTAGGCTCTTTTGTATTCCACAATGTGTACATGAGAGTCAAATTAGGACTTGTTTGCTTAGTCTCACTTTTTCCCCTACACAATATGTTAATCTCCTAAGTATAACTAAGTGTTTATTCATTCTAGATCTAGCAATAGAGTAATCAATAGTGACACATTTTGATTTGGTGTAATAAAAAAGAGTAAATATTCTACATACTTAGCTATTTTCTTGTTTCAATCTTGGTCGATTTCAAGGGGTTGATCAAGGTGAAGAGCCCTTGCGAAATGATCATATGCAACAACCTATGAAAGGTGTTTATTGATACTACCAATCCCTAAACCTTTAAAACAAACAAAGCATGAGGTTGCATTATAGACGAAGTCGCAAGACAAAATCCTTCTAATTGCCATGATGAATCTAAAGCACAAGGTATAGATTTGTGGTTACAAATTAGTCATAGACTTGCAAACTTAGCCTTTGACAAAAAAAGAAAGATCTAAGACAAAATCCTAAACAACGTGTTGATAGATAAACACTATTTTCAAACCTAACATAAAACAAATTCTAAAATATTATCCATTTAACCTAGAACTAGACAACAAAAATGAGGAAAGAGACAATAGTCTAGAGAATTAGATAAGAGAGATGCAACGTTGCATTATGGACTTGGAGGCATGAGAAGAGAAATCCAAAGAAGATAACATTGAAATTGTGAATTTCATTAATTCCCTAATTCACATAACTAATGGAATAATGTGAAATTCAGTTATGGAAGCAGTCATAGGAAAATCTAAGATGTTGAAGATACTCAAGAAAAAGAAGCAAAAAGATAACTAGAAAGAAGAAGACTATGCCCTGCAGGAGGACAACTGGAAAGCTAATTTACAAAAGTTGGCTGATGCCTGAGACAAGATCTTAGGAAAAAATGATTAATGTTGTTGCTTTTATTATGCTTAAACTTAGTGTTTACTTAGAGTTAGTCGCTACTCTCTCTAAGACCATTGGCCTTCATGGCTTCTGTTATGTTATTTTGATCTATTACTCTCATTGCTTGGACCAAACTACGTTTTTTTTAATGTGGACTATAGATAAGTTTTGATTATGAGTATGTTGTAGAGGGTTGCTATTAAGGTGTAGTTTGTAGTTTGTAGTTTGTTGTTTGTTGTTTGTTGTTCCTCTTTTGTTTTTTGTTTTTGCTAATACAAGGGATCAAGGCTCTCTCAATCAAAAACATTATTCTTTTATTATCAAACTAACTATTTCCCTTTACATTTATTTTGTAACTTAACATTCAGTTATTCTCTTAATAATCAACTCACTTAGACTAACTTAGATTAAGAAAACATCATTTTTATATTTATGACAATTAAAAATAAATAAAAGAAAGAATAAAAAGATAATGCACTTTTATCCTTTAAAATATTTTTAGGTAGATCCATGAACTCTCTCGGAGAAAGCTAAAAACTCCGGATAGCTTTATCTTAAAAAAAATTAAATTAGGAAGGGTCAAATCTTCCTCGCTATATTTATAGAAAAGCTCATAATTAATTTTATTTGCGCCGACACCATCCGCTCAATAATTGAGTTAATTTTTATAATACAAACATTTACGCAAGCTGAATCCGAAAGAATTCGGATCGATCTGCGTTTACGCAAGCTGAATCCGAAAGAATTCGGATCGATCTGCGTCTGACTGCAAAGCCATTCCTCTGTGGTTTTGGAATCGTTCTCATACAAGAAAACAGGGTACGACGAAAAAATAAATTAGATGGCGTTAGTTTTAATTGAAAATTTTGGTTCGAATATATAAAATTCGGTTTGCGTTTTGGTTCGAATATAAAATTCGGTTTGTTTCAGAGTGAGCCCACTTGGAATTCCGCTTGAAATTTCTGCGTATTTTTCAAATATACGTTTTCTATAAGTATTTTCTAGGGTTCGCATTTATCTATCTAGGGTTTGTTTTGTGCAGGAAAAACGTAATTGCGGTTTCTAGCGGCGATGACGACAGCTGCAAGGCCAACTTGGGCGCCTGCAAAGGGAGGACATGAACAGGGCGGGACTAGAATCTTCGGCCCCTCTCAGAAATTTTCCTCCAGAGATCTTGCTGCCCACACAAACCTCAAAACCAGGCATGTTTTTGTTTTTTCAGTTTCTTGTGTACGTTCTTTTCTCGGCTAATTTGAATATTTGCTGTCGTTCTTCTCAGAAAATTTTTGTGGATAATCTTTTATTTGAGTAAGGATTATGTAGAGGGAAAGATTTTGGTTCTGAAGAATGAAAAGATTTAATGAGCCCTTATAATGAAACGGAAAATACATCAGGTGATTCATGTGCTAAGGCATGTTCTCTGATTCTAGTTCAGCACAGAAATAGAAAAATAGGGCATCTTTTTTGGGGGGAAAATAAGTCTCGTTTATACCTTTTAGAGATCTTTAAAATGACCTATTGTGGAAGGGTGATAATCTTTGAACTGATTATAAATGTCCTTTTCATCATGGCCAATCTCTGGGCACAATACTGAAGAATGCGTAATTGTGTAAAGTTCTACCAAATAAACAATCCAATTTACTTTCATGTTTCTGATTGAGTTAGATACGCTGGCAGTGATGAACGGAACATGAACTAGGACAATGTGTCTCGATATAGGATATTATGGAAACTCTCGACACAAACACCACCTTAAATTTCTTGCTATGAAACCAGATTATTGTTTTATAAGCAAAAACTAACTCGGATAGGTATTTTAACGTAATATAAAGTCTGCTTGCCGCACCATTTTTTCCTTCCTACCCTTACAAAGCCTGTAAATTGGAAGCATAGAAACCAAAATACATTATACACATGGTATCAATCAGACCATGCAGCATGACTTGGAACCATTTTATCAGTAAAGCCCACAAATATGATTGCAAGAAATTGACGGATGAAATAACCATATTAGCAATCCTTGGTTATAAGATAAAACCAGTGTTCCACGGGCGTTGGGGACGGGGGGACGTGGGGACGGGACGGGGGGGACCAAGGGCCTAAGTTTGGGGATGGCGGGGGGACGGCGGTGGGGGGTGGCGGGGTGGTGGTGCTGATATAGTTATACATATACATATAGTACTTGAAAAACTAGTTTTGAAAAGATGTATGACAGTATTACAGTATCAGAATTACATTTCAAATGAGACTATAGGAAATTTGAAATGCTAAATCTAAATACCAAGATTTCTAAGTTGTGTTGTTATATTGAGCCTAATCAGACTCAGAGGTTAGATTTTCCCTACTTCTATCGGCGCGGTTCCCCCTATATTTTTCAACGGGGGTTTAGGGGCAGCGCCCCCAAGTTGGGGTCAAGTGGCAGCGCCCTGCAAGGCCAAAAATACTTTTATTATTTTCTAAAGGCATCGGGTGTTATTTTTCAATTGGCCCACGTCCAATTAGAGTTACCCCTTAACCCTCAAAAAACTTAAAAAGTCACTTTTTTTTTAAATTTTAATTTTAAACATTTCATATACGTGGGGGCAACAGGAGGCGTCTGGGCGTCTCCCCGTCCCTGGAGAGACGGCTGCACATCTCTTGAAGGACGGTGAGACGCTCGCGTCTCCCAAGGAGACGTGGAGGCGTCTCCATGTCTCTCTGGGAGATGCCCAGACGTTTCCCAAGGAGACGTCTCCGCATCCCGGCGGTGCTTGGGTGGCAGCGGCGGGACGGCGGGGGATGTCACGTCCCCGTCCCCCCATCCCCGAGATGTTTCTGATGGGGGGACGCGCCCAAAAAGGGGGGGGGACGTTTCCCCGTGGAACACTGGATAAAACACTGACGAGCAGATTCATGTTAAATTTTGTCGAGTACGTGGGAGAGAATTGGTCATTTGAACAAGCTTATCATACCTCCCAACAAAGAAACAGCAAGGGCCATACCCATGCACTTGGCATGGTAGCACAGATATAGTTTGAGGATGATGAAGAACACAATGAGCCTAAGTCTGATCGAAACCCACATTGTTATCAGATGTAGATGCCAACTTACCTGATAAAGAGCAGATGCCAATGTTAAAGTGGTAGATCTTTAGTATTAAATAATATGTCCATTCCGCAAACAATGCGTTGTTTGGAAGAATAATGTCTAGAACATATGTACTTTGAAGAGCACCTACTTCATAGTGTTTGAAAATAGGGTCCAACTCAAATCCCTCTATCTGAGTAAAATAACTTTAGAGTCTAAATAAGATCTAGTGGTCACAAACTTCAGTTGTGCAATGCAGAGGTTATATGTATTCCAGGGATCTTTCTGGCTGAATTTGTATGGTTTCTTTTTGTCTTGAAGGTGTCCTGGATCAAGGATACCCTTAGCTTTAGATTAACTAGGTCGATTATTATAATTTTGAAATTAAACTTATGTTAATTTGACAATATTAACTCTCCTACACAAGCAGGGAAGTTTGAAAAAAAACCTTGTATAATTAATCCTGCATGTGGGGAAAGTTTTCAAAGCATCTTCATTGTACAGTACTTGTTGCCTGTTGGTGGTTATTCAACTGCATAGCTTTGTGTCTCTGTAAACTACTTACTGTTGATGACCTCTTTCACTCTTCTCACTTTGTTTGTGCGTGAAACTATATAATGTGGTATGCACATAATAATATAATTGTAATGTCCCTTTTTAAATATTCCTTATTGTTGCCTTAAATAGATATTCCACACTCACAATAATACTTGCATAATTAATTATAAATATTAATTTGACTTCAAACTTAAATTTTGAGAATTTTCAACTCTGAATTTAAATCTTAATACAAACTTGAAAATATTAAACTTACATTTTGCTGTAATCTTTCCTCCTATCTGCAGCTTCTTTACTTGTATAATTGTCTTGAAATGCTTCCTAAATTTCAGTCTGAAGTTAGGAATTTTTGGCCACTAACTTGGCAAGAGAAATTAAGGGTTTTCATCTTTAAATCTCTAATCTTTGAAGGTTTTCATGCTTTGTTTGCTGAACCATGTTTCACATTGTACAAGGGATGAAAATCAGATATAAAATATATTTTTTTATGTATTGATACTTCTCCTTGTTTGTTGTCTCTTATATATCTTTTTCCTTAAATGGTCATGATTCTTCAGATGCCCCTTGACGTTTGATTATAAAAAACTTAATTTTTATATTCTATAACTATATTATATTTTATATATTTTTTTTAGTATTTTAATTTATAATTATTGTTTATTACTATAATCTTTTTTTAAAAAAGGGCACATTACAATAATACGATTGTATATTTCTAATGTATCTGTCGCGAAGAGGTTGTATGACAATTTCTCTAGCTAGAAAATTTTGTTTTCTGACATTGTAGTTAATCATAATCAATGTATAATCCTCCCATAAGAACCAGTACCTATTCTAAGATTATTGTGGTTCTGAATGTGTACGATCAATAGGGGATTATCTATAGGCTATATCAATTTCAGCCAGATTTATAGCATTTCCAGAATTAAGTCGAATTGATTTGAAAACTAGGGTTCAACAAGTTTAGAAACCAAGTGTAGATGGAGACTGATTATTCTTATTCATATTAACAAGAAAGTACTTTGACCATCATGTTGGGTATTTGTCAATCTCCAATGTTACATCTTATTATAAATTTAAAATTATCTCTACATTTCGTATAAAACATATTAACAATCCTTCATTTCAGGAAGGAAGGCCAAGATACTCAAGATGAACTCCGTAAAAGAAACCTCAGGGAGGAACTTGAAGAACGAGAACGTAGGCACTTTTCAAAGGATAAGGGATATGTTGGTAAGCATTATTTAAGGATGTTTGAATCTTGTCATGCTTGTGTAAATACTGAATACACATTGAAGTCATTGCCTCTGAATCTGATGCATGTGCTTGTGATTTTTGTTGCAGATGATAGAGACCACAGAAAAGGACCAAGTGCAGGGAATCTTTACCTTGAAGGTTGACCTTTTTCATATATAGCAACTGTAGTTTTACTATATATATGTTGGACACTTTTTTTTATTTTCATAGTCTATTGTTTGTTTTGCAGGTTCTAAAAGAGAACCTGAAGACAGATTGGCTCCTCGTAATATAGATGCTGATGATTCTGATGTTGATGTAAAAAGTGATTCAGATGAAAGGTACTCTAGGCTGATAGGTTTATTACAATGTTGCTTATTATCATATACTGCAAGGACTATTCTTATTGAACATTGATGATCGTTTCTTTATAGTGATAATGATGATGATGATGAGGATGACACAGCAGCTCTATTGGCAGAATTAGAGCAAATAAGAAATGAAAGAGCTGAAGAGAAGAAGCGCAAAGTAAGATGCTTTTCCATTTACAGCTTTCATATGGTTCATAAATTGTAAATGTCTAGATCAAATATATCAGCTTCATTGTGCTTTTTAAATTTATATATTATTTTGGTATTGTTTTAGGATCGACAAAAGCAAGAAGAGGAGTTAAAAGTAAAGGAAGCCGAACTGATACGTGGCAACCCATTGTTGAATCCTACTTCTTTTAATGTGAAGAGGAGGTTTGTTTGGAAATTCTTCTTCTTTATGCCTCATGTGTTATAACTAGAAAACTTATTGTCTTATCTCAGATTCTAATAACGAAATGTGTGATACAGATGGGATGATGATGTTGTTTTCAAGAACCAAACACGAGGTGAAGCAAAGGTTCCAAAGCGATTCATCAATGACACTATCAGAAGTGATTTTCACCGCAAATTTTTGCATAAGTACATGAAATAATGCGCTTACAAACAAAATGTTAAGCGATATGGTGTATATTTTATCTTTGGTGTAAACTCATCAGCAAATTGAAGCTTTGGATATCGTTCTCAGGACTCTCACATGTGGATTTAGAAAAGATGCAAATTGATGGAACTATAGTGGAATATTTGATATTAGCAAGTTGTCAAGAATTTCTAATTATGTGGACTAATTTCTGGGAATTTAGCTGTGTGCTTTACACTCTAAGTTGAAACTGGATTTCATATACACCTTACCAGTTACCAACACTTACCCTTTTCCACTGATTGTGTAGAATCTTGATGAGCTCAAGTTTCTCAGCTTGAACAGTTTGTCTTCCAGGAGCATTACTCTGTTCTATCTGGATTTTAACTCTTTCCTTCAAAATTTCTGTTATGGTCATGATCAATCTTTACATATGCAAATTTATTGAGTGTTGAAAAATGTTATGTAAACTTTTTTTGTAGAGTTAAAAATCAGCAGAATGCTTCTATTCAAATCAACGTGGCTTAGTTAGATGCAAGGTGGTAAATTGAAGGAAATAATTTTATGGTATCTTTTCTGTGCTATTATTTACTTGTCGTTCTCTATGGTTATTTAAAAGAATAATTTCACAATTTTTCTTGAGATATGCTACATGCCATGAGCTGACTGAGGTCATGATACCCTTTCTTGGCACTTTATCACAAAAAATTCTTAAGAGTCAAGATGAATCGCATCATTGTAATCATTTCTACCAGCCTTACTTTGATATATTTGTTGTCAAGCATATTTGTCTCATAACTAAACCTCATTATGTGGCTAGTTAGAAAGCAAGGCACTAAATTGAAGGTAACAATTTTATGATATATTTTCCGTGCTATCATTTACTTGTGATTCTATACAGTTATGTAAAAGAATGTATTTCACAAATTTTCATGAGCTTGAGTTCTGCTACATGCGATTAGCTCATGGTACCTTTTTCTTGGCTCAAAATCACCAAAAATTCTGAAAGTCGAGATGAATCATGTAAGTGTAATTATCTCTACTAGCGTTTCATATGCTGGTTGGCAAGCATATTAGTCTCCTAAATAAGACCTCATGGTGGTTCATTATTCTTATTTTATATGAGAAGAAAATATTGTGATGGACCAAGGATACCCATTTTGCGGTGTTGGAGTACAGCATTTGCGATGCTTGATTTATATTTAAAAATTTGTTGATCCTAGCAAACCCAATTTGATGAAATATGCCAATATTAATGTGTTGATTAATTTGTCTTTTAATTTAGTTTCAGAAAAATTCGCCTGCTTATAAGGATGCCAAAGTTCAATTGATTCGGGGCATAACTTAAATTGGTGGCAAAAAATCATGAGGCTGATAGTGAACGCAATTAGAACAGCAGAGGAGACCGAATCGCGTGTTTTGTCTCAATTTAATGGCTCTACATGTTTGTTCTTACTCTGAAAAGATGACAAAAAATCCTTCTTGGTCCGTTTACTTTGAAAATTGATTTTGTTCTTAAACTATATTAAATAGTTGCTAAGTATTACTGAGGGTGGAATCTGTAAAATTAGGTTTTAATCATTGGATCGAGAAACTCGATGCTGCCATTGGTTGTTTTGCCTAATCTACTCTTGATGCATTCAGATGGGATAAAAAAACCCAAATTCTGGGGTGCCCCTCTAATAGTTGGATTTACTTCATTAAACTTCACGTATCACAATCATCATCCATTTAATTATTGTTGTGAACTTGCGACAATTAAAAGCTTAGAAATGGAGGCACATGCGGGGATGCACGCTGTTGGGAAAGGAGTCGTGTCCTTGATGCTCGATGACTCTGCATGTCATGTCCCTCTGCTTCGCAAACCTTGACATTATTATTGTGCTTTAAAAGTGTTTCTTAACACTAAATTAATAAAATAAAATAAATAAATTATATATTATAAAAAATATAAAAATAATAATGAATAAAACAAATTCAAATTTTGGTCCCTAGACTACAAGGGGATAAGTGTAGATTGATTAATCTTTGGAGCGTTTGATTTTGAGATGTTCAGTTGATAGTTTTGAGTCACCTTTTGCATTCGGAGCCAGCAAGGATGATAAACTCTCGAAGGCGTTCGAGAGATTAAGACAATACCTTTTCTCCTATCTTGTGCAATCCATTCAGGATTTGCAAGGTGAGTTAATTTGCCAAATTTGTGTATGTTCTAGTTTTTTCGGTGAGCAGTTGTGATAGTATATAGCAGTAGGCACCTATATCGTCTTGTGCAGGTTGGTTTTCATCCCAGGTATATCTCTAGGGAAAGTCAAAGGTTACAGCTTTATTGAGGACTCATTGCAACCAACATCATATGGGTCAACTATCGTAGAAATTTTTTATTTTTATTTTTTTTAAATTATAAATTTACCCAAACTATGTGAACTCCAAAAATGATGTAAAATTCCTTCAATGGCACCAAATCAACAATCTAGCCTTGTAGAAAATATCCAAAAATTACCAATAATTATTTGCTTGCAAATCTAATTGATAGATCCCTGAAATTTTGCACAAAATTGCCAAATTAGCTCAACATGCAAACCCTAGAATGAATTTGCCAATGCCAAAGATGAAGATTCCCATCCTCACCTCTGAAAATCAAAAGCCAAGAGAGTTTGTGTCCTCCCTAGATTGAATTTGCCAATACCAAAGATGAAGATTTCCATCTTCACTTCTCTTCACTGCTGAAAATCAAAAGCCAAGAGAGTTTGTGTATACCAAATTGCTGAAGACCAGCCAAGAGTTTTCATCCTAGCATACCAAAACTCAAATGTCGAAGCCGGCAATGAAATGCCAAATGAAAACTTGATAATGTGTATAGAAGCCAAGTGCCTCCTTTTAAAGATTTCCATCTGAGTCCATGATAATTTTCCCACCAAAATAATATTTGATAATTTTATTTTTATTTTTATCTTATTTAATTTTATTCTTTATTTATCACTACTGTTGAAAAACACTTTTTATTTTATTATAATAATATTACTTAAGCTGTCTCTTAAATTGAAAAATTACTAGGCAACTTAAAATAATATATTTATTTATTTCATTTTTCCTCTTGCTTATGGGAAATAGAAATAGGTTCGAGTCAGCTCTATTTTGAAAAAAGGCACATAACAAAGCACTTGGAAATCCAAGTGCAACATATTATTGAGTATCCACTGAACAAGCATTCAAGTTTCATAATTTGTGTGCCAGTAATATCAGTTTATCCATTCAATTGGAAGTTGTACATGACAAGGTTATATTTGGTGAACAAAATCACTTATTGATTTAAGATGTTTTGCCCTGATACATTTAATGAAATCAACATGTATTATCTTAAACTAGCATTCAATTGTCGTCATACATGATGTGCAACCACTGGTACTTTTTTTTAATGTATATTGCCATGTCATATTCTTCCTTCCATTGTTATAAGTTTGGGCGTCTCTCAATTTCTTCGAAAATGCTTTGCTATTCTCTAATCAAGTAAATTTCTTATCATATCTATCTCATGGGCTTGTCATAAACTGGACCTTAGAGCCTCAACTCATGTATCGATGAGATTACATGTGACAGTACAGATTATATACAGATTATTTCAGAAAGTGAATATAACACATGATATTCAATAAAAAATTAAAATAAATTTAACAGTCATGGTTTCAATTCCCCAGGCATGGAAATCTGTATTTTCAACAAAGAATGCCATGGTTTATATTTTTCACTATAAAATGCTTTCTCCTGATTAATGGTTTATTACATAAGTTAAATATTTTTACTATATATTGTTTTCTCCTCATTGCAACCAAACAGAATAAGGGCTCTGTTAAAAACAGACAGATCATTGCCGAAAAAATGAATGAAAGGGCTCTGTTAATATGAATTTGATTCCTTAATTATTTATACCCTTCGACATATCATTCATTCCAAAAACAAGGCTTTAAATACTACAATGATGTGAACCATATCTGTAAGTACAGAAAACAAATAATTGTCTTCCTCATCTATGAAATGAATTTGCAGGAGCCAGTGAGACTTGCACGGGCTAAAATGATAATCATTTGCCCATAATTGATTTTGTTGCCATTAATGGTCCTCATGAATAAGCCTACTAAACATCCAATTTCTATGCCACAAACGTTCCCTCTCTCCATCCATGTACAATTTTATATCAAAGGCAAGTATTCACGAGTACCACATTTACAGAATCATGCCAGACTAGGAACTTCCTCTTCTGATAATTTTGTAGATTTAAGACATTCAGGTTGGTTAGCTCCATAATAGAAGTAGGCCATTATCTTGGCTAAATCATCTGCCACAAGAATTTCTGCATTTGATGATAAAGAACATTAGAGAAATAATAATAAATACCTGTAAAGACAGAAAAATGGCTAAAATCGATTAAGGTTAGTGAGATAAAATGAATATGACATGAAGTACAATAAAGCACAATGATAATGATTATAACGAGTATAACAGAAAGAATGACAAAATAAAATGGCAGAGCTTGGCTTTTAAAAAATGAAACATCATGTATCATCTACTTGATTTGGCAAATGTAGAGACATTATATAGAAAAAAATAGTTTCAGCACACCTTTTTGACGATGTACTAGCTTGCCATCTTTGATAAAAATGACTACAGGCGTTTCTTCAACATTCAATGTGGATGCCAGTTTGGTTTCCTCAGTAGCCTCAAACTTGACTGCCTGCTACAAAAGCATATTTTGAGTTTTGAGCACATCTTGGCGTACAAAGCTAGTGAATAAAGAATAGAAAGACATCTGAAATTTAAGTTATATATACAAACATAAAGCATACTAGCATATAAAAATCGTTATTAGCAGATTGATACAAAGAAACATGGTTACTTCTGGGTCAAACGTTCAAGAATGGATACAAATGTGTTCTCCAAGACAAGGTTCCAACCAGAATACTCTTTAGTGCTGATAGTTAAGTGCCATAAAGAATTTGGAGCATGTACTTGGCAAGTGCACATAACAATCTTGTTTTGGATATTTAAACAAATACCAAGATAAATCACATGCCCAGAATTTCAGGAAAATGTTGTAACTTATATCAATAAATTTATGGAAAGTAGGCCACATATACAGGATCTTTTATAAACATTGTCTATCCTTAACATATAGGAACAAAACCAAAAAATTGAGTTTTCTTACCAGCCATTCGGAGAGGACACTAATAAGGTGGTATCTTTGGGTAATGTTAATATGTCATTGTCATGAATTCTCTGAAGAATTTTGGTGCATGTTGTAAGTTGGAATCAATTTGATTAATGAACTTGTCAGAATCATCAAATTGATTTGTGCTAGTGTCTGCAAATTATAACAATTATCAAAAAAATCCACTGGGACGATGCTTTGTCCAATTTTAAATGTACTAGATTTATAGGATACTTCCAACCTGTGTCTGCTAATGATGGATATTGTACATTTATGAGATATTGAGACAAACATTCTATTCACAATTTCTATCTATTCATCTTTCTCTGCATGAAAATTTGATGACATCTCTAGTAATGTCCAAGAGCTTCCATAGAATCCGACAAAATGTGCTGACAAAATCAGAGTCTCTGTTGGCAATGATAAAAAAAGTGGACCAAACTCCATTCAAATTCTAGACATAATGGACAAAAATATCTAAAACATATTCTACCACAGCAATTTTAAAGCAAGGAAGAAGGACAAACATCCAACATTCTATCATATAAGAATGAAGTAGGGACAATTTTTCAGTTTCCTCTGTAAGAGACATATCTATTGATATGCTCAACATTCTTCTATAATAGTCTTCTATTGACACACACTTCCCTTCTTTCTCAAATTAGCTAAACCAATATAAATTTGGGACGTCATATAAATCAACTGAACTTCTTTTAAAATAATTCATCTTATAAATCAACTGAACTCCTTTTAAAATAATTCATCTACTTCACAATAATATTCACGAGAAGGTGGTGAGTTATAAATTCCTCACTTTTTTTTCCACTTAACGTTTCTGGTATAGGTACCAAGGAATGTTTGATTTCTAAATTTTTTCTTTTAAGGGGTTAATCCTTTCAATTTATACTATTTCTTTTACATAGAAGTGCCAAAGACTTTTGTGTAGTCCTAGTGAAGTTTTCAATGAATACTTTTGTCCTGACCAGCAAAGTGTCTTCCCACCACTAGCAAGAAAGCAAGGATCTACACTTTATGCCATGTCAAGCTACCCCAGATGTGTTGTAAACTATGTATCCAGGGATGCATCGCCTGCATTTTCAGACTCTGTCCCCTATAGGGGATGTTTCAGGGATGTGGGAACAGATAGGAAACAACCCTCATCTGTCCTTTATTTGCAGAAATTTCGGGAAATTTCCTCTGGGCATCTTTTTTAGAGGGAGCAGCTGGGGACAGTTAGTCATCCCCTATGGCCTAGTGAAAACGAAAAAAGAAACACAAATTTGAAAAAAGGAAATATCATCGGCCTTGTTTTCACCTTATAGTCTGAGGATGAAACAATAATTTCACTTCACCAGTAGCTCATGATATAGATGACACTTTATTATAGCATTCAAAAGTTTGCTTAAATTTATTGAAACTTTGCTATTGACATTCTCAGTACCCAGTATTTGGCAACCACAAGCCACACCAAAAATTTCTATATAAGGCCTTCTAAAATCTAATTATTTTAACTTAGCCTGCCACACTTCTTGATTCAAGTGAATCTTGGTTTCAAAAAGAAAACCAGTTGCTTCAGCCAAAGAGAGTATCAGCAATTGAAAGGAAACTGCTGTTTCAATGGACCATTGATTATCAGATCATTAGATGTGCACCCTATAACTGGAAAATGGAAGTACTCTATGAAAGCACAATCCATATGCTTGACACCTAGCATTGCTAATAAAAGTGTGTAAATCATTTTTAAGTGCAAATTTATAAACTTGTTCGAGGCCAACACAGTAAACAAAACATTTTCCATTTCAAGTGTATTTTTTAATAAATTTGTCCCAAGTTTATAGCTGAAGTCAGATAAGATAATTGCAAAGGCAGAAGGCATCCAATCAAACTATCATATCGGTTGTACAAACTTTTAAACTACAAGAGCAATTCAAAACCATAAGATGTTTATATAATATTATTAAACTACTACTTGTATATGAACAAACAAATATTTGAATATTCCAAGTGGTAAGCACATTATGACGAGTAATGATCATTTAACTGTTCCAAATGGTAAGTATGTTCGATTTAATATATAAAGGTACCAGTTATTAACATGGCTTGATATGTATGCATGTTGACAATGAAAGTAATGAAATTTTGTTAATTTGTGCATTAACTCATGTATTAGTTCAGCTCTAAAATTTTATATTAAGGTTCTACAATGCATATAATGAAGGCCTTATCAATGTTATCATACGAATATTTGAAATTTCCTTTTTTTTTTCTCTCAAAATTTTTCCCTTTGTTGAACAGCCATACCCTAGAAAAATGGCATCCCAAATAGATTTGTCCCAGAAACATGCCCCTCCCCGTCTCCTCCCCCCCAAGCCCACACTCTCCCCCTCCCAAATTCTCTTGCCATCTTCTCCGAAAAACTTGTAACATTGGTTGTAAATAAATCAACACCACTATTTAAAACCAGAATTTGAGAGATCTCTAAACATTTAAATGAACAGCCTTGCAACTTTGTATTGATATTTTTATTTTCCTAACAAACATTTTGTTATGATATTTTTCTTCCTTCTTATAAAAGTTGATCTTGTAGCTTGTGTTGGCACCTGATTTGATTGTATCCAATTGTACTTGAATACTAGTTCCCTTATGCATTTTGGCCTTGTTTTGCTCCACTTATAAGCAATATGAGATAATGCTTAATGTGTCTCCCTTGGTCAAAGCAGCAGCATCAAGCACAGTTTTGGAAAGTACATTTTCTTTGTCTTTGCTTGAATGTAGAAAATTTTAATCAAGAATTAGAAAGTTAAATCATGAAAGATTTTAAAGCATTATAATCAATCTTGGCATGCTAGGTGAATTAAGGATATGACCTATAGCTTCTTTTGGGTTATGCAATGCTATTGCTACTTTTATGAGGTTGATGAATTATGTATAGAGAACTATCATAATTTTTTGTGCTATTGGAGGACATATTGGGTTCCAGCAAAATTGTTGATAAGCATATAATGCACTCGAAATAAGTTTTGCAAGTGTAAGGAGAACAAATTACTACTTATGCAAAGAAAAGTGGATTTGCAACAACATTTGTCTAGTTAGGGTATGTGATTGGAGTTGGGAGGTGTTGACGTGTTTTTTATGACAGTGCCTAACACAGAATAAAGTTGCCTGATGGTCACTTCACTCTCTCTTGATCAAAGTGCGATTGTATGCTAAGATTGCAGGAAGTTCAAACAATTGACTCCAAAGTTCCTTTATGCTATGGACGTGACTCAGTTGGCTGATGTGATTGCTGGTAATCCAAAGGGCCCTACGTTTGGATCGTTCTTTCACTTCTTTGTTGTGGCTGGAACTCCATCATCGGATATGGCAATTTTGCGATGTTGCTGCTTTGAATGGACTAAAATGAACTGAAAATAAAGGGGAAAGGGTTTACAAGGATCTAAATCTATTCCTAAGGCAGTGATATCAACAGTTAATGCTTTTTGGTGGACAAATTCCAAATAAACCAAGCTCTGCTTTGCCAAGTTTAACTACAACTCCGCAAGAACCAGTGCAATCTTCTGAGGATGTTGAAGGATTTTCACATTGAGAAAGTGCATTTGAATACCCAACACGAAGCAATCCAAACAACTATTCTCAATCGAACTTAGCACAAATTTGGGGTTCAGACTAACACTGCAACTTACAATCAGCAAGATGCAAAAAGTATGAACCATGGAAATTCATCGAACACCATCACATTTTCCATTGAAAATCAAAGCACTTTACTACTTCTAATCTAAGTGAGGAAGGTGAAACCAAGCAAGCTTTGAAAAAATAACTTAAGTGGACACCATCAGAGAACAATGTTTCACTGTTAATATCTCAAAACTTATCGCAACAATTTCATACAAGTCTCCCTCTTTTACAAATGAGGGGGTGACCCCTTTATATAGGCCTCAGGCCATGATTACATGCAAAACCCTAATTAGGGTTTTCCCTTAAAGATTCCCCACACATGATGCAACAAGGTGGGAATCAACAATTAATAACCCATCATGTCCTTATACAATTAATTCAAACATGCCCGAAATGGCATCCATTTGTGCATTAAATGCACTACTTGCATCAAGTTTGCCCAGCATACAATGAAAATTCCCCATGTAGAAATAAATGCCCATCACTCCATGCGATGGCGACATGCAAAAGGAATCTGTCATAAAGTCATAAATATGACGGTTGCATGCAAAAGATTCTTCATGCATTCAACATGCATTGACCACGCTACTGCTTAGTCAAATATTCCGATAATGAATGCGCCACCATACTGCCATGCATTCAATAGATCCTAGCCATGCAAGTGGACCCCACTGTCATATATCCACTCCTGCACATCTGGAATCGTTGGAGACAAAATTTGATTCGGGAAGAATCTTCTTTAAGTTTTTGGACTTTCCACACCTTGGAGGAGATTTTCAACACTTTTCCACCATCTCCTATTTTTTAGGAACTTTCCTAAACTTTAGGACCTGGGTCAAGGAGAGAGAGAATTCTCTCAAGAGTCCAAATCTACAAAAAAATTCGAATTCCGACAAGATTTGGTGCCTAAAAATGGAAATTTACTTGCTTTTCCTTCCATTCTTGACCCCTGGATTTTCATGCATTGGATAATTTTTTGAGCTTTCAAATGTGAGCATGGAATTCACTTTGTCATGGAATCTCCCCATTTCCTTGATTTTTTCCTGACTTAGCCATTTCAACATTCTTTCCTTGGCCAAGGTGTGTTTTTCAACTGGAGGAGGAATTTTGATTTTTTTATATGAATTCCATGACAGAGGAGTTTTGTCGTCCAACCTCCTGTCCCAGGCGCAATCTTGACCTTGGCTTGGAATTCAATGTATTTTCCGTTTTCCATGCATCATTGACTTTAGCGCCCTCCATTGTGCCTAGGCACAAATTGGACTAAGGCAAGGAATTCATGAACTCAAGCATTTTCTAAGGCATATTGAGTTTGGCGCCCTTGGTGAAGCATGGGCACCAAAACCACTTAGGCAAGGATTTTCACATTTTTCCATTCTTCCCCGACTCCTATTTTGCACCCTATCCACCTATTGGGCACTAATTTGCTTTGTTGGTGGAATTTCAACATTTCCACGCTTTCCTTGGACACCCTGTTTTAGCGCCCTTGCCCAAACTTGGGCACTGAATTGACATGGGGAAGGATTTTCATGATTTTTTCCTCATTCTCTTCATCAGAATGTATACATGAAATATAACATTTAAGTATAAGTGGCATTTCAATATACTTTAAGTTATATTTCATGTATATATTGGCAAGATGTTTGAGAGTGGTTTCAGATCTCTAGGAATTATAATGCAAATTCTAGGTTTCAGAAGATCCTTTAAATTTTCAGATTTAGTCAAATTTCAGGCCATTTTTGGATCAGGATGACATTTGTGGATTGATGTGAATTTCCAGACTCCGATGATTTTTCGAGCTTTCCATTCTTGGACTGGTTCCCATACTTAGCCAAATTTTGATCACTTTGCTTGCTCCTTCCAACTTTCAGGATTTAGATGATTCTTCAGGAACGTTTAGTCTTTAGTGTCTCCAAGAATGTTTAGTCTTCAGTGTTTGTCTACGAAGAGCCTACCAAAAATAGATTTTCCCAAATAATAAATGTTTCAAAATATTAAGGTTTGGACAAAACAGGTCAAGAAAGCACTTACTAAAATAGGAACTTACTAAAAATAGAAATTACTAAAAATAGTCAGTGTGATTTTGGCAAAATTAGACCAATCCAGGAGGTAGTGAAACTTACTAAAAATAGTAAGCGCTCAAAATTCGCTCAAATTTTACTAGGAGGCTCCTTGAAGGAACCTGATTCCAGTTCTACATTCAGTTTTTCCAAAACCCTAAAAGAAACCCCTAAAATCTAGGACTAAAGGCAGAAACCCTAAAATTGACAAAACAATCCCTAGACTTGGCCAAACTTGCTCAAACGAAAAGCAGACTTGATCAAATTGACCCTCGAACACTTGCAAAGTAGAGAAACCGAAGAGATTGTCGCGAAAAGACCCCAAAAACGAAAGCCAAAAGACCAAGGGCCTAAAAAGTAGGGGGTCCCCATTTGCAATGGGGCGATGTGTGCAAAGGTCACAACAGGAAGTTGACAATTGATCCAACCAAAGTGGAGGTCACCTTGAAGTGGCCTAATCCTTCACTTGTGATCAAGACAAAGAGATTCATAGGCACAATTGAGTAATTAAGGAGATTCATTAAATCCTTTTATATGGTTGCAACACCTTTACATTTTATAAAAGCAAAATGTCTATGTACCCTAGGACATGTTCCCTATGTTTTTTGGTCCATTTCCTATAGGGGAAATCTCACGGACAAACATGGATTGATATGTTTCCAAAATGTACACTCTTTTTCTAGGTATGGCAAGTTATGATAAGGGACCACCTAGATGTCCCCTAACCATCTCAAGGATGGCTAGCCATCCCATAAATCCCCATCAACATAAAATGCAATTTAAAAAATAAAAAGTGGATGGGGGGGTTGGAGAGTGGAGGAGAGGTATATGCCCTGCCCACAAGGACCCTTTACACCAACCCTAAACCTAAAAAAGGCACACTAATGACTCAAAATGAAAAACAAACTCATTTTGCTATTTTCCATTTTGTGAAGAAGACGAAGGAGCACAATTGTGAGCAAAAGCTAACATCGGTGACAAGAGGCATAAGCCTTGAAGATTTGTGTTAGACACAGATGTATTGAGAGGTGGGGAAAGCTAGGTGGAAGGGGGTTGAATCAACATATGCCAATCCCAACTTCATTCAACATTAATTGCCATTAATAACTTCTCCAAACATTGTCGTAATTGCTAGACAAGAAGTTAGCACACATCAGCACAAAAGAACACTAGATTTATGTGGTAACCTGAAAGGGAAAAACAATAGTGAGAATAGCTGCTAGGATGTACTATCCAAATCCAATCTCACAAAAGATATTAATGAACTTACAATATTCAGTAAGGTACCAACCTATAGGAATTTCACCCTCAAATGGAGACACCAATCCCCAAATACATTTGCAAGCACCAACCTACAAGAGACATGAACCTCAAATAAATCAAGATATACAAAAGATATGTTATGCGGACCTTTAAGGCTAAACCCTCAACATCTTCCTAATCTGATCAGCTTCAGACCACTCTCACAATATGAATGAGATCTTCATTTAAGTTTGCACATTGAACCTAAATTGAGTAGACATTTTGCACAACTTTTGTCACGGTTATCAATTCTGCTCACAATTCCAACACACCCTTGGAATGAATCTGATCAGCAATATATATGCATTCCTATAATAATTACCACTTTCTGTCAGCCTTGATCATATTTAATACCACTTGCAAGTCGGCCACAATCAAGTTTCTCAATCATGCATGTAGTCAGCTCAGTCCTAAAAGCCAACACACTACACCAGAAGTGGAGACACACTATGTGTCACCCAACATAGACTCAACTGATCCCAAACTATCTTCACACACTTTCTCTAGCTAGCATACATTAGATTCCTTTGGTGCATTCATTTGGAACATTAGTGCAAACTATGAACTAGCCTGATGAACAATTTGTCCACTAAAGCTCATCATGTGAAACTCTGGAATTTGATACATATTCAACTTATCTTTACTTCCAAACTGCAGAGCCTTAACTCTCTATTGTGACAAAATGCGGAGCCAAACACTATGACAGTGCAACTGAGTGCACATATTGTTCCTAAGTAACAAACCTCGAAAACCTACTGTAGATACTTCCAAACAACAACACATGCGCTAGACAATCAAGAACTACTAAACCGAAGCATAATGATAACAATAAGAGAACTACCAAACATACTTGACTCTATCTTTCCGGAACTCAGATGACATGACATTAATTGCAATATTTCAGATGCCTTGACATCAATGACAGCACTAACCAGCACCTTTGACATCAATGACAACAATATGCTCAACAATCTTCCCCTTTGTCATTAATGGTAAACTACAAAATGCTTTCCCTATGATAGATACTCTTCTCTATCATACTCTTTCAACAAGTTTTGTCTAACAAGTATTTTGTCATTATTTCTCCCCCTTTGACATCAATGGAAAAGGGACACTTACAATCTTCCTTTGAGACCTTCTCTCCCCTTGTTTGGAATGAAACATGCATTGATACACCATGTATTTCACCGCAAGACCACCAAGCCTCTTGCAATAGGGAGTCAACACTCCCCTTGAGTTTATGCTTCCTTTAAAACATCAAAAAGAAGAGAGCGCTCTCTCTAATCTTCTACCTAAAGAACTCAAATATATTATAATATTCTTTCTTTGTATACCATGGCCATCTTTCATTCTTTTGTCCCAACAAGCATGCTATTTCCTTGATCTCATTTTGATCCTCACCTTTTGTGCTGCAACCATCCACTACAGGCTTGCCAAAACTTTCTTCTATAACCTCACATTCTTCCATACTGAATGTAGCATTGTAGTCTTTATCTTCCTCTTACCTTCTTTTCCACACCTTAGTTTCCTTTCTCTTATCAGCAAAGGTGCTTACCTTTCTATCTAATTTAGAGGCCTTCACAAAATTGCTTCTACAATGTCTTGCAATGTGTCCAAAGTTGTTGCACTTATAACATACAGTATTGAAATCAACCAAAGGAGCAAATGCATTTCTACTCACAAGGTTATTCTTTCTTGTAGGAAATCTTCTACAATCTACTAACTTATGTCCATAATGATTGCAATCAAAATAGTAACCAGAGAAAGATTGATTGAACCTGGATTTTGTCTTCTAGATCTCTTCTTCTATCTATGAACATGGATGAACCCTTCAACCTCCTTTTCTTGTCTCCAGTCACTCTAGGTTGATCAAATCCTAAACTTCCAGAGCGATAATAATCTGGATCTTCTGCACTTGACTTCATGGAGTGTTCAATAGCCTTACTAATTTGGTTTTCATTGAATCCAATACTGGTCTTGATGTGTGGTGTCTTCTAACTGCATATAATCTCATCTAAGAGCTCAATACTCTTTCCAAACTATACATTCTTGCTCAGCAGACTATTTGCCTTCTCCAAGTCCTTTCTCAAGGATACCACTTCTACCTCAAGTCTTTCGCAATCTCTCTCCTTGGTCTTTAAGTTTTTTGTTATGACATCATATCTCCTTTTTGCTTTTTCCAATTGAACTTTTAAATATATGATATGCATCTCTAGTTTTTCTTTGATTTTGAAATCTTTGGAAATTTGTAATCCTTGTCTCACAATTCTTTTTTTTAGATTCTTGATCTCCTTATGAGCATGAAGTTCTTCAAAATCCATTTCAGCATCTTCTTCTTCATTTCCGAGAGACACTCTCTGTATCCTTAGGGTTTCCACCGCCATGAATAGAGCCTTTTTACTTTCACTTCCGAAGGTGTGCTGATCATACTCATCAGACGAGTAGCCATCTTCCTCAACATAAAGGCCATTCCTCTTCTTGTGTTGTGACATTTTATTGCTACCTATTCTAAAAGAACAATTTGATGTAATGTGACCAATCTTACCACAATTGAAACATTTGAATGTGTCGATGGTGTTTTGATGCACTATCGAACACAGAATAAAATACCAATGGTACTCTATCCTCTCTTTATAAAAAGATTCAAAAATGCTGAAGATTTGTGAAGGATCGCTTGAGATGACTCCAAGGTTCTCTTATGTTAAGTCTTAACATGTCAAATAGCTTCAATGGCGTTGATGTGATTTGTTGTACCTACGAGGGGACTTACGTACTTTCTTGCTTCAACTTCAATGGTTATGATGTTCTTCAAATGATTTTGCAATATCGCTCGTTTCCCATCTCTATTGATGGTTGATAAAAAAAAAGTGAAAAAGGAGTAGGGTAAAGGAATGCTACTATAAACTAAGAATGCAAGACAAATGGCGATCTTCAGTGAGCTCAACTAAGCTTTGCTTCGACATCTTTGAACATCTTCACAATGCTAGTGCAATCTTCTAAGGAGTGCTTAATGGTTTTCAAATCACTAACTTCAAACATAAATACCTTCAAGATGAAGCATATTAATGATGAAATAGCAATTGAAGAAGTATAAGCTTTAATGATTCCAGTTGACTACACAAGGCAAGTATGCAATCAACACACTACTAGTAGTATGGATAATGGAGCTTCATGTAATGTCCCCACTTTAGCAGTTGACCAAGTGTATGTGCGTTAGCCTATCTCTACATGGTCTCGAGGGCTAACGAAGGGTTTAAGGGGATCCTGGAGTGTTTTGGCCTAGTCATTTGCAGTTTGGGCCAAAACGGAGTTGATTTACTTAGTTTCAGGGATACTTACTATTTTTAGTAAGTCAACAAGACACAATTGAGGCTAGTTTTGGTGATTGGATTCGATACTCCTCGGCGAGAGCTTTCCGACGGGCTATCACTCGTGCTATTCGGAGTCCGATTGCTAATATATTTTAATGCCTGAAGTGTTATTAAAGTAACATTTAATTTAATTGTAAAATATTAAAGTGTTACTTTAATATTTATTTTATGGGGATGTGTGCAAATCAAAGGGGCACCCAAGGGAGATATAAGTGAATATTTTAATATGTTTTATATTGCACATCTTTTATCCCACATTGCTCAAGTGAGTTGGGTTGACCCTTGGAGAAAGAATAAAAGGAAGCTTTTGTGGCTTCATTTAGCATGTTGAATATAAGAAGAAATTGATGTGTGAGTTGCAGATCCGTTCTTGGCATTAGAGGACGTCTATCCTCTCTTGTGACATTCTAGACGTCATTCCCTTGGGGTTTGGCCTTTGGAATCCATTGCTATCAGCTTCATTAATAGGCAAATTGGGTGCATCTCCAGCTACAGGCAGATTTGGTGTTTTGCTCATACCTTCTCCACTTCTTGACCAATGCTTATGCCATTCTGAAGGGATGATGTTATGAAGATATTGGACTGAATGAAGACTAATTAATACTGTAGCAGCATTGTAGCGCAGCACTATTCACGCTGCTATAGCACGGCACTATTCACGCTACTGTAGCACGGCACTATTCATGTTATTGTAGCAGCAAGATGGGAAGTCATTGCTGGAATATTATGTCAAAAATGTTGGAGTATTTAGTGAGTTGAAAAATCTGCTATGTATTTGATTTTAATAATTCTGGAAATAATATCATTTCAGCAGTAATTCAATCTTCATGTTGCACATTATTGTAATTTCCTTCTAGTTCGTGTTATATGATTTCAAATCTATGCAAAGACTTAAAAACAAACAAACATTTCATTTCCGAAGCTATAAGGGGATTTAAACATTAAACAGAGGAATAAGGAGTTGGATGCAAACTGTTTGACTAAATTCCTATCAGCAGTTGGTTTAGTTTTTGGGCATTCTAGGGTGCCCATTACACTTCACTTTTATTCACACACGCATCTTTCACTCATCTAAAACTTGAAAGCAAATTCTATTCTAATTTTTTTTGTCTTTTCAATAATAAGCCCTCACAAAAGATATAAAGAACCAAGCAAATGCTTCCAAAATTGAATAAGTCACCAATGCTTCAATGATTTTATTAATTCTGAAAACATCAAACAACAATTCTTCAAAAGTCTCTTCATTGATCTCCTAATGCTGAAATTATGTTCTCTATTCTCAAATCTCTAATCTCTCTAATTTCTATAATGCAAATGAAATGAGCTTGGGCTTATATAGAGCTCCTTATTACAATGGATGGCCTAGATTGAAACAAATCAATGGCCAAGATCTTGCCACCTAAACCCTAATTAGGGTTTGTTATTACAAAATACCTAATTTATTGCAAAGCATTAAATGACCAACAAATGGGAATGTGACATCACTTTGGTACAAAATATGAGGATAAATCCTCCAATAGGAAAATCAGTGCCACATAGGATCATAACAAATTTTCTTCTAGAATCAAGTTGCCCTTATCCTTTTCTCTTCTTGCAAATTCAATGAATCTGGACGTTACTGATTCTATCTCTAAAATAGGCGCCTTTGGAAGATTCTCCAAATGATGCTCCAAATAACTAATCTCTTTCATGCTTGTAGTGAAAGTCTTTTCCCAATCTGGCTTGAAATATTTGGTTTTGCTAGCAAGAACTGAGAATGAGTGAATAGCATCAAGCTGTGCTTCGGCAGCTACTCCATCTTCTCCAAAGAAAATGATCTTCACTTTTTCTAATAACTCTCTAGCATCAATATCAATTCCTTCATTCCTTCCCTTTTCAAGAATGATCTCAGCTACTTCAAGGATTTTATTATGTATAGTAGTAACTCCAAAATCTACTCGTGTATAGCAATAGCTGAAAATTAGGTGTTTGACCTTCATGCAGTACTCCTTCATTCATCAAAGTTTCCATTGATACCTCTGTCATTGCTTGCAAGACTGGAATGGTGATATCTCTAGCATAAATGGAATCATCATAAGCCATCTTGAGTCTTTGAATCCTCTCAAGAATCATCACAGTTCTCTCAAATGTTTTCACCATTTCCCTGATAAATGCTTTAGCTTTCCTATATGTCTTGGCGATCCATGTTTCCATCAATTGCGCTAATGCTTTTGCCTTCTCAAAATCTTCAATTATTTTTGGAGGTGGCGGCAATGAAGTAGATGGATCATGTTCTCTCAATGGAACCCTGAGTTGCTTGAGGTATTCTCTCAATATGCCATTTTCTTTCTCCAATCTAGTGCTCTTCTCAACTTCCAACTTGAGCATGTCATTAACTGTTTTGACTGTATCATTCATGTCTTTTAATGCTTGATAAGTGGCGAGAGAACCTAGGTTGATTGTCAGCACATCAAATTCATCTGCTGTGATTTCATTTTCTGTCTTATCAACCCTTGGAATGGCAATCTGCATGAATCTAGATCCTTCTTCATTTCGTGTTATCTTAGACATCCTTGTAGCATTTCACTTCATGTTCTTCATTCCTATCCAAGTAGCCTCCTAAATCGAATGGTTCCTGCTGCTCTACAATCACCTTCTTGGATAGTCTTTCTTTTAGCCAATGAGGTACAGTTGATCGCTCTTCTTCAATCTGTCTCTCTTCCATTTGTTGTTCTTCTCTTGGAGGAGATGTTACTTCTTGTTCTTCATCATCTACAATGTGTATATATGTATTATTGTCTGCTTTGTCTTGTGCAACCTGGTGTTTTCCTTTGTCGGTAGCATTTCCTTCAACTGCTTGATTCATTTCCATCTGATGCACGAATGAAGTACTAGAGGAAGGCCGAAATTCCTTGCTTGGCTTAAGCTTTTTCTTTGGATGTTCATCTTCATTATTCTCCTTTTGTTGCAATTGCCTTGAATGAGAGGAACGAGTAGCATTGGCATATTGACTCTCATCTTCTGTTTCTCCATCAAACATCTCTGGATTTCCCATCATTCGGAATGTTCTCTCAATGCCTTTATCCTGCAACTTATACATCTATGAATCTACCCATTTCTTAGCATTGATCAATATAGTTCTCATGAGTTCGCTCAAATTTGTAACCTCTGCATCAAGCCAATTGACTTTTATCTCTTTATCCTTCTCCTTATCATAAATTGGTGAGAGGGTATTGCCACTATCCTGTACTTGATCAGCAACATCAAAGACTTTTGTTGCTCTTATGATATCTATAGGTAGCCTTGAATTCATTTTCCTTCTCACCTCAAAGTCATCCGGTGCACTCATGAAGTGATCTTCTAATTACAATCTATGTCTATGCTTCCTTCCACCAATCTTTTGAATACTGCCATAGGGATCGAAGTTATCTGTTGGAAAATAGGGCTGAAGATGGTAAATTGCCAACTCTTCATCAACCTTCTCTGCTACCTTCAAAGATGGGAAAGACACTAAAGAATCTCCTAATGCTAAAGGAATAGGAATCTTTGCCTTCATTTTGTTTTTCTGCACTTTATTGTATGACATTAATTGCCTCACCAATTCAAGTAACACCAACTTGTTAGTAGGATATCTGGGTAGCATGAGAGGTGTACATGAACTCCCTTGAACTCTTATATAAGTGAATTTAGGAAATTGAATGAACCATGCACCTAATCTCTCTATCAACTTTTGTGCATCGAGAGTCAATCTCTAATGAACACCTCCTTGTAGTAACCTTGTGATATGCATTGTAAAAAGCATCATTCACTCTCTTGTAGTGCCTTTGGTTGAAATAGTGCAGCTGTGTGTAAGAATCACAAGCTCTCATTTGTCCAGACTTAGAACCAACTGGCCCTCTATATGACAATCCCACATGCTCATAAGCCCAAGCAAGTGAATACATGATATGTGAGCTCATGTAAAAGGTTTTTGTTCGCTCAATTCTCCTTAATTGCAAATCAATGTTGTCGCTGATGATCCTAGCCCAATGAATTCTTTCTTTTCTTGTTGATACCATCTCCATGAAGTAGAACATCCAACTATCAAACTGAAATGCTTGTAGGATCCCAAAGACTCGGCTAAGGAGTGTCATCAAATCACCATACTCCTTGAAATCAATGCAATGAAGATTGTCTGGAAGTCTGGATTTTTGTCAAGTCTTTGATAGCCAGTACTTCTGATTTTCCTTGGCATCTATCGGGATCATCCTCATAGATTTCTTTTGCGCCATCAATGCTTTTGTACAGCATGCTCCTGAACTGAGGTATTCTGAAAGCTTCTGCAATTGCATCTTCAGAAAGATAAGCTATTACTCTTCCATCAGGTGCAGTGATTATCCTCCTATCAGAATCATAGTGCCTAGCACACTCAATGATGAGCTCATTGCATTGCATTGCACTGCTAGGGGAAAGCCGGCTGCTTTAATGATACCACTATCAATTGTCATTTGAGAGTGTCTTGTCGGTGCGGTGGTGTAGAGTGGTCCTTGAAACTTCAGCATATCGATCTGTCCGATGTTGAGATCTCCAACATTGTTCCACGGTGATGTGATCTTCGTCTCAAAGATGGGGTTCTTTGAATCCTCCTTAATAAGCGTTTGCCTAGATGTTACCATAGTACCTGCAGGCTGCAAGGGTCGATTAAGTTAGTCTGTTGTTATTACAAATAAAAAATTAACTTAAATCAAATTCATAAGAATAATCTCGTCTTTGATTGAATTAAACTTCAGTTATTGTGACAAATTAAGATAAAGACCCCAAAATAAATCAAATCCGTACTAATAGGAGGTCTGATTCGTCTCAGATCTGAAACAAATTTTTCAAGTGATGACTGATTGTCTTCAAACCTCGAAAATCTTTTCAACTTGCCGCTTTGTGAGGTGAATGGAATTTGGAAAATTACTGTCAAAATAATAAAAAGAATCAGTCTGACTTGCTGACAGTGAGAATCAAATTGAAGAGTGAGATGATAGTTTAACACTTTACCAACTTTTAATGCACAAACTCGGTTCAAATAAGGTCACCCCGATTAAATAAATGATATAAATCTCAAATCAAAACTCAGAATTATGATGAATGGTATCAGTGATTACAATTTGCAACAATCCTGCCACCTTAATCTATCAGTCAAAGCTGAGTTCGCTGGATGTTGATCTCACAACTGCTCCATTTTGAATAAGTAATTCATTTCACATAACTCGCTGTCTGGATCAAAATCGACATGCCCAAGGTATATTCGCTGTGGTTCATTCAATTCGGAATTGAGCCCTAGTCGCTAATCACAAGGACGAATTCGCCAGGCTCAAAAGATAGACGTCGCTGCCATTGGATGAAGAGCACAGCCAGCTGTCTTTAAACTTATTCACAAGTCACCAATTGTTGATGCGCCGGGATGAATTCTCTTTCCAAGTTCAAATCGCCATCCTCTCAAAGTGAATTTGCTGCCCATAAAGACTATAGTTGCTGCATTAAAGTCGTGGCTCTCTAACCATGTATAGTTTGCTATTCAATCTGGAAATCAAAAGCCGTTAATTGCTGTTGCTGAAATGAAATCGCTACATGTAAAATGAGTCGCAGACTGTCTTTGGTGTAATTGCTGATGAATTTGCCAATAAAACCAGTGAAATCGCTGTCCACAAATAGAATTGCTGGTGTCTCCAACTCTGTTAAAATTTGATTATTAGCAGATAGAGGTAAATCAAATTGCAATTGATCAAACAAAGTGATCAATTTGGCACTTATAATCACTTAGAGTCGATAACTCATCACAAAACTTGAGTGGTTTGCATTAAATGAACCTGAATTGGGATACCAAACAATTCGACAACCTCCATTAAATATGTCACTGTCCTTATAAGTCGTTATCCATATCGCATATGTTAAGTAGATGCATGGCGCCACCTTCTTTATAATCGATCACCATGGTCTTTTAAAATGAGAACCGCCTTAGTTTTGTAGCCTCAAACTCGTTCATCTGGCAGCTTTATCAGGTTGGTGAATGTGAAGGGTGTTCAAACTTGAACCAGAATATAGAAAATCTGAGAACAGAAAATAGAGAAAGAAACGCAAATGAACAAGCCCTCTTATCCTGGGAAAACCCTCCACCTGAGAGTGAAAAACCCAGCCCACTCAAAATTAACTTTATTATATCTCAGAAAAGAATACAATTGATGATAGTCTCAGAATACTATCAATCATAATAATGTGAGTTCGATTCTCTATGAATCAACCAAAAAATGAACTCAGCTGATACAACTTGAATACAAACCAAAAACTTCCTATATCTGAAACTCAGTATGCAGAAAGAAATACACACTATTTCTGATCTGACAGACACGATCATAAGGAAGAAGAAGCCGATCAAGAAAGCTCTCAGAGAAGAAGACGTGACAAAGAAGAATACAAATATAACATATCGGAGTATCAAAGAAGAGTCACACGAAGGAAGAGGTAGAGGCATGGACAGTTACTTCTGCATGGACAGCCTCTTCATCCTCACCAACAACCTCATCATCTCCACCGACAGCCACATCACCTTCACCGACAATAAGGAAGGCAAAGAAGGAACGGAAGCTAAGGAGCTGATGCTAGACAAGATAAATAAGGAGCCGATAGAGATCAAAGCTATATCTTCAACAGTCCCTCTTAGCAAGAGAGAGATCTTCATTATATCAACATATAACAAGTACACATACCTGCAACTCAGAAAAATGTCAACAAAAACACATCTCAATTTTTATTCAATAAGGTTGTTATCTTAGTATAACAATATTCATCATAGCTACTCCTAGAGGATGAGTAAAACCAAAAAATTAAAAACATAAAGTCATACACATGACTTCCACCATAGCTACTCCCAGAGGGTGGAACAAGGGATTTCACCTCGAACTTCTCTCACAGAGAAGAACTCGTTAATCAAGGGATTTCACCTCGAACTTCTCTCGCAGAGAAGAACTCATTAACCAAGGGATTTCACCTCGAACTTCTCTCACAAAGAAGAACTCATTAAACACAAGCAATGTATCACTGAAACTGAGACTCTCTCTCAGCAAGTGCATCATTCTCCATCATACCAAGCTTTTCTCGGAAGTGGCTTGGTGAGAATGTCTGCAGTCTGCTCCTCTATAGAAATGTACTTGAGTTCAACTGCTTTTCGCCGAACCATGTCTCTCAAGTAATGATATTTAATTTCCACATGTTTGCTTCTATCATGAAATACTGGATTAACTGAAAGTTTCACACTGCTTTGATTAGATCACACATAATCACAATAGGTTCCAAAGGCTGTCCAAACAAGCTTGCAAGTAATTTCCGAAGCCACACAACTTCTCTTGCAACCACACACACTGCAACATATTCTACTTCAGTTGTACTTTGTGCAACACAAGATTGTTTCCTGCTGCACCAGGAAATCATAGCTGAACCTAGACTAAAACAGCAACCTAAAGTGCTTTTTCTGTCATGCACACAGCCTGTCCAGTCTGAATTAGAAAACCCCTGCAAGTTCAGCTCTACACACGAAGAAAATTTTAAGCCAAATCCAATTGTACCATGTACATGTCTCAATATATGTTTGGCTGCCACAAGGTGAATGTGTCTTGGTTCACACATGAACTGACTCAAGGTATTAATTGCATAGCATATATCAGGCCTTGTGTTAACCAAGTACATTATGGAGCCAATTAATTGTCTATACATAGTAGGCTCAACTAAATCAGAAGTAGTTGCATCCTCATGAAATTTCTTTAGATTTACTTCCATAGGAGTCACCATAGACTTACACTCTAACATGTCAAATCTTTTCAAAATATCAACTGCATATTTACCTTGACTCAATATGATTTCATTTGGTCTTTGCCATACCTCAAGTCCAAGGAAATAATGTAACAAACCAAGATCCTTCATTTCAAATTCTAAAGCTAAATCCTTCTTACATTTGTCAATGAGATCATCATTAGGAATAAGTCATCAACATATAGTACTAAAATCAGCTCCTTATCATCACATACCTTGAAGTATAAGTTTGGATCAGCATCATTCTTTAGAAAACCCAAGCTCAAAAGATAGTGGTCTATCCTTTCATACCAAGCACGAGGAGCTTGTTTAAGACCATATAAGGACTTTTTCAGCCTGCATACATGAGAGTTTCTATTGTGAATAATAAAGCCCTTTGGCTGCTCAATGTAAACCTCCTCTTCAATTTTACCATTCAAGAAGGTTGTTGTCACATCCATTTGATGAAGTTTCCAACCCTTAACAGCTGCAACGGCTATGATAGTCCCGATAGAAGTGTAACGTGCTACAGGTGCAAAGGTTTCTTCGAAATCTATTCCTTCCTTTTGGGAAAAACCTCCGGCTACAAATCTGGCCTTGTACTTTTCTATACTCCCATCAGCTGCATGTTTGATTTTGAACAGCCACTTAGAAGAAACCATTGATTTGTTTTTAGGCCTTGGAACAATGTCCCATACATCATTTTTCATAATAGATTGATATTCCTCTATCATGGCATCCTTCCACACTTGCTGATTTAAAGCCTCTTCAACATCTGAAGGCTCGGATGCTAAGATATGACTCATCAAAGATACATAACCAGCAAACTTGTGAGCTCTTTTGCTTTCTCTGAAAGTACCACGAGGGGCTGCATATTTTTCAGCATCTTCCATAGTATGTCCAGCCCACAACGGTTCTTTTCTTGTTAGCTGAACTAATACTGGGACCTACTAATGTAATTATAGAGTCAACTGGATCAATTGGATCAGCTGAATCAACAGGATCTTCTAAATCTATAAACTCCCTCTGAAAGTCTAAAGATGGATTCGGATCAGCTGTATCTAAATCTTGAGGGTGCTCAAAATCTTCTTTATCAGCTTCTATGCTAGATTCTTTGAATTTCGTGCAAGCTACATCTTCATCAAAAGAAACATCCTTGCTGATCTCAATTTGTTTTTGTCCAGGAATGTAGATTCTATATGCTTTTGAAGAATCACTATAACCAACAAAAATGCCTTTCTTGCCTGAAGGTTCCAATTTAGATCTTTTCTCTTTAGGAACATGAATATAAACAGGGCATCCAAAAATTCTGAAATAACTTACATCTAGTTTGACACCTGTAAAGGCTTCTTTTGGAGTCAAGTTGTTTAGAATCTGATGAGGACTACGATTCTGTATGTGAATTGTTGTCCTGCAAGCCTCGGCCCAAAGAAATGTTTGAAGACTTTGGTCATGAATCATAGCCTTTACTGCTTCAACAATTGTCCTATTCTTCCTTTCAGCCACACCGTTTTGTTGAGGATTATAAGGGACACAAAACTCCCTCTTAATCCCAGCTTCAACACAAAAGTTATGAAAAACACGAGAAACATATTCTCCTCCATTATCAGATCTAAGAATTTTTATTTTCTTGCTAGATAGATTTTCAATTAGAGCTTTGAACTCTTTAAATCTGGACTGCACTTCATCAAACTCTTTAGACTTAAGAAGGTAAATCCAACACTTACGAGAAAAATGATCAATAAAGGTGACAATACCAAAAGCCACTAAGAGAAGCAATTGACATAGGTCCACATAAATCAGAATGAATTAATTCTCGAGCATTCTTTGCCCTACTTTCACTACTATGAAAAGTGCTCTTAATGTTCTTACCTAGAGCACACCCCTTGCAAACACCTTCAAGGTTTTGATTCAGCTTAGGAAGACCAATGACAACCTTCTCCATTGAAAACAAAGTTTTGAAATTTAAATGACCAAATCTTTTATGCCACAGCTTACTTGAACTTGAAGAATCATGAGCTAAGACTTGAATAGGATGAGCTGAAAGCTTGTAAAGACTATCATGACGAACGCCAATAACATGAGTTGATTGAATACTAGAGTTCTTCTTCCATGCAAGTACTTTTCCATCAGCAAAAGCAACATGATAACCTTTGTCTTCTAATGCAAAAATAGAAATCAGATTCCTCTTAATACCAGGAACAAATAGGACATCACTTAAATGAAGAGGAATACCAGAGTCCAACTGAAAAGAAGTATAACCAGCACCCTTCACAGAATAGCAAGCATCATTACCAATGATAACTTGAAGATGAGAGTCTTTTTCTTTCAAGTTTGAAAGGTGCTCACGAAAACCAGTGATATGACGAGATGCTCCACTATCTATCAACCATGTATCACAATTAGTAGGAACATTACTAGAAAGTGCAGAAATAAATAAGAATCCTTCAAAATTTTCACTTGACTCTCTTTGAGGAGAAGGATTCTCAACATTTGCAGCAGCTGCTTGAGTCTTAGATTTTGAAACACAATCACGGGCAAAGTGACCAAATTTGTCACACCTAAAACACTGAATTCTAGAAAGGTCCTTCCACTTTTTCTTGGCAGCAAGGGTTGACTCATCATTCTTGTCTCTAAATCTTCTGAAGTTACCTTTCTTTCCTTTCCCCTTAGATGCACAGGCAGCAAGCACATGATCATCTTCATGATGAGATTTGCAACCATAACCTCTTGCTTCTTGTCTACATTCTTCCTGAATGCAATCTACCCTCAACCTATCAAATTTAGGAAGATCATCTCTTCCACTAATGCCTTGAATGAAGGATTCCCAGGAGATGGGAAGTCCATTCATAGCTAACATAACCAAGTCTTTATCAGCAAAAGTATCTCCAATTGCACTGAGCTGATCTTTTAACTCAGAAATCTTCATGAAATAAGAAGTCACAGATTCTCCTCTAGACATTTTCACATGCAGCAGTTGACGCCTAAGGGCTAAAGCTCTGCCGGTATTGTTGAATTCATAAAGATCCTTTTGTTGAAAATTGTAGCTAGCTCGGATACCTAACTATTGAATTTTAATGTTGTCAATGACAATTAAAATTCCTATGTATTATCTCTCATGCAATCCGAACCACTTGGGGTTGGGCCCAAACACATGTAACGTGAAGGCAAATGATGTAACTTAGGGCTGGGATCAAATACATGTAACTTGTAATTATATCTTGCTATGGATAGGACAAGACCTATGTATAATGTAACTTGTGGATAGGACAAGACCTATATATAAATGTAACTTGTAAATGATTATTGGTCTGACCCTTTATTGGGCGCCAACCTTAGATTATTATAAAATCATTTAGCAAGGCCAACCTAAGGCTTCTAGGTTAGTTGGTCACTTATATATACAAAGTCATTTACAAACATCAGATATACATTTTGGAAAATACATTCCTATCTATCATAAGTGAATTACTTCAGCGATCAGCATATTATGATCAGAGATCAGCAAACATCATCTGAAGGCAACGATCGTCATTGAGTGCACAGCAAACACAATCAGGGGACAGCGAACACTATTAGAAGACAACGATTATTATTGGAAGCTCAGCGAACCTTATCTGAAGCACTGCTATCTGTTGAAAGCAGATGTACTCTGAGAGGGGGAGGGGGTGAATCAGAGTACTTTGAACTTTGAAATACACCAAATAAATATGCTTTTTAAGATTGGAGTAAGCTTTACAAAAAAAGAAACAAAGAGCAGAATTGTACAAATGTAGCAATATGTTTGAGAGTGATTTGCCAAGATAAGAAAACTGAAACAGAAATAGGACTGAGATAAATATCAAAGCATTACCACAAAAGTAATAAACTCGACACAATTTTGTGCTGAGTGGAAACCCTCAAGATCCAACCAGATCTTGTCACAAGGAGAAAACCACTCCGTTATTGTATTAACCAATCCAAAAATCCAAGATTACATCCAGTTTAGCAGCCCTGCTGCAAGGAGTCCAACTCCTAACCTTCCAATGAAAATCAACAGGATCTATGATAGTATATTTGCTCAGTTACCGGTTCTTGCCTAAACTAGCTGGGTCTTGGTCCTGGTCCCTGCCCGATCCTGGTCCCAGCCTGGTTCGCCCTGGGTCCCACCCGGGTCCTGCCCAGGCGGCTGGGTTCCCTGTGGGTCCTGCATGACAGGACCCACGGGGAACCCAGCCGCCTGGGCAAGACCCGGGTGGGACCCAGGGCGAACCCAGGAGGACCCGGGTGAACCCAAGCCCGTGGGTTCCCAAAAACAAGGCCCACGGGTTAGGCAAGAACCGGTAACTGAGCTGAAAAGAATAAGAAGAGAAGATATCAATATCAGAATATTTATTGGCATTGGCAATTATGGATTTATGATTTATGATTTATCTGTTATCATTTATGTGTCATTGTATGGGAAAGTTACATTGTATGTTTCATATTTGTATGTTTGAACTGTGAACATATATAATTTTGATGTTTGAAGTTTGAACATATATATATATATATATATATATATATATATATATATATATATATATATATATATATATATATATATATATATATATTAAAAAAAATTTAAAAATATATATATATGTACGGACGAACCCGTACCCATACCCAAATTTTATTTTTTTTTGCCGAATCCGCGAATCCAAACCTGAATCCAAACCGGAACCGGTAACTTAGTATATTTGCAATCTTGCAGACTATACAATCACGGATTTTTATTACAGTCTATAAGATATTCAATTTTATTTCACAACACAATCTTTTCTTCCAAAAATCCCATCTCACAATGCCATTTCATATCCATTTATACACATTATGCATCTATAGATGTATATGCAGTCACAACCAAAAACTGTTTTCAATAACTTCCTAGTATACCCGAAAGGGTTTAAAACAAATTTCATTTTACAACTTTGTTTATCTTCAACAAACTGCCATGAAAAATCTGTTTCTTCCCGTAGATAAACTTTCCTCCTTAATAGTCAAGGAGATATTCAAAACTGTCAACTGTCATAAACAAATCATAAACTGAAAGTACCCATATTAGGTTTATTGTTAACTTCTGATTTTAACAGAAGTCTTAACCAAAAAAAAACTTTAAGCAAATCATAAAATTGCAAACACCTCTGAAGATTCAAAGATCATAAACTTGAATTTTGAGCATTAAAGTGGCTGTTTAGAAACATACCTATTTGCAATGACAAATCACAAAGATTTACCAGTAGTTACCGAAAACTGTCGCGGTTAAGCACCTTATCAAAGCTTAAACTGCCGTAACAAATCTTTGCCCTCTGAGTCCTCGCTGAGTTGCCCGTGAAAGGGTTTCACAAAAATGTGAAATAAACAAACAAATCAAACAACATCCTTTGTCATAATTTATTTTTTTCTTACGTCCATCACTAACTCTCGTGAGTTAGGTATTGAGTACATATTACCAAAGTCAATAGTTAAGTGTCAACCTGAAGTCAAATTTACCACGACAACCTTATGAATTTAAATACACATGGCTTTACTGATTTGTCATCAAGGACAAAATGAATCAACACTATCACCTTGGGAGGTCAGTGAATTCCATTTAAAGGGCAGCAAACTTCATCTTTGGGACAGCAACATCCGAATTGTAGATAAGTTCACTCCCTAGGTTGAAGCTATTATTGTCCATTATGTGCTGACAGCTTCAAGTACTAAAGCATATTGTAAAATCACTTCTGATTATTGCCTAATAAACATCTGAGACTTGTTGCTGGGTTTTTCACCTCCAAGAGGGAGATTTTCCCAGGGTACTGCTGTGTTATGTGTGTTTTTCTTTGTTATTTTCTGCTTACTGTTATCTGAGTGGTCTTAAAATTAACACCTTTGGAGTCTGAAACATTTCCTTAGCTGAATCCAACTTAGAGATGATAGGCACCAGATGATCCTTAACAGAATCAATCAAAATTTTCTTAGCCATGGTCTTGTTCTTTCTCCATTGAACTTTCTCTGCATCAGTAGAAGGCTCTTCTACATCTTTCGAGACATAGTCAAGGAGATCATTCTCTTCTAGAGTGATCAGAATTCTAAATTTCCAAGAAGAGAAATCTAACGAACCATCTAGTCTATCTTCTACTTTCAATCCATTCACCATAATGAATGACTTAGGCAAACAACTGAAAGAAATAAAGAACTTAAAATTATGGTTCTGGATCGATCTTCTAGACCCGCTCTGATACCATGTTAAAAATTGAACCAGAATATAGAAAATCTGAGAACAGAAAATAGAGAAAGAAACACAAATGAACAAGCCCTCTTATCCTGGGAAAACCCTCCACCTGAGGGTGAAAAACCTAGCCCACTCAAAATTAACTTTATTATATCTCAGAAAAGAATACAATTGATGATAGTCTCAAAATACTATTAAACATAATAATGTGAGATCAATTCTCTATGAATCAACCAAAAAATGAACTCAGCTAATACAACTTGAATACAAACCAAAAACTTCCTATATTTGAAACTCAGTATGCAGACAGAAATACACACTATTTCTAATCTGACGGACACGATCATAAGGAAGAATAAGTCGATAAAGAAAGTTGCCAAAGAAGAAGACGTGACAAGGAAGAATGACAAATATAACCTATCGGAGTATCAAAGAAGAGCCACACGAAGGAAGACGTAGAGGCATGGACAGTTACTTCTGCATGGACATCCTCTTCACCTTCACCGACAGACTCATCATCTCCACAGACAACCACATCACCTTCACCGACAGTAAGCAAGGCAAAGAAGGAACGAAAGCTAAGGAGTCGATGCTAGACAAGATAAATAAGGAGCCAATAATCTCTATCGAAGCTATATCTTCAAACAAAGGGTTGTATCACCACCTTCATTAATGATATTTGGGTGCCTTTGACAAATGCCTCGCAATATACATTAAATGATTACTACGATTTCCTTTTTGGCATATCATATGTAATGCGATACCTTCCCTTATTGTATGTGAGTGGCTCCCTTGTAAAGATCGTGTTATCTTGCGTCGATGTAAATGCATCCAACCGCCACCTTTATTAATACATTGAGACCATCCATTAACATTGATTAAACCATCGCCCCTGATGTAATTTGGGAGGGCCTTGAACTTTGTGGTCAAGCAATTGAATGTGATCGCCAATTTGTCTTAATCGCAATCAATCTACTTGCATTATTTTAAAGTCATACGATCACCTAACGATTTTCATTAAATGGGGGAAACCAATATGGAAAACTCATCCTTTTGCAATTAATTAACAAGAGATGAGTATTGCTCATTAAATGCGATCCAATGGCAATTGTATCATCACTTCTCTCATTACATTCATTCAATGCTTGGTTTCATAATTGTGATTCTACAAAATCAATCGATGAATGCCTATCTTAGTAACGTCCCCTCATTTAATATTCCTTGATTAAAGTTGTAGCCACTTGCGTTGATTTACGAAGGAATTGCATCAATTTTGACCTTAGTCATCCAATTGATTTTGCAATTTAGCATTGAACTTATAAAATCAATTTGATTTTGCGTTCCATTTTTCATAGAATTTTGTAAAATAATCATTGAATGCACTCTAAGTTGCATTGTGGAAATTGGCAAATTTTATTGTTCGATCAATCATTAGTGTTGTGCATCCTTCCATTTGCCATCCTTCATTGTTGAACTCGAACTTGATTTTAATTGAATACTAAAAATCGTTTTAAGTGACTTGCATCGCTAAAAGCAGCGATGAGCAATGCACGAAGCGTGCAGTGCTCTCGAAAAGTAGTGCTTAAAAGCAATAACGATATTAATAGGCACTGCTTAAAAGCAGTAGCGACACCAAGAAGCACCACTTAAAAGCAGCAGTGACATGAAGAGGTACTGCTTAAAAGCAGCAGTGCAACTGAAAGGCATTGCTTATAAGCAGCAGTGCTACTGAATGCTACTGAGGGACACTACTTATTTTTCATGCCTTAGCCAAATTTTCTTGATTTTTCTTTTTTTTTTTTATATTTTCCAATTTCTTTCATTTTTTGAAATTTTTTATTTTTTTTATTTTTTGAATTTTTGAATTTTTTGTATTTTTTTATTTTTTTTATTTTTTTGTAATTTTGGGGTTTTTTGAAATTTTTTATTTTTTATTTTTTTTATTTTTCGATTTTAAGAGAGACACTTTAAAATATACCAAACTAAGACACCTATTTACGACTACTATGCTACGAAAAGAGGGGTCCCCATTAAAATGGGGCGATGTGTGATTTGCTCACAACAGAATGGTAACTTACCTTTATGCTTGTTGGAACCTCTTTTTAATTTAGTCACAAAATTTGCTTGTTCCGGATCTGAATTTTCACTACAACCTGAATTCACATTCTCCACAGATGCCTTGAAGGTTGCTTCCTTTCTTGAAGATTTGTCATTTATAATTCTCATCTCATAAGCAATTAGTGTCCCATGTAACTAATCCATAGTCAAACTGTTCAGGTCTTTGGCTTCTTCTATTGCAAAGACTTTTGAATCAAACTTAGAGGGTAGGGATCTAAGTACCTTTTTGACAATCATTGATTCTTTCACTTCTTCACCTAGTCCTCTGATGGTATTAACAACTTCATCAACCCGAAGTAGGTATGCAGCGATATTTTCTTCCTCTTTCATATTCAAAGTTAGACATTTGAATAGGCCTCGATAGGTCTAAAGTTTTGCCTCCTTGACTTTATCATCACCTTCATAAATATTGTAAATCTTGTCCCAAACTTCTTTTGCAATCCTACAGTGCGGTATCTTCTCACAAACTCAAAGTTAGATAAACCATGTAAAATAGCATTCCTACCTTTTGCATTTGTCTCACATGCTCTCCTCCCTGCCTAATCTCTGGAGGATTTTCTATAATCTCATAGCCATCACAACAAATTGGCAAACATCAAACCCTAAAGACATTAAATAGGCTTCCATCCTTACTCTCCAAAGCACATAATTAGATCCATCAAAAAGCGATGCCTTGTTTGAAGAAAGACCTTCGTGAGCAACTGAGTGTGCCATCCTAGATCTACCTCAAGTTGTTAAGCTTCTTCCAAGGAACTTAGCTTTGATACCAATCGTTAGACACATAGATATACTGAGGGGGAGGGGAGTGAATCAGTATATGCAAATTCCAACTTAATTCAACACTAATTACCATTAATAACTTCTCCAAACATTTAATAATTGCTAGACAAGAATTTAGCACACATCAACACATAAAAACACTAGATTTATGTGGAAACCTAGAAGGGAAAAACCACGGTGAGAATAGTTGCTTGGATCTACTGTCCAAATCCAGCCTCACAAAAGACGTTAAAGAACTTACAATATTCAATAGGCACCAACCTACAAGAATTTCACCCTCATGTGGAGACACCAATCCCCAAACACATTTGAGGGCACTAATCTATAGGAGACACCAATCTCAAATACATCAAGATATACAAAAGATGTAAGATGTGTTATGTGGAGTCAAGGCTGAACCCTCAACATCTTGATCTAATCAACTTCAAAACACTCACAATGAGCATGACATCTTCAATTAAGTTCACACATCGAACCTAAATTGAGTAGACAATTTGCACAACTTTTGTCACGATTATTAGTTCTACTCACAATTTCAACACACCCTTGGAATGAATCTAATCAACAATATATGTGCATTCCAATAATAATTACCACTTTATGTCGACCTAGATCATATTCAATACTACCCACAAGTCGGCCACAATCAAGTTCCTCAATCAAACGTGTAGTCGGCTCGGTCCTAAAAGCCAACATGCTACACCAAAAGTGGGGACATACTATGCGTTACCCAACATAGCCTCAACTAGTCCCAAACTATCTTCACACACTTCCTCCAGCTGGCATACATTACAATCCTCTAGTGCAATCATTCGGAACATTGTGCAAACTGTGAACCGGCGCAGTGAACATTATGTCACTTTTATCTTTTTATCCACTAAAGCTCATCTATGAAACTCTGGAATCTAATACTTCATACTCAACCTAGCTTTACTTCCAAACAGCAAGCCTTAACTCTCTATTGCAGCAAAATGCAGAGCCAAACACTATAACAGTGCAACTGAGTGCACATACTATTGCTTAGCAACAAACCTTAGAAACCTAGTGCCAATACTTCCAGACAACAATTCATGTACTAGACAATCAGGAACTACTAAAACCGAAGCATAATGATAACAAGAAGAAAGCTACATACCTGACTCTATCTTTTCAAAACTTAGATGACATGACAATAACTGCATTCTTTCGGATGCCTTGACATCAATGACAACACTATGCTCAACACTATGTGTTCTCAAAGGCTTTAATTTTGACTTGGTGGTGGGTGTTCCATCCCTCAGCCCTGCCTTATATCACAACTAGAAGCCCTTGAGAGGCATATAATCAATTAAGAGGAATACGCTTACCTCTCGATGATCAACAAAGTTGGTCACTGTGCATGATGCCTTGTGACTTTAAGATTCGTAGACTTCTAAGTATTGTTACACTCCAAATTTTGCTGATAAAGAGAAGAATTTAGATAGAAAAGCTTTAGAAGTGATAAAAAATTCAAGGATCTAAAGCAACCATTAAATGGTTAGTGTGATGGGTTCAACCACAGTCAAAACAATCTAATCCGTTGACTAAGGTAACAATTGTCTTATGTAGAACAAGGCAACTAGATGAGTTCAACCATGGTAGAAACCATCCAAAATAGGACAAAATCACAAATTCCTCAAGACATAATTAATCTGAAGAGTTTGGAATACTCCCTACTGTGTTCCAATCTTGTTAGGCTTCTTCGAATCAACACTATGCTGAATTCCTATATAAATATAACCCTTTGGGATCTTGTAAACAGTAAAACTATTAGGGATTGACCTCTTGATGTTAGGTTTCTTCATCAAGTGTTAAGGAAGTCAAGTGCAAGTAATTGTGTGTAGAGCAAGTTGCAAAGAAATTTATATACATCCAGAACTCCAATGGTATCAATAAATGTCCTTCTAATCCTTCAGAAGCAAATATGCACGTAAGCTTGGAAGAAAATAGTGCTGGAGAAGGGTAGGTCTTATTCTTCCAGATATTTTTCCAAATTAGGTTACTTTGACCCAATCTCTCATGAATGTGCTTCGATATCTTTTATGTTACTTTAGTTAGTATTCCTTATTTCATTCATTTGAACAATTTGCAAATCATTTCAGCACTTAAAACAACTCTTCTTTTGGCACATTGAACCTATTTTCTAAGAAAATATAAAGGGGACAGCAAATTGAACAATCAAGTATGTAATTGTACTGGAAAAAAATTCATGTTGGTGAATTACTACAATAAATCTATGCTCATTATGAATCAAAATGTTTTGCCTTGGAAAGTGTATCAGACCTTCCCCTGTACATTGTAATGCAAAAGTTTGGTACAGAAGGGCATTTGTCGTTTTCCTTTCTGCCTTGAAATTAGAGGTTGTGACTAAAGTTGAAGTCATCCTTGCCCAAAGAGAATGTGGGTGGAGAAGGAACGGAATATTTTATGTTCTCCCATTTTAAATGAGGGAAAGAGCAAAGAATGGATACTTCTCCTTCATTCATGAGGTAAATATCAAAAAAGGCTAGAATAAGGAAGAACAAAGAAGGGATGGTAGTCCCTCCTCCTGCATGCTAAATATTGGAAGAGCAGAAATAAGGGTAAGCAGAGAATGACAATTGTCCCTCTTTTTCCCTATCAGACATAAACGAGGATCAGAGATATTATGGTCATTGATTCCTCCATATGCAGAATTAGACAAGCCAAAAAAGAGACCATCATCCATTCTACCATTAATTTCCAACAATAATCCCAACCCTGAAAGAAATGGTTGGTTGTTTATTTCTCCCAACACCTAAAAATTGGAGTTTCTAAGTGAAATTTTCGGCAAGTCAATTCCCAGCAGCAGAGGCAGGTCATGATCAAGGTTTCAAACTCAAAACATAACTACGTTCATCCCTATACAGTTGTAAAAACTCAGATTTAAGCTCAATATCAAAATCTTGTAGCTCCTGGAAGTAAAATTGCTTTGTTTTTCCCATCAATTGTTCTTCCCTCTAATAAAGTACTAAACATAAAAGATGCTTTTGAACGTTTGAGAAGAGTTAAATTGCAAAGGGAGACAGAAGCTTGCATGGAAGAAGAGTTGTGCAAATAGCAAGAAAGATCGCAAGTAGGCCCAAATGTCAAGTTAGGCATGAGTGTGTGTTTTAGTCTGAGTTTGAAACAAAGCAGAACTTTTAGTTGTAGATCTTTTTTTTTGCCGAATAATTGTTGTGCAAGCTTTCTTATAAATTAATAAAGAAGATTGTTGTTTCCATTTTTTGAGTTAATCATTTACACTTCCTATGTTTTTTTGTGTGCTTTGATTGACCAAGTATGACAGCGATTTGCTTAATCCTCGACTTTTAATGCATATTCTTGCCAAATAGTTGAAATGCAAGTTTTCTAAAAAATTAAAAAAGAAGATTGTTTGATCTATTTTTTGAGTCAATCATTTCTACATCCTGTGTTTTTTGTGTGCTTTGCTTGATAAATTGATGATAGTGATGCGTTCAACTCTCAATCAGGCCTTCCTCAGTCAATTCTCCCATGTTCCAAAATATATTTACCAAACTTCTCCTCTGTATGAGTTTTTTTTTGTAAGAGTGGACTCTAGCCTGATGACAATTAAACAGATTTTCTATTAAAAAAATTGATATTAAAAATTTCAACCAAACTTCTTGGGGGATTTTGATCTATAACTTCCAGGCCATGACTGTCAATCCCAGCTTAACATCTATGATACAATGAACTGTGAATCTTGACAAAGCACCATCATAAATGCCTTGTAGACTCTCCAATCTATATCTTGGCTACTTACATATGACCAATGCAAGTGGACAATTATATGATTTACTTCTTTCCCCTGCTAAATTCAATCAAGGGCACGTGTTAAAATGAATGGCATCTGATTGTATTGTGAATTCAATTTAATAGACTGGGGTACTTTTTTTCCAGAGTAATGGATCATTTGCACATATGTAAGCAATCAATCGCTCTAGCATTAGGGAAAGGGCACAAAGATGCAATAAGTCAGACACATATAAAGAGAGGGAACAATAAATATGGAAAGAACCTTGCATATTATTTCACTTAAACTAGAACTCCTGTTTCTGATAAGAACAACCTGAGTACAACTTAACAAATAAAAACCAAAAAGCAATCACATACCCTTGGAGCTGCTTTATCTGAGTCCCAAAAGACATTTATTGCTTTTTCTAGCTCCTTACGCACTTTCATGTTCTCAATTGGTCTACAATCCACATTGTTATAGTTTAAGTACAAAGACCAACATCATCCTTTATTGTTTAAGCATTTTCCTTCAAAATGAAAGTTGGTTCAAGATAAGAAGATGTCAATAGTATTACAACTTATTAATTTCAATTTAATTTTTTCAATCTCCAATTCTTTCAGGAACAGACAAATCCTCTCTTGAATAAATGAATTTAATAAATCCTGAGTATACTATGATCTGTTACTATAGGAACATGTCATCACAAACTGCAAACAGGGGTTTAAAAAGAAGAAAAATCTCACGGCACAAATTTGTCCAGACAAGACTTACACAAATGACAAATTTAAATACTAGAAGTCAATTTCCATATCAAGACAATCCAGCACATATATTAGCTTCTGAAACAACAAAACATGTTTTCTTATGAAGCCAACATAGTCTTTAAATCCTGCGTAATGACATTTAGTGTCTAATCAAATGGAACAAACTACCCAAGTTCAAATCCCAAAGAGCCATGTATAAATGTTGAATGTATAATCAGATAAAACTACCACATCCAATTTTGGGTGTGTTGTACCCCAATGGACTAGGAAATCAGAATCTAAACATTAAATCATTCTTACCACCCCCTCTTGATAGGGCCACAAGAAACCGCTCAAAGATGGCTCCAGCTAGATGGAGTTTCTCTAGTGCTGGTTGCTACAAATTGAGATTTGATGGGGCGGCAGAAATATATTAGGGCCCTGCTGGTTATGCCTGGCACAATGGTTATGAACTTCTTTGATTCTAGCCTTCGTAGATCAAATACAACTACATGGTGGAATCTGCAGCCCTGCCAAGGGTCTGAAATGGGCAACTAAGGCATAAAACATTTAATCTCTGTTGTCATAATATAAGAGAAAGTGATTGCTAATGTCCTGGCAGGTTTTCTAGCTAATAAAGAGGTGCGCTTCAAATTTAATAATCATATTGATAGCTTCACGGAGGAAGAGTGACAGGCTATGGAAGATCTCGAGAACATTATCTTAAAAGATGTAATTCCCAATCCTAATGACCCTCAACCTAAGTGTAACCCTCTTCTGCTTCCTGCATGCTCAAATATGTTTCCTTTTACACGTTTAACTATTGCGGTCTCCATGATGATAGAAGAGTTAATTTCAAAGAAAGAGGTGATATTGGACATAAAGATCGTTCTGGGCACAGGGCATTCTGAGTTAGGAAAGCAGAGCTGATTAGAAGCAGAACTAAAAGACAAAAAAAAAGAGACAAAGAAAATGAAATGCTTCTATACATCTTTATGTAAGTTTGAACTTACAACAGGTCATGATAGGAAGTAAATTGTTGCTAAAAGGAATGCTTTATTTAAACTTTTTGCACCCATGCAGTTTTCATTCAGTAGTCTAAGAGGAATCTGAGAGTAAAAGACGAAGGAAAGGGGGTGACTCAGAAGCCTATGCTTGTATGTGTTTTGACGAGATGAGAATATGGCTTCAAACCTTATTCAGGCCAAAATTGTCCCTAGGACTATCGAAGTGTAACAGAAGTCCAGTTTTAAAATAAATTCTAATTTCTCCAAGCTTTGTTTGACTGTCTTGATTTACAATTTCATGTACTTAATTATGATGGCAAACATTTATATAATTGTGTCTAAAATTATTGCATACTGTACATATTAAAAAGAAATGCATTTCGTCATCAAATTCATTTGAATTGCAAATAGTAGAGAATCCCCGTTTCCGAGACAACTTTTGGTGGGGCTATATATGAAATTTTCTTTGCGATTCAAGTAAGTTAGTTCTTAGAAGCACAATCATGGTTTTCCTTCTAAATATGTGTTAACATGTTTTATTAAGTGATGCTCTTACAATTTACTCGCAATGGAATTTTACCTGTCATATCTCTGGTAGACGAGCACAACCAAAGGACTTATATCACCAAACACTACATCTTCCCAGTCCTTAGCAGTGATATCCTTGACTGCAACATCAACACTGCCAACTTGCAATTCATTCTCATCTTCTGTCAGATAATCTAAATCATCCTCATCATCATCATTTCTCACATTAATAAGTTTGAAATCGTTGAAGAATTGAGATAAGGGAAACCCCCAACCCTCTTCTTCATCCTCAGGCCAAGAGGCATCTTCATCCTCACTGCTGTCTGTTTCCTCACCTTTGAGATTTCCACGAGTTTCCTTGGACACGGGAGAGGCTTCAACTCTACTACATCCGAGCCTTTCATTTTTCTGCAAAACCCAATATCAAACTCTACAGCAAAACCCAAAAACCTTGCGACTAAATCCCCACACAGCAAGCTTCTACAACATAATGTGTACTGGAATTCAAGAAGGCTGCAAAAACTCCAAAAGGAAATTTAAACTAAAAGAGAATGAATAAATAATTTAAAGAAACAAGTGTAGAGGGTACCTTAAATTGTCGTTCACAAGGCCCTCGATGAAGACTGGAGCCTGCTCTGGATTTCCAAGCAGTGCTCAATGAAGTAGTAGTAAAATATGAAGACTTTCGAATATGAATAAACCCATTTAGTTGTTTGAAAATGGATGGAGTTATCTGAAAGCGCGCAGCGGAAAAGGATGGCAGTTCCATGGTTTTGGGCATCCGATACTAAAATGCAAATAGAGAGAATTACATTCATGTTACATATTTAGTGTAGTTCATAAATTCAATTATTATTTAGGCGATAGGTTGTCTGGGCTTTTGCCTGCGAAAGTGTGAGCCTTCCCGTCATCCTTTGTTTTCCCACAACTTTTGGGCCAAGCTCCGTTTTCTCGCGGATGAAAAGACAAGGTTGAAGCATGTTTTCTATTGATGCGTTGGAGTGTGCGGTGGCGGCTAATTGACATGCCACTAACCACATCTTTTGTGGGTGATTTGAAGAGCTTGAATTTAATGCGGCTAAACATTTGGTTATTCGTAATGTTTGATGTTCTTCATCTATGTTTTAGGTTTTCATTCTTTGCATTTTCATTTTGTGTTTCGAGAGAAACAAAGTTTACAATTGATTTTGGGTTTTCGTTGTTTGCATTCTCTAAGTTTTCATTGTGTGCATATCCATTGTGGTTCTTGGTTTTTTCTCTGCGTTTTGTTTAAGGGTTTGCTGGAGAAGTGAGGTAATTGTATCTTTCGTGTTTCAGCTGGACAATCGAGGTAACTCTAACTTCTCAATGTGTGTTTGTGTTTTGAAATTATGTGAGTTCTCATTGTTTGTTTGTGTTTTGATTTTGTTGTGCATCTATCGACTCTGCAAGTTTTCTTGAGTTTGTTTTGTAAACATCGTGGTGATAAAATATGATATAATATATTTTTTGGGTTTGATTGTTTGCGCTTTACTTGCATCTCTCTGTTGCTCTACCATTTAATAAATTTAGGGTTTACATTGTCTATGTTTTTACGATTCCATTGTTGATGTTTTTGCAAGTCATAGAATTCTAAAAATTGTGTTTTAAAAAAATGCTAATTTTTTTTCAGGTTTGCATTCGATGCGCTTTACTTCTGTGGTTTCCATTGTCTGTGTTTTTATTCTTTGTGTTTGACAGCTTTTCATTGCCTCCATTTTCATCTTTCAAATAGTTGGTCTCAGTAAGTCTTACACTTAACAAATTCAAGGTTTTCATTGTCTATGTTTCCATTCTTTGTGCCCACTACTATTTCGCTTAATTAGTTTTGGGGATTTCATTGTCCCCACTTTCATTCCCTACCTTCATTACTCTTTTAGTTGGTTCATTTACAATTTTCATTGTCTTTCTGTGTTGGTGTGAGACTTAATTAAAATGATGGTCGTAAAAAATGATAAAAAAACAAATTTGGGTTTCACTGTCTGCATTTTACGAGGATTTTGCAGCTGTTGCAATTTTTTGAAATGTGGTCATAAAAAATGATAGATTTAGGGTTTTTATTGTCTATGTTTCCATTCTATGTGTTTGCTACTATTTCACTTGATTGATTTTGGGGATTTTGTTGCCCTCGTCTTGGTTGCTCTGTTGGTTAGTTAATTTGGGGTTTTCATTGTCTATCTATGTTGGTGTGACACTTGATTAAAATGATGGTGATAGAAAAATGATACAAAAAAACAAAAAAAAATGAGTTTCATTGTCTGTGTTTTACGAGGGTCTTGCAGCCATTGCAATTTTTTAAAAATATGGTCGTAAAAAAAAGGATTTAAAAAACATTTTATGTTTCATTGTCTGTGTTTTGCTTATGTCTCTCAGTTAGTCTTCATTTAACACATTTAGGGTTTTCATTGTCTACATTTTTATTCTGTGTGTTCGATGGATTTTCATTGTCTCCATTTTCATTGTGTGTCTAGGTCACTCTGTTACTGAAAAGTCCATGTTCTCAGTGTGTGTCTTGTTGCCATGTTGCTTAATTGATTGATGGCTTCTAAATGTCCATATTTTCATTCTATTTGTGTCCTTTACTTTGTCAATGGTGATATCCACATTATATCCACTTTAGTTCTTTGTCTTATGGTTGGCTATTGGACTTTGTTTGGAAGGGATCTGTTAATAGCTTTGCCAAAAAAAAGTAATGAAAAACAATGATGTTGTTTGTTATTATGCCACAAAGCTTGCATTGTTGCAATTTACAAACAAAATTCAATTGTTATGGTGTAGAGAATACTTATTGCTATGTCGACCAACCCAAGCTTTGTGCATGCTTCACAACAATTTTGTGCGGATGATCCTATAAGTTTATATATTGCTTTTCCTTTGATCTTGGTATCCATTTATCAATTTATGAAATATGTATAAGTATACTGAATATTTTATATAGTTATACATGTATGTGTCTGTGGATCTATCTATTTATATGTTTCTACATTTACATAGATAAATACATGTTACGTTTGTTCATATTGTTCTTAGTTTTCTATATATCAAATTGCAATATTACACCCTTTGGATGGATTCACAACGCCATGCATGAATCTGAAATGTACATATGTATGCCCATGGTATATTTCTTATACCTTCCTTTGATCTAGGTATCCATTTATCATTTTATGAAATATGTATAAGTGTATTGAATTTTTTATATAGTTATATGTCTGTGTCTATGGATCTATCAGTTTATATGTTTTTGCATTTACATAGATCGATACATGTTATTTGTGTTCATTTGTTCTTAGTTTTCTATATGTCAAATTGCGATATTACACCATTTGGATGGATTGACAAAACCATGTGTGAATCAAAAATGCACATATATATGCCCATGGTAGATTCCTTCTACCTATTTGTGGTAAGATCTTCACACTCATATAGGTTTGATGTGATGGGATCCTTCCTCTTTATAGGTGTCAGACGTGGTGTTTTAATCCTTCTAAAGTTTGTTCACACCCAATGTTTTTTCCACAGTGTTAATTATTAGTACTATTAGGGAACTTCTTTTACATTTTGTTGTGTGTCCTGCATTTTTTATATAGATATATGTATGTGTTTGTGGATCTATCTATTTATGTGTTTTTGCATTAATATAGATGGATACATGATACATTTGCGCATTCATATGCAGATAGCCATGCTAATGAACTTTCCCCTGCACTAAAAAGGAAAAACATGGGCAATAACTATACGGGCATAGATAGTGAACTTGCATAGTCATTCTTTTAGTGAGTTCCACACTACACTTTGCAGCCAACGTGGATAAACATTTCTTTCACATGTAAATATGTATACATATGTACACATGTGTGTGTATGTATGTATGTAAGTATGTATGTATGTATGTGTAGGTATGTATGTGTGTATGTATTTAGTCATTAGGGTATCTATGTGGAGTTTTCCCTACCAAAGTGTCAACCATCTGGTGATCATTTTCTTTTTGGCAACTTCTCGACCATCTTCCATTCTTTGATCAATGATGTGCTTCGCTAATGGTGTGATTATTAGTCGACAGGCTATCCATGCAAGCTTTAACTTGCCAAAGTGTCAACCTTTTAGTGATCATTTGTTTACGGTAGATTTTTGGCCAAGCTCCACTTCCTAACCGATGAAAGGACAAGTTGAAGCATGTCCTCTATTGATGCATTGGAGTGTGAGGTGGTCGTTAAGTGACATACCACCAACCACGTCCTCTATGGATGTCTTGGCCAATGATGTGAAGAGCCTACATTTGATATGCCTAGATATTTGCTTATATTGAAGTGACATATCACCAACCATGTCCTCTATGCATGTCTTGGGCAATGATATGCAAAGCTTGCATTTAATGTAGCTAAATATTTGGTTGCTCTTAAGCGTGTTTGATGTCCTTGGTCAATTGCCTGTCACTTCCATCATTACAATTCAAAGTTCACAATTAATTCTGGGTTCTCATTCTTTGCATTTTTTATTGTACCTCTTGGAAGATGCAAAGTTCACAATTATTTTTGGGTTTTCATTCACTACATGTTCATTACATGTGATAAAGTGGCATAAATGGTGGCGAATGGAACCTTGCAGGTTGTGTGCTCATAATGTGGCTAAAGATTTGGCTACTCTTAAGTGTGTATGGTGTCATTGGCCAGTACGCCTCTCACTTCAATCATTGAAAAGAAAGTTCACAATTAATTTTGGGTTTCCATTCTCTGCATTTTCATTGTGCTTCTCGCCAAAGATGAACTTCAAAATTAATCTTGGTTTTCCATTGCCTGCATGTTCATTACCTTTCATGGAGTGCCATGCATACTGACCAATGGCACGTTGCAGGTTTCCTATTGATAATGTAGCTAAATATTTGGCTGATTTTAAACGTATATGGTATCCTTGACTAGTGTGTTTGTGATTTTGACGATTAAAAAGGAAGTTCACAATTGATGCACCTTGTTGATTGATCTCTATCTCTTCCATCCCAACAAATGGTGTGCACAATTTATTTGCATTTTATATTGACTGTATTTTCATTATGTCTATACTTTCTCGTCATATATATCTATGCATGGATCTACATGTGTATATTTCTACCTAGCCATATATGTGTTGAGAATTTTCATGGCCTTTGTTTGTTTCTATGTGCGACTTGAAGTGCAAATGTAAAGAGCAAGTCCCTATCCAGTCAAATAAAAAAACTAAGAACGTGCACAACTGCATGCACATACACAAATGTCTAACCATGTTCGAATATCTATTAAAGTTAACAGAAGGATCTTTCCTATTTCTTGTTGGTTTTGTTGAGTATGGACTAATGTGTCCTAAATCCTTCATGGAAAACCCTTAATTATTGTCCCTCTTAGACTTGCACCTGTTTTATATGGATGCTCAATGAAGTGTTGATTGTTATACAATGCAAAGAACATAAACCTACCTTTCCCACAATCAAAAACAGAAAACAAAGTGATAATAGAGTAGCTGAGATAGAGAATCAAAACATTGACCTTTCTTTGTATATGTATGAGCTTGGTTGCTCCTTGTGAGTATATATATATATGTATATACACATATGTATATGTATGTACATACATACATATCTATACACACACATATATATATGTATATATATATAGATGTGTGTATATATATATATATACATATACATATGTACATGTATATGTATGTATGCATATATGTATATATGTATATGCATATATACATACATATACATATGCATATCCACACACACACACACACACACACACACACACACACACACACACACACATATATATATATATATATATATATATATATATATATATATATATTTCTTGTTGGTTTTGTTGAGTATGGACCAATATGTCCTAAATCCTTCTAGGAAAATCGTTAATTATTGTCCCTCTTAGACTTGCACCTATTTTATATGGATGCTCAATGAAGTGTTGATTGTTATACGATGCAAAGAACATAAACAAACCTTTCCCACAATCAAAAACAGAAAACAAAGTGATAATAGAGTAGCCGAGATAGAGAATCAAAACATTGAGCTTTCTTTGTATATGTATGAGCTTGGTTGCTCCTTGTGTGTGTGTGTGTGTGTGTGTGTGTGTGTGTGTGTCTATATATATATATATATATATATATATATATATATATATATATATATATATATATATATATATATATGTATGTATGTATGTATGTATGTATGTATGTATGTATGTATGTATGTATGTACATATATACATATATATGTATATATGTATACATATGTATATGCATATGTATGTATGTATATGTATATGTATATATGTATGTATGTATATGCATATGTATGTATGTATATGTGTATGTATATATGCATATATATGTATGTATATGTATACATATACATACATACATATATATGTTAAAACTCTCCTTTATCACTTTTGATTTGATATTATTACTATTATATCTTTTTGTGGTTGAGCTATTCAATATGGTTGAATAATTATTATAAAAGGTTAAATAATGGACCCCCATACACACTTGGAGAATATAATTTAAATAGACATTATTTAATTTCTCATTTTCAAATAGGCACATGTTGTAGGAGAAATTAAGAGCTTCTAGAGGAATCTTCATTCTTTAATTTTCTTGCATGTAACTTCCCCCACTAAGTTATTAATCAATTTTGCATGGAACCAATATTGAAAAAAGAATCTCATTTTCAATTAATTTTCCTAGATAGTGGAATTGAGGGTTTTTGTCTATATAATGTATGCAAGCTTTCGAAAAAGGAGTTCATGGTTTTTATTGTGAAGAAATTGCTCTCAAGTTTTTCATTTGATAGAAACTTAGGATTTCTTTTGTAGTTTCAATATTTTGGTAGGATTGTTAAGTTGGCTCTTGAGGATTTTCATCAAGTTGCAAGGAAGATCTAGAAAGGATAGCAAGAAGGTTGGAGAAGATTCAGCATCAAGCTTCAACGATCCAAGTTCTCCTCTCTCTACATTTTCTTATACGAGTAAAAAATTATATTTTTCAAAAAACATATTTTTATCCATCTCTTGATTCTTCATTTATAAAAGAAATTCGCTCATCTTAATTTGTTAGGAGGAATAATCAAAAGGAAACCCATTTCTTTTATTTGAGAAATGCATAGATAAAAGTTTCTTCCAATTAATGAAAATAAGGGTTTCTTTTTAATTAATTTTTTTTTTAATTAGAGGAAAAAAAAAGAGAGAAAACAAAAATTTGGATCCTTCCTTTTGCTTTCTTGTAAATCTAGATAAAGATCTTTTCAAACAAAATTTCTCCCTTGAATATTGATTTTGTGGCTTGTTGTACTCTGAGCAAAATTTACTATTGTTCAAATCTTCTTGCTGAAGATCTTTCTCTGTGATCCTTTTTTTTTTTTTTTCTCGGACCCATTTGGTTGTTTTACCTTCAATAAGTGAATAATTACTTGTTATGAAGAAACCCCTCTTTGTCAAGTTTAATTCCATCATATTAATCTCAGAGTGTTTATGCCCTTGTGAAGATCATCTGAGAAGAGTACATTTGTGAAAATAATTTCCTTTCCATGTCAATGAATTTTTACTCTCCTTGTGAATACATTTTCCCATCTCTTGCAAATATAATTGTTCTATTTATTTTATTTTATTTTCTTCTTCTGTGAACAAACTCATCAGATTATTTCTCTGTAAAAAAATCTTACCATATTACTTCTCTGTGAATAATACTTTTCTCATTGTTCAATTGGGGATAATTTTACCATATTATTTATCTGCGAACAATACCCTTCCTTTGAGAGTATGAAATTGTTCATCCAAAAAAAATGCATCTATGATAAAATTTTACTCCACCTGTTCTTCTCTTTTGTGAATTGGATAAATCTTTATGTAATTTTATTTTTACTATCTATTTTGGTTTTCTAAATCTTATGTCTTTTGTGACTATATAATTGTTACCTGTGATTATTTGTTCATTAAAATCTCTTTGTAAAAACTAATTTGATATCAATGTTTATTTATTTATTTAAGTCTCTTGTGCAATTGATTTTATATTTCCAACTTCTCTATGAAAACTATTTTGTTATCTATGATTATTTTTATTCATTTAAATCTCCCTGTGAAAACTAAATTGACATTTGCGATTATTTATTTATCTACAATTTGCGAAAAATTAAATTTGTTATCTATATTGATATGTTGTTTCCATTTAAAAGAATCCTTTTATATTAGAAAGCCTTTTTACGTGGGAAGTCACTCCCCACTCATTTTCTAATTACATCGCCATCCGGTTTAATAAAGGTAATTGTCGACATGTTAATTATGGTATTTATTTTTATGCACTAGTAAATTATCAATGTTAATTAGAATTAACATTAGTAAATTATTTTTACATGTTAATTATATGGTATTTATTTTTATGCATTATTAATTGTGAATGTTAATTGGAATTATCATTAGTAAATTATCTTTACAAGCTAATTATATGGTAGTTTTTATGCATTAGTAAATTATCAAAGTTAATTGAAATTAATTGATTGTAATTTTAATATATATTTTGTATAGGTAGTTGAACTTGAATATAAATTGTATTGATTATTATAATATTTGATTTGCTAACACGAAGTGTAATTCTTGATGGAGGCAACTTTTTAGTTGGTTGCTAGACAATGTACACCTTTTATACAATTAATCGCTCTCATACAGTTACACATTAGAGCCATTATTACCTCACTAGTTGTGTTATTACATTTTACGAGAACTAGATGATAACTCTCTATTTTGAATATTGACCACCTAGTAGTATTAAGTTGTTACGTTTAAGTAAATCTCTTTCCTTTATATGTAGAATTAAATTCATGAGTTATTTTCTTTCAATTATTTAATTCTTGCAAAATAGTCTCAACTTTGAATTACTCTATAGTGATGTTTATTTTAATCTTCCAGAGTATAATAGTCGAACCTCTTTTAAAAAAACTAAACAACAGGAGTTGGAAACAAAAAACTTAGCTGTGTTCGGTATATATGGTGCCTCTGGGTCATGCTTACGAGTAATGTCATTGTGTTGAACTACTGCACCTAATGCCTAATAAAGTTGCATCAACAACGTTTATGTCATCGTCCCTATAAATCATCGGGGAGTGATAAGGGACACTTGGAAGTTAAAATCCAAGGGGTGGGCAATCCCCCTTGGATTGACAGCCTAATAAGATAATCTTTAAATGAATTTACATATGCTAGATAAACTTTAGTAAACCCCTTAGAGTTGATTGAGTGAGATGTCTTTACAACTTGGCTTAATCTTGAAGGATGTTTGACGATTGATAATTGGGTCAAGGGTGACACTTATGATAGGTATTAGGACCTAGTTGTTTTAGGCCACAAGCAATAGGCCACCTCGATCATTTTCTTAAAAGATACCATCGTGTGTAGTAACTACAGAGAAATTGTCTGGGACATTGACCCTAGAAAAGGTTGTGTACCCACAAAACAGTTTACATTAAATTATAGATTTAAAAAGAAAACTACATACTATACGCCTTGATCTTGTGCCGAAATGGGTATGTAGGCAATCTAGGGACGGAGTTGTCCCTAGTACTCAGGCGTTCGAGGATGGGGTCTAGGATTTGGTAAGAAGAAGGATTGTGAAGACTTCTAATTGAAAGATAAGTGTAATAAAAGAAAAATTAATTCAACGCATACTCAAAGGGAATCCTGTATGGATTCGCTTGACTTCCCGAGGCTTTAGGCCAAATTTTGAGGTGGAATTCAAGCTTGCAATATATTATTGTACTACTCCTAAGGATGGCAAGCTCGGTGCACACCTATTAAAGGAGTGTAGTTCTTAGTGAGTGACTCAGGACTTGGATGGTCTCGACAAGTCTAAGTCTCTGGCTAGAGCACCTCCTATCCCAAGTTGGATAGATACCTACCCCGTTTGGGTAGATGCCTATCTCGTATTGGATAGATGAAACCTCCTGTCCCGTATGGACATATGCCTAACCCATATGGTTAGAAGCTCATCCCGGATGGATGAATGCCTAATCTAATTGGATAGATATCTAGAGTATGTGATTGAATCAAACACAAATGATTAAATAAATTTAAAAAAAAATTGTCAAAAATTCTTGGGTTATGTAGATTGGGTTATTACATGTGGTATTAGAGACAAGGTTCAAATCTAGGCCTTGTGCTCACTTCAACTTACACAACTAATGGAGTGTCTTGTAATGGTAGAGATTAAATTATAAAATCTTAAAATCAAATAACTAACTATATAATTTGAAACGTGCTACCACTAGGAGACAAAGGGAACCTAACCATGAGGAAAACCATGAAGAAAACCATGAGGAAAACCATAAAGGGAATCAACAAAACCAAAGGAATAACGAAGATGGGGTTGAGGCTATAACCAACTTGCTAACTGAACAAAGGGATAAGATCAACTTCTTGGAGCAATCAATGCAGGACCTTAGGGCAAGGCAAAATGACATCGAAAATAGAAGTAGAATTGAGAATGGGAACCCTAGTAACAATCAAGGGAATGCGATGGACAATAGAAGAGAAAATAACATGTTGGAACTCTCTAAGGATTTGAAGAAAATCACTCCCCTAAGTTCGATGGGAAGAAAATTGGTGAAGGAGCTAAAAATTAGTTAAATGAAATGGAAAAGTATTTTGAACTAAGGGATTTTATCGAAACAACCAAGACCATATGGGGTTCATATCAACTCACAGGGGAGGCAGCTAGTTGGTGGACCAACACAAAGTAGCAAAATGGGTATAGCAGGGATACGATCACATTGGATTAATTTGTTCACCATTTCATAAAAGGTGGTTACCACAATTGATCTTTGATAAGAAGGAGACAGAGTTCCATAATCTATGACAAGGGTCCCTATCAGTCCAACAATATTGGGATAAGTTCGCTAAATTGCTTAAGTACGTACCTATGTACCAGAAGGACGAAGAAGGTCAAATGAGGAAGTTCATTTTGGGACTGAATACCAACATAGGGGCAGAGGTTGACATGAATGGACCCAAAAATATGAATGAAGTACTTGAAAAATCCCTAAGGCGGGAGAGAAAGATTTAAGCTCTAACAACAACAAGGCAGAACTATAATGGGAACCACTCATTTAAAAGGAAGTAGGAATTCAAGGAGAACACTAACTTCAACAAAAGTCAAAGGAATATTTCTTCCCAAAGAAGACCACCCCCTAATCAATATTAGAGGAATGGAAATATTAATAATAACAGGGGGAATTATAACAGGAATGACCAACACAATAGGATAACTTATCCACCCAGGGCCAATTAAACAAGGAATGAGCCCCCTAGGAATCAAGGCAGGAGGGGACCTCTAGGTGGGTGTTTTATGTGTGGGGGAAACCATTTTGCTAAAGAATGCCCCAGAATGCAAGGTCAGATTAGGGTCAATCAACCACAACAAGGGCCTCAACAAAGGATTCATGCAACAGTTAGAAACTGAAGAACAAGATTCCAGAATGTTCTCGTGGAAACTACAGGTACACTATTTGAACAACCAATTTCAAATCTAATCAACACTAGGTCATATGAATGTTTCATTTCACCTAAATTAGTAAGTAAGTTTTCATTTAGAGTTAAACAGATGGAGTCATCATGGATGGTTCAATATGGTGATAAGGCAACTACGGAAGTAACTAAGTGTTTGCCAAGGGCAAGGGTACAATTTCCCGAGTTTGAAACAAGGGTAGATCTCTATGTGGCACCCCTAGGGTTATATGATGTAATTATTAGAATGAGTTGGTAACAGATCATCAGGATAGCGTAGATTTCTATAACAAAGTTATGGAATGTTTGGATGATGGGGGGAAAAGGGTCAAAATCCAATGAAATTTTAAACCCATTAACATAGAAACCATATCAGCCATGCAATTAAAGAAGGAAAGAAGAAGACGAGGCCTAATCTCTATGGTTGGAATTGATGAAGGTGAAGAGGAAAATAGCCCAACCTTTGAAAATACCCCTTTCTTACGAGAATTCAAGGGTGTATTTCTAGAAGATTTATCGAGCTTACCCCATAAGAGGAATTTTGAATTTTCTATCGACATACTACCAAGGGTTGAACCAGTATCAAGGGCACCTTACCGAATGAACACAACTAAATTACAAGAACTCAAAATGCAATTGGAGGAACTCTTAGCCAAGGGATTAATAAGGCCAAGTGTATCACCATGGGAAGTGCTAGTCTTATTTGTTAAGAAGAAGGATAAGACCTTAAGACTATGCATTGACTATAGGATGTTGAACAAGGTCATAATAAAGAATAGGTATCCCTTACCTCGAATAGAGGATCTTTTTGACCAAATGAAAGGAGCAACAATTTTCTCAAAGATAGACCTCTAATCAGAATATCATCAACTCATAATTAAAGAAGAGTACATTCTGAAGACAGCTTTCAGGACTAGATATGGGCATTATGAATTCATAGTAGTACCTTTTGGTGTAACCAATGCCCCAGCTACATTTATGAACCTAATGAATAGTGTACGCCATGACTACTTGGACAAATTTGTCTTGGTATTTTTGGATGACATCTTGATTTACTCTAGGAATGAGGTGGAACATTTAGTAAACCTACAAATGGTTTTGCAAAGGTTGAGGGAACATAAGTTATATGGAAAACTATCAAAATGTGCCTTCTTCGAAGAAAAGATTCACTACCTTGGGCATATCATATCAAAGGAAGGAATAGAAGTTGATTCAAATAAAATAAAGGCAATAGAAGAATGACCGATCCCTAAAAATGTTTCAAAGGTAAGAAGCTTTATGGGGCTAGTAGGGTCCTATAGGAGGTTTGTGGAAGGATTCTATAAGACAACAAACCCTATCACCTCATTGCAGAGGAAAGGTAAAAATTTTGTGTGGACAGAGCAAAGTGATAAGGCATTTCAAAATTTGAAAGAAAAAAAAACTTCAACACCCATTTTAAGGGTACCAGATCTGAATGGACACTTCATAGTTGTAACTAATGCTTCTATTGAATTTTTAGGAGTAGTACTTATCCAAGATGAAGGGGTAGTAGCTTACGAATCCAAGAAGTTGAAGACTCATGAAGTTAATCATGCACTCCACGACTTAGAGTTAGCAGCAATTGTGCATGCCCTTTAAAAATGGAGACACTTCTTACTAGGGAAGCCCATTGAGTTAAAATTTGATAATCAAGGACTAAAGTCCATTTTCACTCAACCCCACTTAAATGCTAGACAAAGAAGGTGGTTAGAATTTCTAAGTGAATATGATTTTGAAATTGAATATATCAAGGGGAAGAAAAATAGGGTGGCAGATGCTTTAAGTAGGAGGAGGCACTTGATGACTATAACAACATTCAAAAATGCTTTCAAAAGGCACGTAATAGATGAGCAAGAACATGGTCCATGATATGAGCAAGTCAAATTGACTTTAGAATATGATCCAATGAATCCTAAGGTTTAAGGGTATACATTAGATGAAGAAGGGTTGCTCTTGATACAATAATAAAATCTATGTTCCTAGTTCAGGGGACTTAAGGAAGGTAGTCTTATTGGAGGCTCATAATACCCTTTACTCAGGGCACTCGGGGGTTAATAAAATTTATGCAGATCTAAAGAAGCTATATTTTTGGCAATGGATGAAGAATGACATAGTTAAGCATGTGGCTAAATGTTTGGAGTGTTAAAGGGTAAAGGTAGAGCATAGACATCTAGCTGGATTATTACAGTTACATGATGTACCTCAACACAAGTGGAAAGTTATTAGCATGGATTTTGTGCAAGGGTTGCCCATGTCACCTTCTAGGCATGATACAATAATGGTGGCAATTGACAAACTCACTAAGGTGGCACACTTTATACCAAGGAATTTGATGGATGATGCACCTACTTTGGCAAGGTGCTTTGTTAAGGAAATATTTAGGTTGCATGGAATGTCAGAGAAAATTATATCAGATAGAGATGCTAGATTCACTTCAAATTTTTGGACAACTCTTCAATAAACAACGGAAAGGACAAATCAGATTTTGGAAGACCTACTTCGCATGTATTTCATGGACCAACAAAAGAAATGGGAAGAGTACCTACATCTAGTAGAGTTCACTTACAATAACACATTTCAAACATCCTTGGGAATGGCACCTTTTGAAGCATTGTATGGTAGGCCATGTCGAACACCTTTGAGTTGGGAAAGTCTTGAAGATAGAGTAATTATTGGTCCAGATATGTTGAAGGAAATGGAAAGGAAAGCTAAGGAGATTAGGCAAAAAGATTGAAGGAAGCCTCAGATAGGCAGAAGAGTTATGCAGATAAGAACAGGACACCAAGGGAGTTTGAGGTGAGATAGAAAGTCTTCCTAAGGATTAGGCCACACAAGAGCTCCATAAGATTTGGTAAAAAGACTAAGCTTGCACCTCGTTATGTTGGGCCTTTTGATATCTTGGATAGGATTAATCCAGTTGCGTACCGGTTGGCCTTACCTCCCCAATTGAGTCGAATCCATGATGTCTTCCATGTATCTTTTCTTAAAAAGTATGTGCCTGATGAAAAACATATCTTGAATTGGGATGCCTTAAAGGTCCAGGAAACGAGAGGAATAATGATAGAGCCATTTAAAATCTTGAAGAGGTGCTAGTACCAATTGCGCAACAGAGAGGTTGATCAATGCAAAGTATAATGGAATAAGTATGATGAAAAAAATGCCACATGGGAAGATACTAGAGAAATGCAACAGTTGTTTCCTTTTTTGTTTTAGACTAATCATGAACTATAGACTCTTTTATGGATACATTGAATAAGTGCATCAGGATGATGCACAATTTAAGAGGGGAAGGATCTCACAACCCTCCTTTATCACTTTTGATTTGATACTATTACTATTATATCTTTTGTGGTTGAGCTATTGAATATGGTTGAATAATTATTATAAAAAGTTAAATAATGGACCCGCATACACACTTGGAGAATATAATTTAAATAGACATTATTTAATTTCTCATTTTCAAATAGGCACATGTTGTAGGAGAAATTAGAAGCTTCTAGAGGAATCTTCATTCTTTAATTTCCTTGCATGTAACTTCCCCCACTAAGTTATTAATCAATTTTGCATGGAACCAATATTGAAAAAAGAATCTCATTTTCAATTAATTTCCCTAGATAGTGGAATTGAGGTTTTTTTTTATATAATATATGCAAGCTTTCGAAAAAGGAGTTCATGGTTTTTATTGTGAAGAAATTGCTCTCAAGTTTTTCATTTGATAGAAGTGGGATTTTTTTTGTAGTTTCAATCTATTGGTAGAATTGTTAAGTTGGTTCTTGAGGATTTTCATCAAGTTGCAAGGAAGATCTATAAAGGATAGCTAGAAGGTTGGAGAGGATTCAACATCAAGCTTCAAAGACCCAGGTTCTCCTCTCTCTACATTTTCTTATACAAGTAAAAATTTGTATTTTTCAAAAAAAAAAAAAGATTTATCCATCTTTTGATTCTTCATTTATAAAAGAAATTTGTTCATCTTAATTTGTTAGGAGGAATAATCAGAAGGAAATCCATTTCTTTAATTTGAGAAATGCATAGATAAAAGTTTCTTCCAATTAATGAAAATAAGGATTTCTTTTTAATTAATCTATTTTTTTATTAGAGGAAAAAAAAGATAAAGAAAACAAAAATTTAGATCCTTGCTTTTGCTTTCTTGTAAATCTAGATAAAGATCTTTTCAAAGAAAATTTCTCCCTTGAATATTGATTTTTTTTTTTTTTTCAGACCCATTTGGTTGTTTTACCTTCAATAAGTGAATAATTACTTGTTATGAGGAAACCACTCTTGGTCAAATTTAATTCCATCATATTAATCTCAGAGTGTTTTATGCCCCTGTGAAGATTATTTGAGAAGAGTACATTTGTGAACATAATTTCCTTTTCATGTCAATGAATTTTTACTCTCCTTGTGAATACATTTTCCTATCTCTTGCAAATATAACTATTCTATTTATTTTATTTTATTTTATTTTCTTCTTCTGCGAACAAACTCATCAGATTATTTCTCTGTAAAAAAATCTTACCATATTACTTCTCTATGAATAATACTTTTCTTATTGTTAAACTGGGGATAATTTTACCATATTATTTCTTTGCCAACAATAGCCTTCCTTTGAGAGTATGAAATTGTTCATCCAAAAAAATGCATCTATGATAAAATTTTACTCCACGTGTTCTTCTTTATGTAATTTTACTTTTACTATCTATTCTAGTTTTCTAAATCTTATGTCTCTTGTGACTATATAATTGTTACCTATGATTATTTGTTCATTAAAATCTCTCTGTAAAAACTAATTTGATATCAGTGTTTATTTATTTATTTAAGTCTCTTGTGCAATTGATTTTATATTTCCAAGTCTCTCTGTGAAAACTATTTTGTTATCTATGATTATTTTTATTCATTTAAATCTCCCTATGAAAACTAAATTGACATCTGTGATTATTTATTTATCTACAATCTTTAAAAAATTAAATTTGTTATCTATATCGTTTATTTATTAAAGTCTATCAATGAATATTAATAAAAATCAGATTATATATATATATATATATATATATATATATATATATATATATATATATATATATATATATATATATATATATATATATATATATATATATATATATATATATATATGTTAATAATATCTTGCATATTGAAATACGTTATAAATTTTAATTATAACTATGAAATTCGTTTTGCCTGCATTTGTATTTAATAATTTCGAAATTGTTTTGCCATTATAAATTCGATTTTTGATGAATAGGCCTTCTCTATTAATTTAAAATATCAAAGTACATATTCACAAAAAAGGTTGGGGGATACAAGATCACCCCGCCAGAGTCACACGACCAGCGACCGAAATAAAAAAGAAACAAAGTTATTCATCAAAAAACTTCCTCAAGTAGCCAAAGAAGAGGTAGCCAAGGGAGGAGGATCAGGATCATCTTTTTTGCCCCATACATCAGTGGAGTTAGGAGTTGGGTTTAGAATAGACCACCCATCTTCAAGATCTTTGTCAATTTCTCCTTCCTCCTGCCTGGGAGGTGAAATCGCCAGAGCCATGCGAGGAAAAATAGAAGGGGTGGCAGAAGGCCACCCCAAGAAAATGCCATAACATGAAGGAGAAGTCGAGTGGCACCTCCATGCATCATCTCTCTCACCAGAGGAGCGGCAAGGAGCTTGGGACCGCAGGGTCTGAGAGCGGCGGGTAGAGGAATTGCGGCCACGGGGCAAAGTACGGTCGACAGAGATAAAATCTGGTGGCACTCTGGCAACTGCACAAGGGGTGTTGCCCCAGTGCTGAAGGAGCTCCTCTAAGTGGCCCATCTCCAAGGCTACTTTGTCATCTTGTACTTGGATCTGCATTAATACATTATTACAAATGCAAGCTTTAGCATAAAGCGAGACATTAATAACCAAAAAGTTGTGAGTAAAAAGAACTGCATTTCTATCCTTCCAAAGAGTGAATAGGATCTCCAGTCTGAAAGCATGCCATATCTGGGAAAATTTGAAGGGGATTCTAGGCGAGTCATCTAGAAGAGCCATATGTCAAGAAAAGGGCTCAGGCCGAAAAGACATAAAGAAATAATGAATCCATCTCCAGTACTGTTGAGCTCTTCTACAGAACCAAAAAATGTGCATAAAAGTTTCTAGGTGACCACAAAAAGGGCATCGGGGATCAGGAACCCCCAAATGCTTAAGTTTGGAACCCAAAGGCAACCTTTGAAAAAGCACACACCAAGCAAAGTGTGCAATCTTGGGTTCAGTGATGGAGGACCAGACAACAAGAAACCTAAATCTCCAGGAAGTTTGAGAAGACTAAAAGTGCCATCGCTGGTTGAGGATATGGACCATAGGCAAATGAGGAACCAGCCAAAGATAACCCATTATGGGTTTGTAGCTAGTGAAAGGAGTCCAAGGATACCACTTCCAATCTTTCCACCAAGGTATGATAAACTAAATGCCAAGCTTATGTAACAAATGTGAGGGTAAGGCCGAGACCGAAAGGTCATAAGTCTGTCGATTTGGTCGAGATAAACGAAAGTCGACCTAGAGGTCCTCCCATGACCAGAGGCTCATAGAAGCTCTGGAAAACATATCCTTAGGTGTTATAATGCCACGTTTGTGAAAATGTAGAGGACTAAAACCCTATATTTTTGCCAGTGGTAACCCTTGCACTTGAAAAAGAGGTGACCACCAGAGGTTGTGTTGATTCATGGATATCCCGTCACAAAAAACCATCACCCGCCCATCGAAGCCAAGGCTTGATAGCTTTCCTAGCATGCCAGATGCTTTTAACCACAAAAGTACCATAGATCTGAACGGGGTCTTTCATAATGAGCAGGGTTTGAAAACCAATCCCCTTCCAAGTCGACCTGTTGGCAAGAAATCCTGAAGAAATGCAATGCCAAAGAAGGATTTTCCAGGCCTCGTCGCGAGATAAGGCTCTAATAATCCATTTAGCACATAACGGAAGCCCTTGTTTATGGGTAGAAATAAGTCTGAGCCCTCCAGACTCCTTGGGAAGACAATAATACTCGCAAGCGACCTTGTGGAAGCCTTGATGGTCAGACCCAGAGGCCCAAAGAAAAGCCCACTAAAGTCTTTCCAACTTCATGTAAGAGGCCTTAGAAGGATCCCAACATGAGGAATAATAAACATGGTGGTAGCCAACACCTTAGAACAAATTTGGAATTTACCAGCTAGAGAGAGAGGCTTGGTAATCCAGTAGGCCAACTTTTTCTCAATCTTGGCTAAAACAACAATCCATAGATCCATAGGCGAAGCTTGAAAGGCAAAGGGAATTCCCAGAAAGTGAAATTTTTTGCCATGATGAAGTCATTTCCAGTCATATTGAAGAATCTAAGGCAGGGCTGGAAGAAAAGACTGCCTATAACATTGGGTCTTGTGCCATTGAATGGCTGAACCAGAAGCCAAGCAAAAGGTATTCAGACATTGGAGAGCGCCCTGCACATTGTCTTCTTCCTCAATGAGAGTGAGGAAGGAATCATCCGTAAAGTGGCCATTGACAAGTTGAGAAGGTGACTCGGGAAGGGAGATACCATAGACACACCCAATAGAGATAGCATTAGCAAGTAAGTAACCAAACCCTTTCACCGCAAGAACATATAAAGCAGGAGCTAGAGGACATCCCTGGCGAATGGATCTGAAAAGGCCAAAAGCCTCAAATTGCCAACCATTAATGGTGATACAAGTCGAGGCATCTCCGAATAACATCTAGATAGACTGAATGAATCTAGGACCAAAGCCAAGGGCTTTGAGCATAACCAAGATAAATGGCCACTTAATTTGATCATACGCCTTAGCGAAGTCAATCTTAAGAAAGATTGCCCGCTGTTTAGAGCGTCTGGCCTAGTCCATCCCTTCCCAAATGACAATAATATTGTCCAAAATAAACCTGGACTTAATAAATCCAATCTACTTCGGACGAACAACAAGAGGCAGGAGATGGCGAATCTTGAGAGCCAAGGCTTTGGCCATGATCTTGTATGAGACATTGAGCAAGGTAATAGGCCTCCAATTGCAAATGTCCTTTGGATCCCCAGCCTTAGGGATAAACTTAATGTTACCTCAGTTAATCATTTTTCCTAGGGATTGGGAATGAAAAGCTTTCAGATAGACCTTAAGGAGGTTAGGACCAACGCAAGGCCAAAGAGCTTTGTAGAATTCGCAAGGAAAGCTATCACACCCGAGGGCTTTATCATCTACCATAGAAAAAATAGCTTCCTTGAGATCATAAATGGCCAGTAAGACATCACATAAGGCTCGTTGAGACTCAGAAAGTCGTTTGGGAACAACAACTAAGCAATCTTGCAAAGCTTGGGCTCTAGCCGGAGAGTCTCTCTGCACTGTGAACACCTTCTCATAATGACGAACAAAGGCTTGTAGAATATCATGCAGCTTGGTGAGAAGAGCATGCCCCTCTTTGATTTTCTTGATCCCTATAGAGGTATGATGGGCACGCAAAGCCAGGAAAAATTCGTTGGAGGCCCTATCACCCACCTTGAGCCAGTGTAACCTGGCTTTGATTTGAGATTCTCTAGCAGAATGGCTATCTGAAACTTATTTCTGATGGCAGAGCTGAGCTCAATGAAGTTGCAGGTTAGAATCAAAAGGATTCAAGGCCAAAGCTTTTGTGGCAACACAAAGAGCTTTGGTGGTCATGTCATACGACCACCTGTGGTACATGGCAAGCTATCTACCATAAACCTCGCAGAGCGGGTGATGGCGTCATACCACCACGTAATCCAACCAATGTGATGATGATGCCTTGGCTCTAAATTCCAAACCCTTTGAATGTGGGCCATTGTGGTTTGATGATGCAGGAGAGACGTGTTGAGGTAGAACTGCGTTTTGGAAGGATGTTGCCTAGATGGCTGCCATTCAATGATAAACTTTATGGGGAAGTGATTGGACAATGTCACATCAACAAGAAGAGTGATGAGCAAATCTTGATCTTCAGAAAAAGAAAAAAAAGATTGCGCAGTTATGATAGCATGATTAAGCCTTTTAAGAATTATGTTAGAGCTAGCTCTAAAATTAGACCAAGTGTGCTAGACCCCACCAGGGCGGCAGTGGTTGGTGTTGGGGTCGAAAAGACCCAACTTATTACGCATATAGTACCAGGCTTCCTGCTCACCAGTTGTCCAGTGGAAAGGCAAAATTTTGTCCTTATCAGTCGCCACCTCAACCATATTGAAGTCCCCACATATGACCCAAGTAGCAGGTGGCAGATTGTCAGCAATCCAGTGCCATAGGTATGATTTATCAACCACATCATTGGGAGCATAAACATTAACGATCCCAACAAAATGATTATCAACTAACAACAAAACCCAAACGACATGCTGCATGGGATCAAAACCATGAGAAATAACTGTAGAGAGCCAACAAGGTGAAATGAGTGTAACAACTCCACCTTGAACAACTTCATGCTGGGAGGCAAAAACAAGGCTATCTGGCCAAATAACACTACATGCAGTATTGAGCATGAAACCAACAATTTTGACTTCCTGGAGGCAGAGAACATCCAGGCCTACAACACGTTGACGAGCATCTCGAACAGAATACTTACTGGTGAGGTCTATGAGACCTCGAACATTCCATGAGATGTAATTCATGAGAAAACTTGCATATCATCCTCGTCCCCAAGAGAGGAAAATATATTGCATGAAAAATCTGAATCCCCATCGGAAATAACCAATCATTTTTCTAAACCACCATATGCAATCGCAGCACTCCCAGAAGGGCTGCGAGAGTAGCACAAAGAGTGTAGAGTAGAAATCGTAGACACAGCCTGAGGAGTGTGTACCCAAGGTGGTCAAGCAACACCCTCAGAAGAGTCCTTCTCTTGTTGGTCAAGGTTTGAAACCGAAGTAGAAAAAGGCTGGGTAGATGGTGTCTGCGTAGGAGGTTCCGTCGTCGGCTGAGAACTGGAACCGACGGGAGTCTTTTGGGCGGAAGCCACAAAGTTTTTGCCTTTGCATACTACAATGGTCCATTCATCCTTCTTAGCTCCCTCCACAGGCCAAGAGCCGAACTCCTTAATAGGGAGTTTTATTTTCAGAGTAGCCAAGGGACAATCCCTGATCTTGTATTTTGTCGACTGGCGCAAATAACAAGTGTTGGGAAGGTTCAAATAAAGCACTTTCCGGGTGAAGGTATTGCCTCCCACTTGGATATCAACAGTTTCTTTCAGGTCGCATGAAAGGTTGACCTCAATGCAAACCCTCTTTGGAATGAGAGCATTAAAAAAATGGTCTGGCTCAAGGAAAACAACTTTTCCAACAAACTAAGCAATGGTTTGCATGAAAGGCCAACAAGGCAAATGAAGACCGAGGAACTCAACCCAGACCGGTACTTGCAATTTTTGTCGTCTAAGATAGAAAAGTCACGAGACCAGCACTGAAAAACTAGCAGGGAAGACCGAACGGTCTATAGCCCATGGGAGAGGATAGACTCAACATGGGTAGGGTTCAAAAAGAGAAACAAAAAGAAACCCTTCGTGAGACTTTGGACGCCATCAAGCTGGACCCCATGAGGAGACCAAGCTTTGGTGACCCAATCATGAAGCATGCTTTCAGGAGGGATCCTACCCACAAAATATCCTATCAAAATGTACTTTTCAAGCCACTCACAGGCATTATCAAAATCTTGAACAAGAAGTACAACATCAGGCGAGGACATACCTTGTGAAACACTTTCAGAACAAATTTGTGAGGGCGCTTGTTTTGAGGCATCATGCGGGCCTGTCGCAACAACTCTAGCACCAGCATCAACTGTTGGGCTAAAGTTGGTTGGAGCCATAATAAACACAAAAATCCCGCAGCAAATGTGGTATGAAGAAAGCAATATGTAACACAACCTCAAACTCTAGCAGAGCTCATTCCTCATCCAAAGACTTTTTCCATTTCCTAAATTCGATTTTCATATTGATATAATTTTAATAATATAATTTGATTTACATTAATTGCTTAGAAGGTTAAAGTAAACAATATAGTTATGGTTATAAGTGGTACCATAAGTTAATACAAAGAAAAACAATAATAATAAATTTAATTAGTAATACATAAACTAAGTGGGTTATTTTTACATGTTAATTATGGTTTTATTTTTATGCACTAGTAAATTATAAATGTTAATTGGAATTAACATTAGTAAATTATTTTTACATGTTAATTATATGGTATTTATTTTTATGCATTAGTAAATTATGAATGTTAATTGGAATTATCATTAGTAAATTATCTTTACAAGCTAATTATATGGTAATTGTTTTAATGCATTAGTAAATTATCAAAGTTAATTGGAATTAATTGATTATAATTTTAACATTTTTTTTTGTACAGGTAGTTGAAATTGAATATAAATTGTATTGATTATTATAATATTCGATTTGCTAACACGAAGTGTAATTCTTGATGGAGGCAACTTTTTAGTTGGTTGCTAGACAATGTACACCTTTTATACATTTAATCGCTCTTATACAATTACACATTAAAGCCATTATTACCTCACTAGTTGTGTTATTACATTTTACAAGAACTAGATGATAACTCTCTCTTTTGAATATTGACCACCTAGTAGTATTAAGTTGTTACGTTTAAGTAAATCTCTTTCCTTTATATGTAGAATTAAATTTATGAGTTATTTTCTTTCAATTTTAATTCTTGCAAAATAGTCTCAACTTTAAATTACTCTAGAGTGATGTTTATTTTAATCTTCCAGAGTATAATAGTTGGACCTCTTTTAAAAAAACTAAACAAGAGGAGTTGGAAACAAAGAACTTAGCAGCGTTCGGTATATATGATGCCTCCAGGTCACGCTTATGGGTAATGTTGTCGTGTTGAACTACTGCACCTAACGCCTAATAAAGTTGCATCAACGATGTCTATGGCATCATCCCTATAAATTGTTGGGGAGTAATAAGGGACACTTGGAAGTTAAAATCCAAGGAGTGGGCAATCCCCCTTGGATCGACAACCTAATTAGATAATCTTTAAATGAGTTTACATCTGCTAGATAAACTTTAGTAAACCCCTTAGAGTTGATTGAGTGAGATGCCTTTAAAGCTTGGCTTAATCTTGAAGGATATTTGATGATTGATAATTGGGTCAAGGGTGACGCTTATGATAGGTATTAGGACCTAGTTGTTTTAGGCCACAAGCAATAGGCCACCTTGAGCCTTTTCTTAAAAGCTACCATCGTGGGTAGCAACTGCATAGAAACTATCTGGGACATTGACCCTAGAAAGAGTTGCTTACCCACAAAATAATTTATATTAAACCATAGATTAAAAATAGAACTACATACTATATGCCTTGAACCCGTGCCGAAACTGGTATGTAGGCAGTCTAGGGATGGAGTTGTCCCTAGTACTTAGGCATTCAGGGATGGGGTCTAGGATTTGGTAAGAAGAAGGATTGCGAAGACTCCTAATTGAAAGATAAGTGTAATAAAAGAAAAAACAATTCAACGCATACTCGAAGAGAATCTCATATGGATTCACTTGACTTCCCGAGGCTTTAGGCCAAATTCGGAGGCAGAATTCAAGCTTGCAATATATTATTTTATTGCTCCTAAGGATGGTGACCTCGATGAACACCTATTAAAGGAGTGTAGTTCTTAGTGAGTGACTCAGGACCCGGATGGTCTCAATGAGTCTAAGTCTCTGGCCAGAGCACCTCCTATCCCAAGTTGGATAGATGCCTACCCCATTTGGGTAGATGCGTATCTTGTATGGATATATGCCTCATTCGTATGGTTAGATTCTCATCCAAGATGGAAGAATGCCTAATCCAATTAGATAGATGCCTAGAGTATGCGATTGAATCAAACACAAATGATTAAATAAATAAAAAATTGTCAAAAATTCTTGGGTTATGTAGAGTGGGTTATTACATATACATATAAATATCTACATGTATGTGTATACATACATGTATATATGTATACATACATGTATATATGTATATGTATACATATACATATATGTATATATATACATATATACATACATATACATATACATATATACATACACATATGTATATATATACATATATACATACATATACATATACATATATACATACATATATGTATATGTATATATATGTGTAGTCACATAAATCTGTCCATTTTAATTAAATGAATATTTCGTATTTATTTGATTAAAAAATCCACTAACCATCAATTAATTAAATAAATATTTAATTAATTCATCCCCAAACATTCTTCTATTAATTAAATAAATTATTCAATTTATTTTAATTAATTCATTAAATCCAATTCAAATAAATTAAATAAATAAAATCAATTTATTTAATTAAATCCCCCTTTTCCTCTTTTAAATAAATTAAATAAAACATTTATTTAAATCATTATCCCCACCCCACTTGCATTTTCCTACAAATGCAACTTGCACACATTTTGAAATAAATGAATTTTTATTTTAAATAAAATCCTATTTTCCCTCACCCACCAAATCCACTTGCAAAATCTAATCACCTTCTAGATTCTTCTAATCCCTTCCTAATTAGCCTAATCCATCCCCTAAATATTGTCACATTCCTAAGCAAAATGGAGTCACTTCTCAAAGACCCCAAAGTCTTTGATAACCATTGAAGGCTTCCAACTTTCAACCACTTAATTCCTCAAAGTCTTTGAAAACCATTAAAGGCTTCCAACTTTCAACCACTTAATTCCCCAAAGTCTCCAATAACCATTAATGGTTAATTCAACCCTCCCACATGGTTAAAACATTTGTTTGACTCAACCTCTATCCAATCACAAAGGTCTCATCAAGCATTTAATACTTTGACCATGATTATCTCTTAATCATTTGCACAAAGGTTTATCCTTGGATTAACTCCTAATCCAGTGGGTAATCCTAATTTAGGCTTGACCCTTAGCCTTTAGATAACCATGAGGTCTTCTCAGGCCTTTAATGCCTCCAACCTCTTCTTTCAACCCAATCCTGTGTTGACACTTGTCATTATTTTATTGGTGCCAATTGTGCACATGGATCCCCAACTTTCAAGCTTGACCCTTGATTAAACCTTTCAATCCTGGCCATCCATTGCTCCATTTTTCCTATAAATAGAGCCCATTCCTTCATAATCCTGATCCTGAAAACTTGTAAGCATTTAGACTATAGCCATTTTAGAGAGCATTTAGCATAGCATAACTAAATCTTGTCTTTTTGGTAAAATCAATCATTTTAGCATTGAAAATAGCTTTTCATTTCATGTTTGGGAGCTATTCTACAAATCTCAATCCTCCATAAGCATCCATAGTGCAAAAAGCTGCTGAGAGCTACACTATTTTGGAACTTGGAGAGGAGAGGAACAAGGGAGAAAGGAGCTAATATCATGTTAAGAGATAGTTGGAGATATCTCATTGTCTTACTTCTTTAGTTAGATTCATTAGCATGTGTTTTTAGTATCTCTCTTGGAATGCCTTCATATGTTTTAGTTTTTGATTGATTAACTCTAACATCTTGTGTGTTTTGTGTTGTTTGATCTTAGACTAACATTGTGCCATTTAGGAGGGCATCAATATGTATAGATATATACACATACATATATATATATATATATGTATGTATATATACATGCATAAATGTAGATATGTATATATATACATATATACATATACATACATATATATACATATATGTATATATACATATACATATATACATGCATATATATATAAACATATACATATACATATATATACATATCTATTTATATGTATATATACATGCATAGATGTAGATATGTATATATATACATATATACATATACATACATATATATACATATATGTATATATATGTATGTATATGTATATATGTATATATATACATATCTACATCTATGCATGTATATATACATATACATATACATATGTATATGTAGATACATATATATGTATTTATATATATTAACAAAGTAGCCGCGATAGAGAATGGAAACCTTGAGCTTTCTTTGTATATGTATATGTGCATCCATTTTTATGTTTATGCTTGCATATATCTATGTGTATCTATATACGCACACACACACACACACAAATACACACACACACACACACACACACACACACACACATACATACACATATATATAATACACATACATACATACATATGTATGTATGTATATATATGTGTATGTATATATACATATACACATATATATGTATGTTTATATATGTATGTATGTATATATGTGATATATGTGTGTGTGTGTATATATATATATATATATATAAACATACACACACACACACACATATATATATATATACGTACACATGTATACATACATACATACATACACACACACATATATCATACATATATATACATACATACATATATACATATGTATACATACATACATACATACATACATACATATATATATATATATACACATATATATACATACATATATATATATGTATACATACATACATACACACACACACATATATATACATACATACACATACATTTACATATACATATACATATGTATATGTATATGTATATGTGGTGCAGGAGCACCTAGGACTTAGGCTTATAGTCTTTTCTCAATTTTGTCTTGTATTGACCTTAGCCAAGTTAGGTACTTAATAAGGACTCCAGGAGGGTCCAAGAGTGAGTGTGATGAGTCAAGTGTAGGTCTAGTTGAGTTAGTTTCTCCCTAGGTTTGCATTTTGTGCATAAGTAGTGATTTGAGTAGGAAATTGACCTTCTTGATGTTCAAAAGTGGTAAAACTTGGTGTGAGCATGAGATAGGTTTAGTATGGTCTTAGGAATGCTTAAAAAGTCATGAGTAATGACTTAAAATAGGTTTTATAGGTTGGCAAAGCAAAAAGTGCAAAATTGTAAAAGTTGTCATGACAACTTTTGTCCTAAAATGCTTAGCGATGGAGTTAGGGATAGCACAATGCTCTAGAATGCCTCCACACATGGGGAAGACTATAAAAATATCCTCTTGCATGGTTACCAAGGTTGAAGTTTTTTTTTGTATGATCAACAATCTGAAACTACTCATTTTCGGACTGTTTGTCATTATTTTGGCTTATTTTACTCATAATGTGAATACAAATGGATTGAATCCATTGATCCTATAATGGATTGAGTTTATTTGGTGTGTTTCAGTGTCATTTGATTCATTTCAAGCTTTGTAGTTAGTGTGTGTTAGTGATTTCATTGCTTTGTTTTCAATCAGCCAATTTTGGCTTGTAAATAACAATTTTGTGTAAAATAGTTGCCCCATAGAATCCCTTTGTGCTACCATCATGGACTATTGGGACATGGAAGGAAACCAATTGTAAAATGTACATATGGAAGGAGAAGTTCTGGAAGTGATGTTTGATATGGCTACCACCTTGTTCTATGCGAGTCCAGGAGCAACTCGACTAGAGAAGACAGGGTGAAATTTCAATGCAAAGTGCAGAGGTGAACACAAAACTATAATCAAAATATTTGGGGAGCTTCATAAGGTCCATAAAAACTTTCCATTACAAGGAGAAGCCTTGACAAGAGCTGTAGATACCCATTTCTCAAACTTGACTAGTCACTGTCGGTTAAGAGGCCTAGAAACCCTTCAAAACCCTCATTTTTGGGTTAGGGTATTGTACGGTGAAATGGTAAACCGAAAACACCAAAATCACTTAGGGATAGGTGTATGATTGAAGAAAATCCAACCTTGTTGTAGGGTCTTTTAGACCATTTTCCTCTAAACCCACAAAAACCGGATTTTGGAGGCCTAATAGGGGCTCATTGCTTGTACCCCTTTTCCTAGGCAAAATGGTGAAATCGGTAAAAAGGTAATGAATGAAAACCACAAATGTACCTAAAAAGAATTAATTTCATGTTAAAAGCCACCTCCACACCTCTGCAACAACTCACAATAGTAGGAGGTGAAATTGACAAGTTGAAGACAAGACAACAAGAATGAGCATGTGGGAAACACTTTGAAATGGTAGGGTTCCCAATTAAACACTTGATGCAAACACTTTGAGATTGACAAGAAGCAATCCCTAGAAGAGACCGAGAAGGACTTGGAGGTATTAATGCATAGCTAGACCTGAAGAGGTTGGTGAAATTGAGCAACACCAAGAGCAAGCTAGGTGAACCCCATATGTGTGTGTGTGTGTGTGTGTGTGTGTGTGTTTATATATATATGTATATGTATATGTATGTTTATATGTATATGTATATGTATATGTACATATATATAAACATACATATATATACATATACATGTACATATACATATGCATATATACACATATACATATTCATATGTATGTTTATATGTATATGTATATGTATATGTATATACATACATACATATATTGTGAGGCCCTACCCCGAGCCATCATAGCATTTCTGTTATTTTCATGTTGGACCTATTTTGGATACTATATTGTGATGCATTTTGGACATAGATTTTATATGATCTCGTGTGGTGGATAACATTGATATGATTATGTCATTTACTTTGATTTGCAGTACTTCATTTTATACTAGAAATTATGGTTGCATGTTCTATAAATGATTTAATTTCATGTTTATGAGGATGATGCCATTTAATAGATGATTGTATGCGGATGTTAACAGATAATTGGATACTTGATTTTATAATTGAAATTTTATGCAATGTCTGAATTGTATTCTTTTGATAATATTATACGTGATTTTTGGAATTACTAATGTGCAAGTGAACTGTGCAGGAAAATCATTCCATGTGACCATGGAAATTATTCGGAGAATCAAGCCTAGGCCTATGTGCTATTGTGAAGCCAGGGGTTGTCTATTTGGAGAGACAACCCCTCGTTTGTAAATGTATTTTAATTTATAAATGTTATGCTTGGATGAGTGTTTAATTTGGAAATTTGTTTAATTTATAAATTTCAAAAGGGACAAATGTCATGTGTGTTTTAGTGATGTGTAATTCTTTTTGTAGTGTCACTTGACACGTGTTGTAAGTTGAGTTGGCATTGTCATGTCTCTTTTTGAGGATTTATTTTACCAATGCATATACTTTCAATTATCCTAAAATGGTCCCAAGTAAACCTAGGATAGTGAGCCATTAGAAGGGTCAACTCAGGGTTGACCCGTAGGTAAGCTTTGGGTGGACTTCCAAAGGGTTAAACTAACTCCTGGGGTCAAGTTAGGAGCATTTTTAGTGGGCCATATGGTGTACCTATGGATGAAGGCCAAATTTGGCCACGTGTCCACTCCCTAGTGCTTGTTTAACCTCCCCAAAAAGTGAGTTTCTCAAGTTGGCCGAATTTCATCTTTAGAAGAGCCTTCCTTGGTTAGATAACCCACTTCATGAGTGTCATTCTTTTTCCCCATTCCATTTCCCTTTTTTGAGGTACCTTGGTTAGGGAGTGTGTAAGGCTTTGGGAAGACCAACCAATGAGCTGTTAGGGTTTCAAACAGATCCGAAGCAAATATGAACTAACAATTATATGTAGATTTAAATACAAAAGATAAAGAAATAAAATAGGACACAGATAACATAGAGATTTAACGTGGTTCACCCAGAATGGGTTTAATCCACCATACACAGCCGTCCAATCTTTCTTATTATCCAACAAAAACAGTACATCAACCTTACAATGCCTTAAGCATCCTAGTCGCTTATAACATGCATTTTTAGGGCAAAAACAAAGTCGGTCTTTTTAGGGTTTTTATTACAATGTCGGTTTTCATAAAAAAAAAAACCCAAATTTTTTTTTCTTGAGGGCTCCTACCCCTGAACCCCCACTTTTCTCGGGGGCTACCGCCCCCAAACCCCTGCCCGAGGCCCGGCCTGACCCCGGACCTCAGTGAGGATACGTGCTGAGTGTACAGTACTTTGCTGATCAGTCACTCCATTTCAACATGAGCATCTTTCACCCCTTCCCAAGTGGGTTGGAAAGAGTGAGGTGTGGCTTCATAGGGAATAGTTTGGGAGGGAAGAGTTTGATCACTCACTCTCCATTTTGGAGATTTAGAATTTTCTGAATTTTTTGGCAAGTATTGGAAAGATTTTTGGCTAAGTTTGGAAGGAGAAAATTTGTGGATTTGGGTAGCTCTCCTACAAATTTCCTTACCTTTTTAGCAGCTTAAGGTTGGTTGAATTTCTAACTATTGTATGATGTTGTTTGCATTTGAAAAGATTGTTTGTTGCATTGTTTTCTTTGTTGTTTTTCCTTGTTATTTTTATATATGTGTAGGAAGATGTGGAGTCCTTCCATTTGTGATTTTGGTTAAGTTTCTATGTTTTTGTTTTTAGGAGTTTACAAGGCCAAACTCACCCTTGGGAGGGTAGAGTGGCCTTGGGGTGAAGGGCTCTTTGACAACCTTTTGAGTGAGAGGCTCTCCTTGGAAGAGAGTGATTCTCAAGGGATTTTTGTGACCCTTGCTGCATATTATTATGTTTATAAAATGGGGATCATAAGGGGAGTTGTAGGCTTGTATGTCTTGGGGGTCATAAGGAATTTAGGGGACAAGTTTGGAATTTATGGTTATGTTATATTTGCAGCCTTGTTATGCCATTATGTGCACTATTTGCAGAATTCTCCTCAAGGGTATTTAGTCCACCTTCACCCCACTTTAAAAAGTCACATAAGTGACATTGTTTAAACCTTGGGTTGGGAGTGTTTTTGTTGTGTTTGAATTTTTGCATGTATGTGTTTGTTTGTGTGTTTCCCATCTAGCCCTTGATTCTCCTAGCTCGGGGGTGGCTTCTAGTAAGCCTAGGTTGGGAGGTGAGCCTCCATGGTCACAACCTCAAGTTTTTATTGCAGGTTGCTTTGGAAAAGACTTGGAAGGGAAAGCTTGGAAATGATCTTTGCTGATTTTATTTTAGTTGCAGAAAAAAAGAGTTATTTTTGTATTTTAGTTGCAAAGAAAAGAAAGAAAAAAGAAGAAGCTTTCTATTGTATTTATATTGCAGAAAAAGAAAGTGTATTATTGACTAAGTTTACCATGTAATAAATTGAATTTTATTGAAGTATCGATTCTTTTAAATAAAGTGAAAGCATTTTGATTTTTTCTGTTTGTTATAGTTGCTGGAAAAAAATAATATTTTATTCTGTTTTCTTTTATTTGTTAATGAGTTGTATGCATGCTAGAAATGGAAAGGAAATAAATAAAAGGTTGAAGTATAGATGTTAGTAAAAGAGAATAAAAATTCATATCTATCTATTGTTCATATTACAAAATAATGTAAATAAGTGTTAGAGTGAAAATAAATATTGCATCACATTTGTTGTTTATAGATTAAATAGATTCTTTTAAAATATTAGTTGTAGCTGCAAAATAAATCATTTCTGATAAAATTTTCCTATTCTAAAATGCATGTTAAGTAGGGAAAAATAAATTGATTTTTTAGAATGAATGTTAAAATTGAATTACATCATGTTGTTTAGGGATTTAATGGTTTTTTTGAAAAAATTAGTTGCTGTTGTAAATAAATAAAACTGTCATATTTTTACATTCTATAAAAACTGAAAATAAACCTAGATAATGCTCTAAATGAAAATAAAAAAAAGAATTTACTCCTATTCTATTATTTGAAATCAGTCGGCTAAAACTATTTAAGTACAGATTTGACCATAGAAATATATATATATATATACATGATGCTTTTATATTAAAACATATGTATTAAAAAAAAAGAGTAAATTGGAAATCAAGAGAATGGAATCTTACATTATAGTTCTGGATATTTTTTTTCTAAAATTATGCATGTATTCTAAGATATATATATATATAAACAAAAAAAATTTGGTAAGCAAAGTTGGGGAGTAGCAAACCCCCGTCGTCCCCGTAGCCTCGCGGACACGCAGGGTGGCTTGGGCCCCCTTTGCGGGCCGCGGCCCATAGGGGCGGCCTCAATCACCACTGCGGGCCAAGACCCACAAGGACGCTGAGGCGCCATCGTGGGCTGCAACCCGCAGGGGCAGCCTTGGCGCCACTGCGAGTGGCAACCCCCAGTGGTGGCCTCGGCCGCCACTGCAGGTGGCCACCGCAGCGGCCGCTACCGCCTCACTGCAGTTTCATTTACGATTTGCCCCTTCCTCCGCCACCAACATGGTTTTTGGTCGCCCTTCCTCCACCTCCTTTGAATCCCTGCACACCACAAAACACAAGCACACACACACCAAAACCTAGATCAAAGAAAAAAAGGCATAAGAATATGAAATGTTAAAATATGCAACCCTAACCTATTTTTGGGTTAGGGTTAACATATAAAATAAAATAAAATAAAATAAAAGAAAATAAGATATGCAACCCTAGCCCATATTCGGGTTAGGGTTAGCATTTAGAAAATAAAAAAATGAGTTATTAGAATTGTTTTTAAAATAAAGTAAAGGGATAACTCAACCCTAATTAGGGTTCATAATTAAATATAATTAAAATAAGAAGAGGGGGGATTCTTTTTAAAATTTGAAAAAAGAATTTCCCCTCCATTTAATTATAGCCATATGTGGAATTTAATTTTAACTCCTTATTTGACTAGGGAGAAAATTAATGTTAATATAGCCCTTTTTATCAAGGTATAATTTAGATTGGGGATTAATTTTATATAGTTATGTAAATCACATAATTGACTTAATTTTATTAACCAAGGGTTATTAATGAGGATATTATATAGATAATTTTCATATTTAATTAAATATGGATGTTAGGTTAAATTTAATTTGGGGGATTTTATTAATGAAATTTATTAATTATTTTATGCGAATTCTAGCCTATGAGGTCATATTGGCCAATTATTTAATAGTTGAAATTTAAATGTCTTAGGGGTTTTAAAATTGACTTTAATATAAATTATATTCATTTGGAAAATATTATATTTTGAAATAGGTTAACTTTATTAATTTTAATTAAAGGCGTTTTTGCGGTTGCTCAATTAATTATTTTTAATATAAGTTAGCATTATCATTATTTTTATCCAGCCTTGAGTATTTTAAATGTTGTTGAGATATTTAATATCTCTCGATTTTAATTAGAGGAAATTAATTAGATTAATTAGATTAATTAATCAAGTTGGGATGACCCTCTTAGGGAATAATTAGTCTTCTCTAATTATTGTCATCATATTGATTGAGTCAATTAATTCAACTTTAGTAAACGATTCTATTTAACCTTTAGTTAAGACAAAACTTTATTTGATTTCATTTTAATGTAGATTATTTAATGAATTTATGTTGTTTAAAAAAAAAAATTGTTTCATTTTTGGCCAAAAGTTTGGGCATGACATATATATACATATATGTACATATATATACATATATGTACATATATATGTGTATATATATATATGTATATGTATATATGCTTGCATATATCTATGTGTATCTATATATGCATATAAAGTTGTATATATATATATATATATATATATATATATATATATATATATATATATATATATATATATATATATATATATATATATATATATATAAACACATACAAATATACATATAATGTGCTTGCATATATGTAGATCTCTATATATACCTGTATACACATAGACACAAATCTCTAGATGCATACGAATAAATAGACATGTGCTCATAAAAATGCATGGCTATGCATATTTACACAAATACATATGCAGCTTCATACATACACACACATGCCTATGCACACATATACATAAACATTGTTTGTCTATTTATTCATACAGACTTGAAAATCTATCTACATCTGTGGAACTATGTATATGCATGCCCATATTTAACTAAAAAGAAGAATGCGTATGTATATATTTTTGTTGTTTCATTTTTTATAGAATCTGAAGCTTGTAAGAAACATGTGCAATAGTTCCTTCGACCCACATAATTCTTTCTTTAACATGCTTCGAAACCAATATCATTGTTAAACTAAGAGCATCAACACAATATGTTGTGAAGTATGTATGTATGTATGTATCTGTGTATATGTATATGTATATGTATATGTGTTTGTGTATGTATGTATATGTATATGTATATGTGTGTGTCTATGTATATGTATATATGTATGTATATGTATATACATATATGTATATATGTATCTATATATGTATATGTATATATGTATGTATATATATATATATATGTATGTATGTATGTATGTATGTATGTATGTATGATATATGTATGTACATATGTATATGTATATGTATATGCATATATATATGTATATGTATATGTATATGTATATGTATATATATGTATGTGCATATGTATATGTATATATAGATAAATAGATATAAATATACATATACATATACATGTGTGTGTGTGTGTGTGTGTGTGTGTGTGTGTGTGTGTGTGTGTGTGTGTGTGTAATATGTATATACATATATATACATACATATACATATACATATACATATACACATATACATATACATATACATTATTATAATTATGTGTGTGTGTGTGTGCATGTGTGCATCGACAGATATATGTATACACATATATTTCTATGTTGTTCATATTTATGCATATACATGCATGTGGATATGTGTGGATGTGTGTCACTAATTGTTTTGTTTCATTGTTTTTCCTTTGCTTTTGACTAATCATTTCAAATCTTTTCCATTGATTAAGCCTCCTTTCCCTTTTCCAACTTATCTTTGTAAGGCATGCACATTCAAATAGACCTCACACTCATAGTTGATGCCCAACTAATAAAATCCAAAAAGAAACCAAAAAATTAGCTTTACTACAACCATCATAGAGATGAAATATTTGCACGTCATTGTGCAAAATGCCACCAACTAAGAATGGTTGTATCCCAACTTGCTACAAACGTAGCTAGCAACATTGATATACCACAACCATTGTCAGTGCCACAATAGTCCAACATCAATAGCTTGGAACCTGGCCAACGATTTAAAGATACTTTCTCTCCACTTTACTTGAAGTCATTAAAGCATTCCCAAGAATGGATTGATGCACTATCAATTCAAAACATGTGTTCCATATACAAAGAAATTTATGTTGGCATGTCCATAAGAACAACCCATTTAGTAAGCATATGTAATAGATTTTTTTCTTGAAAAAGGAATCCATCGTTTCTCTTCAATGAACAACATGGACCTAGGGCCACAACCTGATGTGCTCAAAAAAATTACTCAAGTTGAAGAGATGTTAATAGCTAGGGTAGCACCTGTCTTGCAAGTCACACATGCAAGAGGAGGACAATATAAATATAGTGGACACACTATTAGTTTCCGTCAAGATATCTCAAGCATTGCTCACAATTTTCCACACAGGTTGCATGAAATTAAGATTCTCATTGTTCATAGGAGAAATGCTGAAGTAAAAAACTGACTGCTATGTCAACAAAAAATAAGTATTGGATGCACTCAAGTACAAAATTCAAAATGACCCTTACTATGCCAATGTTATCATTAATATTGAAGCTATTGATGTGCTCACTAATTCAAGCATGCATGTGTCAAATATATTCTTGCATTGTGTCGATCAAAATTTCAAAGAGCTACAACTAGCTACAACAACAACAATCAATTGTAATGATGGTTTCTATGAACATGACAATTCATTATCCTTCATCCCAAAACTGCCAAACCCTCCATGAGAGTTACATGACATAAAACAAGTATTTCAATTTGAAGGTGGTATGGAAACTATTGTACCATGGCCTAAGATAAACTCTTCACCCACAAATGAATACAATAGCGAGGGCTTATTTTGCATGGCTTTCCCAACATTGTTCCCAATTGGAATAACGATGCCCCTTCAACCAGGAACTGCACAAATCCATCTACATGAATATGCTTTGCACCTTATTGGATACCATTACAATAGATCTGGCATGCATGTGTGATTCTGGTTTTATATATACAATCTAATTATGAGATATCACAATAAATAGACTACTGCTATTTTTATGACAACAAATGTAAAAGACAAGGTTCCAAACTCTTTAGGAGGTCTCTGACATGAGCTGCAATATATCCTTGATTCTCATCTTGCAAATGAGCTAATGTAGTTTGATGCATCACTGCGAGGTACATGCTCTTACTAGAACAAATCTAGTGTCCAGCTAACTGCCATGATCCACTAACTAGGGACACCCACACTGTTCTTTACTTTGAGCTCAGCTAATACAAAATGGCCTCACTTGCACAAATTTTTTCCTTCTTCCAATGGTACGACCACCAAAAGTTTGATAAAGCAGCTAATTGACAATGTCATCCAAAATCTACATATTACATCATTATAATTACACCTGTGGTTTACATCCTTCCTCGAGGAAGTTATTGAAAAGCTACTGTAAGTGAAATATTACTAGTACAAATATGAATGGCAACATCATGGATCTGCTCATGTCCATGGCTTCCTTTGTCTTTTAGATGCCCCAAATATGGACTTACTTGATTAGGACAACCCACATCAAGTAGACAAAGCAATATGCTTCTTTTGACAAATATGTTTCTACTTGGAACCCACACAACCACCTTCTAAGATACAATAGAGCTTACCATGTTGTTGCACATGATCCATGTGTGTTTTCAACCACTAATGTAATGCCCCGCCATAAACCCTAAAGGAAAACAATACAACTAGGCAACTAAAAGGGTGAAATTTTTTATTTTTTATTTTTTTAATTTTTAAATTATTTTTAAAAGAAAACAAAAACCTAATTTACATTAAACTTTATTTTTAATAAAAGTTATTTCCAATGAACTTTTATAATCTAATACAATTTTTTTTTAAAGGAAATTTAATTACTACATATTTTCTAAAAAGAATAATATAGTAAAATAATTTTTCCCAAAACCTAATTAATTAAATAAATTTAATTGATAATTAAATTTATTTCCAAAGTAAATCAACAATTTCACAGAGATACAAAAAAGACTGCCATAGCCAATATCGGGACAAATCAAACAAGAGGGAATGATTTCTTTGGTAAATCCCATTCCTTCCAAATTTTGAAATTTCCATGCACAATAAAAATCTTTGGCAAAATTTGCCATAATAATTTTCCCAATTTTCTCAAAATTTTAATCCACAAACACTCAGGAAATAATTTCTTTCCATAAACTAAAAATTAACTTCAGGAATGGACTATAGCCAAGAACAAGAAATATATAGACAAGATTTTAGATTTGACAAACATCTTCACACATACATTATTCAAAAAGATAGAAGAAATAGAAATATTTTCTTTAAACAATAATCAAAAGAAGCCACCCAACCTGGTATAGCTTTCTTGGAAGAAATTTGTAGAAGAGCCTAAATTCCCTGACCTGTTTCCTCTGTAACCCCCTAAAATGAAGACCTATTCCCCTTTTAAACTAAAATTCTAGGTTTCACCTATTTTTCTCCAAAACCTAATATTTAATTTTAGTAAAATAAAATGGAATTATTTCCCTTCTTTTCTTTTTAATTCACACTAAAAGATAATTAAAAGAGCATGCAATAATTAAAATCATTTTTATTTCTTTTCTTTTTTCATGCAAAATTAATTAATTTTCTAAATAAAGAAATTAAAGCAAAACTTTAATTCTAATTAATTCTTTTATTCTTTTATTTATTCTTTTATTCTTTTATTTATTTAAAATTCTAGGAAACAATAAATGAAATTAATCTAATTTATTTTTCACTAAAATAAAATATATTTCTAATATCATGCAGCTTGTAACTTAATTTAATAATTTCTTTTAATTAATTAAATTTAAAAATCTCAATGCATAAAATACATAACTCCAAAAAATCCAACTATAAGATAACTCCATAAATTTAATTAATTAATTAAAACCACTAAACACACAAACTGATCAAACCAAAGCAAAGACTCATAAAAAGATCAAACGACAAAATATGAAGGCCGAACAAACTGACAGGACGACCAACTAACGACACTCACAAGAGTGTAACTGAGTAAAATAGGGTCAACTACTAAATCGTGAACTAGATAGTTCAACTCGTGGTTCTTGAGTTTGCGAGACTCATAAGCAACCACACGTCCATCCTGCATAAGCACTGCACCTATACCTTCCAAAGAGGCATCTGTGCATACCACAAAATCTCTAGATGGATCAGGAACTGCCAAAATTGGAGCACTGACAAGGAGTTTCTTCAAGGTCTGAAAAGCTGACTCACACTGTTATGACCAAACAAACTTCTTCCCTTTCCTTTGAAGAGAAGTAATTGGGTGTCCTATCCGGGAAAAGCCTTGAACAAAGTGACGGTAATATCCGACCAAACCCATAAAACTCTGAACTTCTGAAACGTTGGTCGGTGCTGGCCAATCAACAATGGCTTGGATCTTTGAAGGATCCATGGATACACCTTCTCCCGAAACTACACGACCAAGATAGTTCACCTCAGACTAGAAGAAGTCACACTTCGCCAAATTGGCATAAAGTTGATTCTCCCTCAAGCACTGCAATACCTGATGTAAGTGACCCTCATGTTCTTCCATAGTTATAGAATAAATCAATATGTCATCCAAGAACATAAGGACAAAATGATCAAGGTAGGTGCGAAAAACCCCATTCATGAGGCTCATGAAAACTGAAGGCGCGTTCGTCAACCCAAATGGCACCACTGTGAACTCATAGTGACCATAACGAGTACGAAACGCTGTCTTATGAATATCTGCATCCTGAATGTGCAACTAATGGTATCCAGATTTCAGATCAATCTTAGAGAACACCTTGGCTCCCTTAACCTGATAAAAAAGATCATCTATACAAGGCAATGGATATCGATTCCGGATGGTTACCTTATTCAGCTGTTAGTAATCAATGCATAACCGAAGAGAACCATCCTTCTTCTTAATGAAGATAACAAGCACACCTTGAGGAGAAACACTAGGATGAATGAATCCCTTGACCAATAATTCTTCTATTTGCAACTTCAACTCACTCAACATATAATTCCACATTGCATAAATAGTATAGTGTCAGTACATAGGAATAATCCATAAAATGCCATAAATCACAAGTACGGAAATATTGCAAATAAATTATGCATCTAATATCCAAATAAAGCATGAAATAATGTCATATAAGTCTGAATAACACATCATGGTAATATATCCACTGAAAACACACAATAATAAAATATGAGTCTAATGAGTTCAAACGAGGAGAGGTACTACATTCTCCCCCCCAAAACTAAGCTTACTCCTGGAAGCCTAAAACAAATAAGAATATAGCTCTCTCATCTTTGCTGCATCCTCCCAAGTCACCGAGGTCTCATCATTTGGGTCCCATAGGACCCTTACCTGGTCGATGGTGTGACCCCTGAGGATCAAGTCCCGACATTGAAGAATGCACACGGGCTCCATGGAAAGTTGCCCATCCTCGACCTGCAAAGAGTTCCAATCAAGAACATGTGTCACATCAGGATGATAAGCTCGAAGAACTGAAACATGAAAGACATCGTGGATGTGGGATAGACTCAGTGGCAAGGCAAGACGGTAGGCAACAGGTCCTATCCTCTCAAGGATCTCAAAAGGGCCAACAAACTGAGGTGCCAACTTAGAACCCTTTCCATTTAACGGATTGGACTCTTCCATGGACACACTCTCAAAAACACACAAATTAGGTTTTTGTTTTCTTTAAAAAAATAAAAAAAATAAAAAAAATAAAAATAAAAATAAATATTTCACTCTTTTAGTTGCCTAGTTGTATTGTTTTCCTTTAGGGTTTCTAGCGGGGCATTACAACTGAGCTCCTTGCCATTGACCCTTTGTTATATTATCATGAGTTATTTCATATTGTGCAAAGACATACAAAATGCACAGAACATACATGCCTAAAAAAGAAGGGACAAAGCTTACACTACCATTATAAAGCTCCATGGGTTGAACAACGGATATCAACCTTGGCTATGGACAATGAGCAGAATAAATGCTACAAACCAGCAAGGAATGATGATCATCTTAATATACACAACCCTAAAATACTTGAAATTTGGCATGCCAATGTCGATTGTCAGCTGATCACATCTAGAAAAGTTGTTTTGAATTATATTTCTAAATATGCATCTGAATCAAAAACAAAGTTTGAAATAGATGCTGACATCTTGAAAAGGCTTGCAAACATGGGAAACTGTCAAGATAAAGCATTACTTACATACCAAAATTTTATGATGAATATTCTTGTTGATCTCGACATCGGTGCTTAGAAAACATGTCATATGGTGCAAAAATTGCTGCTTGTGACATGCAACCATCCTTTTATCTCCTTGAATGTAGGAAGGAAAATTTGGTATCGTCTTATGAAAGATGGAATAGATATAAATCTCACAACTATATACATCCACTAATATATGCAAAGACCTGCTGAGATGGAGTCTTTGTGTTCTTAAAATCAACACAACTCTACACATATGCTAGTTATCATAAAAAAATGGCACCCAAGGAAAACATGTGCAGTCGTCACTATGTTTCCACTTTTAAAGGATTCTCCACCTGAAATTGATGAAAACTTTGAAATTTTTTATTGGTCTGAGTTGTTATTGTACAAACCTTTTTGAAATGTTGAACTTGATATAGGTGTTACAAAAGAAGACATAGTAAGAAATTGGAAATTATTAAATGTTGCCAATTATCGGCCTTGGCATGTTGATAGGGTCACCAACATACCTCATGTTGAAGAACACTCCCAAAGTGATGATGACAATGTTGATTTTCAACCTCCATCAGATGAATATGAATGGGAAATGTTATCATGATTGGGTGGAACACATGACTTTACAATAGATGAGCTCGAGTTACTAGGCAAACACAATTTTGATCTTGCCCATTCTTGGAATACACACAATGTGCCACTTGAACTAGACATGATTTTTGTCCACTTTATTTCAGCTGTAAATCACAATAAAATAACACCCATTTCCAATATGCATCTATGAACAGAATAACTTTTCAGCTCTCCCCAAAATAGCAGCTTGCCCTTAACATCCTCTAGACCCACTAGCAAAACCCATTCCCACAAAAGCCATTGTGTATGATTGTCCAAGGCACAACAGGCATAGGGAAATCATTCTTAATACATTTTATGTGATAGGAATTAAACACCTCATTTCATGACAACATAACACCATTGCTTGCTCTTGCACCCACTGGTGTTGTTGGTTACAACATTCGTGCTACAACAATCCACACATCCCTATGGATCCTTGTGAAGGAAATGAATCACTTGCAGGGGCAATTATTAAGGATTTTTCAAGAAGTGTTTAAACATATAAAATATATTTTGATAGATGCTCCAAGATGAGATTTTTGGGCCCAAAATTATTGCTCAAGATTGATTCTCGACTTTGATAGGCATACCCAGATAAACAGGAACAAAGATTTGGTGGTGCTTCTCTTATCCTCATTGATGACCTTGGCAGCTTCCTCTAGTTATGGACAATCCTATACATGCATCACACTTTATAGCTCTTTCTTTGTGGCACACATTAACAATTGTTGTTACATTAGATGCCATATTCCATCAACAAGGTGACAGTACTACACAACAAAATTTCCACAATATACAGAATGTTGAACCCTTTCAACATGATTGAAATATACTTATGAATCAAACACATACAATGCTGACCCTTGAGCAAAGACAAAAGTTTGATAAAGCCATCCATTTGTTTAAAACCAAGAAGTTAGTAGCAACATATAATAGAAAAATGCTAAAGCTACTGAATGTCCCTATTGTCATTATCAGCACTCAAATTACTCGCCAAAGTTTAAGTCATTATGATGATGATGATTAGCTACTCCCTAAGCTCTTGATTTGCATTGGCCAGCAAGCTATGCTAACATCAAACTTGTGGGTTCAAGGTGGCCTTGTCAATGGATCACTTGGTTAAATCAAATCTATTATTTATAATGGTGATTCCAAACCACCAAAACCACCAACCTATGTTGTAATACACTTCAATAATTATATTGACCCTTCATGGGACAAGGAAAACCCCCAAAACATCCCTATCTCACCTATAACACGAGGTAACCACACACAATTTCTACTCAAAATGGAATGGGCTATAACAATACATAAATCATAGGGCATCACATTGATAACAACAACAATGGACATTAGCAATGATGAAAGACAAGGATTGACATTTATAGCAATTTCCAGAGTTAAAAGCATTGAGGGGTTGCACATAGATCCACCGTTCAATTTCGAAAGGTATTCTATGATGCAAAACAATACTTTGATAGTGATGAGAAAGAAAGAGGAAGCTCACTTGCAAATTCTCTTACCCACCATTGCCAAGGTACATAGTGTAGACACCTAAAAATATCTCATTGATCATGTACTAATTATTCATCCTATTATTTAAATAATTCTTTAATGATTTAATTAATCTAATTAATTTTATTCTTATAAACTAATTTAATCATCATTATCCACATTATTAATTTTTCTATTTCTATCTCCTTCATCATTTATCATTTAACCCTTTCTCAAATATTAATTATTTAATTAATTATGATTTAATTTCTTAATTAAATAGTCTTTATCATTTAATTAATTCCATTTCCAATGATTAAATGATTTTATTTAAATTATTTAATTAATTATTTCATTCTCTGACTCCCCAAATTCATATTTCAATTAATTTCATCTAATTTCATTTCTCCCAAATTCACATTTCACTAAATTTCAGTTAATGTGCATTTCAATTTCACTTCAAAAATTCAAATTCAAATCCAAATAAATGTGAAATTGAATTTCAATTCAAGAATCTTACATCACATGTTGAAAATCATGACTAATTGATCAAATCAGTTAGCTAATTAGTTAACTCAGTTAATTCTCCAATCACCACTTTTGACTCAAAATCACCTTTCTTTGACTAACCAATCAATTTAGTCTTCTCCCTAGTTAACTCAGATAACTAGCTAATCAATTGAGTCATCTATCCAATCAATCTAGTTATCTCTTCAATCAATCCACTTAATAGATCAATCAAAATATGTTCACTGATCAATCAAATCAGTTCAACTGTCAATCAATACTTCAGTTCTATTTCTCTCCCAATTTGTCTAAAAAATCTATAAAAGTAGCATCATTTCTTCATTTCAACAAAAAATCACGATATTTGAAATTATTGTGTCTAATCTATGCAAGAATATCAGTGTGATATTTGAGAGCCAACCACACAATTTTGGAGAAGAACAATGGAAGCTATAATGCATTTGAGGGAGTTTTTAATTGTTTAATTATTCTATTTTGCATTCACTCTATTGGTTTATCTTTAGAATTAGCTAAATTAGTTAAGGAATTTCATGATTGTTCCTTTTAGTCTAATTAGCTCTATTTTCTATTATGATTTTAAGCATGAAAAAACTGGTGAACCTGACGTGAAACCGCATTTGACTTTATTTCTCATGTTTTATCTGATTTCATAGATTTCCAAAGATTTTGTACAGAGAAACACGATAGATTGCGCATTCGACCTGACAAGAATGCACATCCACCTATATTTATGTGCATATGCCTTAACAGTGTTGCACATTAGCTCAAATCTTTGCGCATTCACTGGATCTCATCTTATACCCAATTTCTCTTGTCATTCTATTTTGTAATCTCATTATCTGTCTAATTCTTAACTCAATTTTTAAATCTAGAGTTTTTCATTTTTGGTTAAAATGAATTAGATCAAATGGCAGGAAGAGTTAGATTTAACATTTTAGGTGCAAGGAAGAGATCAAACAAAAGGAGACAACAAAGAGACCATCAAAGAGTATTGAAGGCAAAAAGAAGACTACAAACCTTCAAAGACAAAATCGATTTGTCTAAATACCATTACCTTGTCCAAAAATACCTGGTAAAATATCATTTTATCAACGATATAGAAATAATGGCTAACATCATTATGAGCTAACTTTTTGTCTGCATGTTTTAACATTCTTTATTCTGGAATTTCTTTGTTGTTAATCACGCATTCGACTTGACAGTGTTGCGTGTTAGCTTTGACAATAATGCACATATGATTTAATAGAAATGCACATCAGTTGTAATACTGTTGCACATGCGATTTGATAGTATTGTGCATTTGCTGAATTATTTAGAGTTTTCTATTTCTGTCATTTTCTTTTTGTTCTCTGGTTTTCTGGTTCTACTGATGATTCTATGACAATATGTAGTGAAAAAGAAACAGGGAAGGCACAATCGATCAAAGATTTGTTATCAAACAGCTAATATGTGCTTGTAGGATTTCTAGGTTTTAGCTAGCATTTGGATTTGAGTTTTAAAAATGGACATGTATGTTGTAATCTTTCAATTTGGTGCTTAAAAAGAACCCAAAACACACTCTTAAATGAATGGTTTAAAAATGGACATGAGCTTGCGTATCTCAAATGCCTACATTATGTTTAGTATAGCTCACATACTTCTACCTTAAAGGGAAATAACTTTAGAGCACTTACACTCTATCTTGGTTGGACCGACCGTTGCATGAAGTACCATTCCACCCACCTTCGGGGTCTTGGGAGAGTGGGAAAAGTGATAACAACACCTGCCTTTTTATTTTCAATAGTTGAAGGCTATTGTTGATGGGGATTTCATCACCTCATAGTGGTATCTCAAATTGATATGTGTTGGGGATATTGTCTCTCCTAGCATATTCTCGAGTAGTGTGTTTTCGGGCCACTATACAAAAAACCTGGTCAAATGGCTAAGGTGTTGAGTGTGTTGGTTCCCATTTTGTCTAGGGTTTACATTGCGAGAGGCATAAACCAAGTTGATTCTTCATATTATCTATGGAGAACCCAACTCCAACTATCAATATCTTCCAGAACTTGGACCAACATATGAAAAGGATTCAACTAATCCTTCTACACTTTGGGCCCTGCAAAACCCAGGAGGGTGATCCCTTGGTAAATCTATGATCTTCATACCCTACTCACAAATTTCACCAGTACAAAGCAGGCAGTCTCATATAAAAGGCTCAACAAAGAGGGAGAATGCTCAAGAATGGTGAGTTCTTTAGTGATCCTGAACCTATTGGAGCATGAGATGAACAAAACATACATAAAATGAAAAGTGATATTCTGATATTCAACAATCTATAGCTAGTTATCAGTGAGTTTGAACACAAAATTGACATTAAAGATAGTTACAAGCCGTGATCAGTGCCTTATCCCCTGAATTTACAAGACATAAAATGAAAATATAACATAATTTCATCCAATAGCATAAGATCTAAGATAATATTGCCTTACAATATTTCTCACATGCATATCCCTGTTGAGCATTGGATTTAAACCAATGGAATCCCATGGTTTCATTGAAGCTATAGAAGTTTTCTTAAAAAAAATAAAAAATGAAATCAAGCATGCCCTTAAGAATTTCGATAGAACCCTTGGCATTTCCATCGACATCAGAATCCTAAAAATTATCGCTCAAACCAAGGCCATAAGATATACATACTAATCCTTCACTGAAACACCCAGTTTGACCGAAATGACTCTATCGAAGAAGCCTGCCATTATCCTATCGATAAAGTGACTTATCGAATAAATCTTGGCCGCGAGGGGCTTCCAAAAGGATTCACCAAAAATATTAGTTCCATTGACATAAAGTACATTGAGGAGATCAGGAGTGGTCCCACTGATTAAATAAAGAGTTTCGATGAAACTATAGTGTTGATGAGACATGTGAACAACTCATTGAGGGAAGAACTTTGGCCGAAAGAGTGATATCGAACAAACCAATGGATATTTTTTTGAAGAAGCTATTTCGAGGAAGAGAATGTATTGAAGAGGCACAAAAGATGTTGACCAAAGATATCTTTCTCATCAATAAGACTTTTTGAGAAAAGGAAGGTGTCGAAGAGGTGCAAAAGTTATTGGCCGACGAGCACAGTTTCATCGAAAAAAGAAAAGTCAAAGGAGGATATTCTTCTTTCACCGACATAAAAAATTTCATCAATGACCTGACTGATAAGATGGTTGCAAAACACAACGATGAAAGGATTCCCACCGAAAACAAGGTTTCAATGAGTCAATGAAGGATTACATTGACATAAACACATAAGGTAGAGCCTTTCGATGAAAGAGAAGAGATCGATGAAGCCACAAAGCTCCTTAATGATGACGGTGGTTTCATCAAAACTAAGGAGACATCGATGAAACATGACATTTCAAGGGAAGATAAGGTTAAGCCACCGAAGTACATGATTCCATCGAAAAAGGGTGCGGTCATATAATTGATGAGCATTGATGGACAATATGAAGTGCTGCTAGACGAATGATTACTTTCTGCCATGATGATCAATACAAATATTAATAAAGTCACTTCATCATAAATTCAAATAAATGCCTCTGTGACCGTTGTGTAACTGGTAATGGTAACTGATAAAGTCACCATGAATGCTCGATAAATTGATAAAAGAGGAAACACTTCTGAGCAACACTTGAAGAATTCGTAGCGAGCCTCAGAGAGCCAAGACATTTTGAGATCAAATTCACGAGTGGTCTACCCAGAATTTAAGTAAGTTTTTTCACTCTTAGAGCTCTGTAGTGATAATGGAGGGGTCATCTTCTAAAAATAATAGGGCTAGGAAAGTTAAAGAGACCCAGCCCCCGGAAGACAAACCTAAGAGGCAGAAAAAGGAAGGGTGCTCTCTGGCCCAGGACCTAATCGACCAATGTCCTGCGTCAAGCCTTAGGTCTACAAAAATTAAAACAAACAAGGAAGGTTTGGAAGATAGATTTGAAGGCCTAGGAGATACATGGACAGAGATAAGGGGTCATGAATTTTTTATTTTTGGGTATATACGAAGGAGTACACCTAAGCCTATGAATAATTTGTGGAGGTTGAATTTGGGGAAATTGGCAGTGGCTAATGTCTTTGTGAATGTTGAACTCATGAAATCCCTAGCCAACAACTATGACCCCAAGACCAGGACCATATATGATTATATGGGGAGACCAATACTATCAATTACCAAGGAAATTATTGACACTGTGTTTGATTTGGATTGGGGATTTAAAGAGAAAATTGATACTAAGAAATTAACACAAGAGTACTTCAACCTAGAGGACATCTATAAAAGGTGGAGACTCCCTGTCCATAGACCCAGGGTTGCAGGATTGATAGTACCATTTGGTAAAGATGACAAAGATCCCTATGATATCAATTTATTTCATCCCTACTTCAAGTATACATACTACTGCGTTGCTCAGGTTCTGGGAATAGAGGCTCATCCCTTGATGGATATAGTGGCTATGGTCATCTGTGCAGATTTGCAATCTAAAGATTCCCGATTATTTGAATTTTCTACCTATCTTGTTGATGCTATCAATCATGGACTAGAAAAACTAAAAGGAGATGTGTTTAATGTGCATTTCAAGTATTACTCTGTTCTTATGCACATGCTATTGTATGTTGGGCAAGACAAAGGGCTATGGCCAGACGAGTTGTGCATTAGGGCATTTGATAAGGCAAGGATAAGAAAGCCTGTGCAACTATGGATATCATCATGGGACCAAAGATACAACAACAACTAGTACTGGCACTTCGAGGAATACTTTTTTAAGACACTACATAGATTATTGGGATACCCGTGTGATTATGCTTTGTCTCCTAAAATTCAAAGATTCTTAAGTCCAAAGGATCATGTCGAAGACACCGCAATTGAGCACAATTGGGGAGATTTTTACTGCTTTTCGGATAGAACTCAAATAAGAGTGTATGGATTTGAGGGAAAACCATATGTATTGCCTATCACTGTGCCTAATAGAGTGGCATGCCTAGAGATTGTCAGGCAATTGTTAATAGTAAGCGCCCAATACTTAAGTGAACATGAAAAACAATCCATCGGTCCTGGATTACTGGTCTTTTCAGACTTTATTGTCAAAAGTTCAAAGAGTTATGGTTTGCTACAGAATAAATTGGATTATTACAAGATGGTAGAAGGAGACCCTAGGCCAAACTTTGATCTAGAGGGATACATAGGGGCAGCGAGTCATCCTAGAAACTTAAGGCTAGAGAGAATGTATCGCTCATACTTGATGATTTCATCAGAAACATAAGAAGGGAAGAAGCTAATGAAAAAAGGGCTAAGTATGAGATAGTGTTAACAAGCCTACAAATGAAAGCTCTTCCGAGGGAGAATAAATGAGGACATGCTTCAAAACATCAAAGATCCCTTAGATTAAGCAAATAAACTTATGGAGCATGAGCTAGAGTTGCTTGAGGGAGTGCCTGCTTATGTCTATGGGAAGCACATCAAAATTGTCAGGGATACAAAGCCCTTGGCAAAATTGTCTCCTTAATCTATTTCTAATGTTTTTCCAGTTGACTCCCCTAGAGAAGAGTATCCTCCTGGATTTGAGGATGGTGTGCAGATGGATCTAATGACGGGACAGTACAATGTCCAAGATGTTGGAGATATAAGGATGTTTGAACATGAAGGTTTCATTATTGATGATGATTTCATTTCCTCTGAAGAATTTGATACATTCTTATACCGACATAAAGGAATACAAATTAGGACTACTATGAAAGAGAAAACAGAGGAGGAGCAAGCCCAAAGGTTACTGTAGACACCTAAAATTGTCCTGTCTGATTAAATAAATATTTTTATTTATTTAATTGCTTTAGCCTAATTCTTCTATTAATTAAATAAATCTTTATTTATTTAATTAATTCATTCATCCTCTTCTAGCCTTATTTCTCATTTAAATAAATACTTTTATTTATTTAAAATAATCCTTTTCTCTGAAATTGAATAAATACTTTTATTTATTTAATTGATCCCACTTCCTCTATTAATTAAATAAATCTTTTTTATTTAATTAATTCATTAACCTTTTCTACCTATGACACATGTCATTCATCTCTTAATTCCTACACTACCTACCCTCTCATTATTTTCTTATTTTCTCTACCTACCTTCTAATCTTAGCCGACCATTTATCTCTTACACCTCTCAATCTTATCCCTCCATTTCTTTTAGTGTCTTCTATATAAGGAGATGCTTCCTTCCTTATCAACCCTAATCGATCTTTCAAGCATTCTAGCATTCGAAGATCATATGCTATCAAGCCTACTTGCAGCCACATTTCCATTCTTTGTTGAGCTCTTGTACACACATAAAATCTGAGAGAAAATATATCAAGCAAGATCAATGGAGATAGGAAGAATGGAGATCCAAATCCTATCGGACATGCGATGGTATAATCTTTGTGATTTCATTTGATTTGCATTGTCTTAGGTAATCTTCATATGTTATGGTGGATATTTGTTGTTGTTAGGCTAGGGTTTTGTGGTTGAATTCATTTAGTCTTTCAATATTGTTGTTTCCATTTTTATCATAAACATTTTGGCACGCCCGGTGGGACTCTTGTCCCTTTTGCATTTAACATTTTTTGTTGCAGATTTTGTGTTTTTGAAGTTACCCATCTGACATTTCTGACAAACTTTCAACATTTCCGCATCTGCACATCCTGTAACCGCATTTTTGCTTTTATTTCGCGTCTATGATCTTCGTAATCGCGTTTGCATTTGGCATCATTTTATCTTATTTTGTAGATTGTAGGGTTGCGTCTGTGATTTCAAATCACGTCTATGAATCTCTTAGTCGCGTCTGCGTTCAGGACTCGCTTATGTGTGATCTAGGCACGTCTGCGACGAATTTAGACGTGTTTGCAATTTTTTGTTGCGTCTGAGTTAGGTTTAATCACGTTTGTGTCTCAGATTTTGTATTTTCAATTTTTGATCCAGTTTTGAGGCTTTATTTCATCATTTGGATTTTAGATCTAGTTTATTTCGGGCTAACATCTTGTGGTCTAGCTAACAAAATTGGTGCAGCTTGTCTTGAAAGTAAATCGTTTTGTTGAAGACCCCTATTTCATAAAGTCTTTTTGGATCTAAAATTTACCTAACTTGTGTGCTTGCAGGAAGGGGTAATCATTTGAAACAACCCAAACTACTAACAAATCTTTGTTGCAAGATCTTGGCAAGGTTTTTTTGATCTTCATTTGTGTGCCTTGTTTTTCATAGATTGCCAAACACTTTAATTGGTGCACTAAAACTGAACTAGTGTCTTTTGTGTCTTGAGCAATAGGCTCTTTTTGTTTAATCTCTAGAGGGCCTGTCTCCTCATGTGGTCATTAGGACTACTAGTGAGGAGAGGATGACCCAAGTGGTAGCAAGGAAAAGCCATCCTCTTTCGAACCACTATAAAAAACTATATCCATGGTGACAGCCATGGGTAACGTGTGCTGATTAGTTCATACCGACACTATGTCTCCCCATAGACCCATTTGATCAAATTTATTTGATCAGTTATAGGGCATAACCCCTACCGGCTGGGAGCCTTCTGTATTTATAGAGCTGAAAGTGCCACATGTATGGCCACATGAGCGGATGCCCTTACTAGCACCTTTTTGTTTTAGAAAGCCAAAATCCTTCTAGTTGTTGGGGCAGGAGGTCGGACCTCTGGAGCGGCCCACACACATACGGTTCTTAGTAGAGATACAAAGTTTGCCACAAAGAGTTTTCATGGGGATTGATGCTTGGCTGGGCCGGAGAAGTGAGTGTTGAGGGTGGAGCCAGTGGGGTCAAGCATCTAAGTATCCGCTTTGAATAGCGTAGCTTCGGGGGAAACCCCATGTGGGATCAACAACTATTGTCCTGACCAACCATAAGAATTGTGCTTGTCTTATTTTGAACATTCAAACATTCAAGATCAAACATCAAAAACATTGTGTCTTTTGTGTCTTCAAGTGTATACAAAACATTTTTACAGCAAACAACACACTTTCTTTTGAGCCATTTTAAGTATAAACACTAGCAAACATTGAGTCCTCATCAACATTGTGTCCTCTTGTCATGAAAAATGGTCACAAATTTAGATTTGGTCACAACAAACAACTTTACAAATTGGAAAAATTACACTCAGTTTTTAGAAACACGTATGTGTCCGATAGAATCTCATTTGTGTCATTTAGCCGCGTTTGTGAAGGGCAGAAATGTGTCTGTGTTCTCTTAAAGAAAATTGCATTCACAAAATCTCAGAAATGCGTCTGTGCAGTGTTCAACCACGTCTGTGTCATTTAACCACGTTTGTGAAGTATATAGGCACGTCTGTGTTCAGAATTGGAAAAATTTACAATCTTGCAAACAAGAGAAGTCAATTTCAGACTTATTGAGCTTCCTAGGTTATCTCTCTGGGTTTTTATCTAGCATTCAACCTATTTTTGGGTCTCACAAAGTCCATCATTGCTTTACACCTTACATTACATTCACATTTGTCTAAACTTGAATCAAAAGGTCACTTGCTTGTCCTCATCTTACTTTGTCAACACTACATACAACAACATTTTGCTAAGTGGTCCCTCATCAAGGTCTCTTACCTTTGGGTCTCATTTTGTCTTACTTAGATTCAAGGTCAACTTACCTCACCAAGAGAAACTATCATCTCTTTGGAAGCCAAACCTACTCTACTACATACAGACTTGGTCTTACACTTTGGACATTGCAAGTAAACCTCAGATTCATTTACATTCCATCCAACTCTTGGTCTTCCATACTCTTTCCATTTTCATCTAGTCTCACACATCTTGATCAATACCTAGTTCATAGTTGAAACCCGTTCCCAAAAATCTGGGAGAGAAACTAAAGAGGCTCACGAGTCCACAAACATGAGTGCCTATGAGTATGATAATGATGTCTTATTCAATTCTGATCATACCACATTACCTGACATGGATGCCTATAGAAACATTCCAAATGTTGAGAACATGGACACTACAAACAAATATGATACACACAATAACAATATGGACAACTTCTTTGCACATTTAGCAGAAGTGGAAGACTCCATTATGGATCCTCATTTTAATCGATTGGTTGAGGAAATAATGAGGAGAGATAGACAATATTTCTTACAAGTGATGGCACAAAGTGGAGCCAAGATCTCTCATGATTTTGACATGTCTCAAATAATGTAACATCTACCTTTGCAACAACCTCAACTCAACATGGATCAAAGGAGGCCTACTAGTGGAGGAAATAGAGGACCACATATGGTGCCTGAATCACCATCATGTTTGTTTCAAAAACCCAAGGTCCCCCATACACATGGTCAAGCATATGACACTCACCTTCGTAGACCATTATAGAAGTCTTATGCTGAAAAATATACTCAGTCACATGCTAATGCTAAGGACCAACCACCAAAGCAATTGGATATCCAAAGGCATGATCAAAATTTGGACACAAGGAAACCCCGCATCAAATTTGGGGGTAACACACTAGAACAAACTCATGACATGCCTGTAGAGTATGGTATACATGGACAAAACAAATATTCCATTCGTCATCATGACTCTATACCAAGTGGTCCATATATGCAACATCATTATAGACCTCCTCCATATGAACATGTTTATGATCAATACCATCCATATATGCAGTATGCTCCACCCCCACCCGGTGGCTCGGGCATGGGATATGGTCCAAGAAGTTGATCTCCACCTAAGAACAATTTGGAGTAGAAAATTAAGGACTTACAAAAGAAAATGGAGGACATAAATACACCAAAGCCAGCTTACACAATGAGAGACATATGTCCCTATCCATTTGACAAAAGCATTCCAATGCCTCCATTTCCTACACATTTCGTGACACCTAAGTTTGATAAGTATAGAGGGAAAGGAGACCCTAAGGCACATATAAGATAGTTTTCCATGGGTTGCATTGAGGTATAATCAGAAGAGACATATCTGATGAGATTATTCCCACGAAGCTTAGGTGATCAAGCTATGGAATGGTTCTCCAAACTTCCACTTGGAATTAAGTCATGGGGTGATCTAGTAGAGGCTTTTATCCAACATTTCTCATACAACATGGAGACAAACATATCAGTCACTACTTTGTGCAACACCAAGCAAAAGGATGGAGAATATTTTTCATCATTTTTACAAAGATGAAGGAATCTAGCCAGCAGATGCTCTTGTGAAATTCCACAAAAACAAATGGTAGAGATGTTCACCCAGAATGTCCACAGAGAAATTGGTTATGATCTAAGGAAAGCTTGTTTGTCCACCTTCAAGGACGTCATTGAAAAAAGCTTAGCAATAGAGAAGGTCCTAATTGAGCAAGGCATCATTAAAATATTCAAAGAAAACAAAGAAGACTTTAAAGGAAAAGACAAGCCAAGATTTTGGAATAAAAACAAGAACACAGTCAATGATGGTGTTGTTGATGCCAATACAGTACGACCCAAAATCGTTTTTTCCAGATCAAGCTCTACAAACAATCAAGTGAATACTCAAACAACTTCTAAATCATGAAGGAAGTACACCCCATTGGGAGAACCACTTGAGTTAGCTTTCAAGAAGCTAGTAGCAAACAAGATAATCACAATTCTAGATTTGCCTATGTATGAGCCAAAGGTCAAACCAAATTGGTGGAATGACGATGAATACTACGAATATCACAAAAGAAAGAGCCATAAAATAGGAAATTGTCATTGACTGAAGAACATCATACAAGATCTTATTAATAGAGGTGGCATTGAGATCGAGGGACACTCATCCAATCAAGAACGTGAGATGTTTAAGTAACCATTCCCTAAACATGACAAGGGAAAAGATAAAGCCACAGATGACCAGATCAACTATACCAGAGCATCCTATAACTATGATTCAACTATTAATCACATTTTGATGGGCAATTATGTCTCTACCATTATCATCAAGGATAAAACGCCTGAAAATTCTACCCAAAGACCCAAGGTTTTCCTAAAAGGCATTGGATCTTCTTCGAAACCTACCTCTGAATGTAATGTTACAACTCATCGAGGAAAGGTCACTTTGCAAGGTGCCCTAGCTTAAAACACTGCTTCCTTATCAACCAAACCTGACTATGACCTTGTAGAATAGTTAGGGAAGACACCGTGCTTATCTCAATCCTTGAGCTCTTACGCATATCCCCTGCACATAAAGCCATTCTTGACAAAACTTTGAGAGATACTTCTGTACCCACTGATATGAACATAGACCAGTTTCAAGCTATGGTGGGATACCTTTCCATTCCACACTCCCTTACATTCACAAAAGATGACGACGCCTCCATGAGCCAACTACATAATTTACCTTTACACATTGAAGCCTTCCTACACAAACATCGAATAAAATGAGTCCTGATAGATGGAGGAGCAGGTCTGAACATTTGTATATTGAGCACTATTAAACAATTGGGATATTTTGAAAAAGGCTGTGAATTCTACACATGCAATTACCATCAAGGCATATGATGATGAAGAGCGTTCATCCAAAGGCACAGTCACCTTACCTCTCAGGGTTGGGCCAATTACAAAAGATGTGGTTTGTCAAGTCCTAGACCTAGATCTCACATACAACATATTGCTAGGACATCCTTAGATTCATGAGATGAGGGCAGTCCCATCTACATACCACCAATGCATTAAGTTTCCTCACAATGGAGTTGAAGTAATAGTTAATGGTGATCCTAATTCATTTATATACTGCAATAACTTGAGACCAAAAGCTGAGACAATCATTCCAAATAAAAGAGAAGCTATCCCTTCTTTGGCATACATTGACCCTGAATCATTGAAACCTTCAACATCAAAACAAGGTGAGCTTAAAGGGAAATATCAGGACAAAGGCATGGGTGAATACACTTTGAATCAAACCATGTGCTTATGACAAGTTATGAGCTCACCAAAAGAATATGGACGACCACATCCTTCTAAGCGGGTATCTATCTTTACACTAAAATGGGATCCTACTATCTTCCAAAAGTGGGGTAAAATGGAAGAAGAGGACCTATACAAAATGCTTTACAAGGACCCTGAAGATGGAACACAAGATCACATGACCATACCATGCGAAAAATATGGCAAAGGGTTCAAGATCCTACAAAAGCTTGGGTATGATGGTAAAAGTCGTCTCAGTTTAAGAAAGGAAGGTATCATTCAACCTTTACAACCAGAATTGACATTTAAAAATGAGTGCTTGAAAGGGCTTGGTTTCATGTCTTGTAGGGTAAATAATCGAAAGATAGAAGAAGCATTACAAATCAAGGCTTCCAAAGATTAACAAGAGAACCGCTATTCCATAGACTCCAGTGAATGGGAATGGGGTTCAGATAAATCCTCCAATAACTATGAACTCATCGAAACATTCAGAGAACTAGATGAACCCACAAAAGAAGAGGAATTTTATAAAAAAATCAAAGTTAGTCAAGAAACAACCCTTGAGGACCCCACACAGTCTTTGCCTCTAGGTTCTAGGTCCAAATCATGAAGGATGAGGACACCCGTCCCCAAATGCGCTTTTAGTGATGACAATTTGGACTCGTTCATGATCAAGACAGATGAGGAGAGTGCCAATGATGACCTCGACAACTACCTCGACATACTTGAATATAACTTCATCTTCACCCTTAGTCCCGCTGACTTTGAAAACATTGAAGGCCTTCCCCTTGTTCACCACCAACTTATTGAATGAGACCATGAAGGACCTGTACAGTTTGACACATTCCAAAATGATGAAGCCTTTATTAACTATCTAGGCATACGAGATGATCTCCCTCTTGGGGACCATAAGGTAGGATACACTATAGAACTCAACAACGTGGCATATTTTGGTGAGGGTGTTGGGCCTTCCAGTCGCAAAAATATAAAAATAAAAACAAATCATGGGTCTTATGGTGAAAACCACATTGTGGCACTGTCTAACCCCAAAAAAGTAAAAAGAAAGGACGTATCTAAGGGTGAAAACCTCTCTGAGGCACCCAAAGATGGAAGGCTCGATTTCTCCCAGCATCATATGAAGAAAAATCATCCATGTTAGTAGAGGAGACGATCAAAACAAACATTGGTACATAAGAAATTCCACACAACATATTCCTGGCACAATCTCTGACAGAGACAGAGAGACCAAAGTTCATAAGTTTCTTCATAGAGCGACAAATCAATTTTACATGGTCATATGTTGATATGCCTGGACTAGATCCGGATTTAGTAATGCATCATTTGACAATTAAACTAGGGGAAAAACTAGTAAAACACAAATTAAGAAAGATGCATCCACAAGTGGCATTTTTAGTCAAGGTAGAGCTTGAAAAATTATTGGATGTCAGATTCATACACCCAATTGATTATCCTGAATGGATCTCCAACTTAGTACCTATCAGTAAGCCAGATCATAGCATCATAATATGCACAAATTTCAGAGACATCAACAAAGCTTGTCCTAAGGATGATTTTCCATTGCCAAATATCGACCCGATCGTAGATCTCATAGCAAGTCATGCAATGTTATCTTTGATGGATGGATTCTCTGGCTACAATCAAATAAAAATCGCATATAAGGATCAGCACAAAACAACATTTACTTGTCCCTGGGGAACTTTTTGTTGGAATGTCATACCCTTCTGGCTAAAGAATGCAGGTGCTATATATCGAAGAGCCATGACTACTATCTTTCATGATCTCATGCGTGTAACTGTAGAAGACTATATTGATGACCTCTTGGGAAAATCAATAGACAAAGCTACACATTCAGACACACTTTCAGTCATTTTTGATCGGTTGGAAAATACAAAGTAAGATTAAACCCCAAGAAATGTGTCTTTGGAGTAACCTCCGGGAAGCTCCTGGGATTCATTGTCTCAAAAAGAGGAATTGAAGATGATCCAACAAAAGTCAAGGCGATCCTAGAGATGCCACCACCGAGAAATATTAGTCAACTTTGATCTTTACAAGGAAGACTCCAGTCCATACGAAGATTCATAGCACAACTTGCGGATAAATGCCATCCTTTTTAGCACTTGCTACACAAAAACAACAAATTCAAATGGGATGATAACTGTCAATGGGCTTTTCAGATACTCAAAGATTATCTTCTGAATCCACCAGTCTTGATGCCACTAGTTCCAGAACAACCCCTATTACTCTACATATTAGCTACATCAATAGCACTGGGGGCACTCTTAGCACAACAAGATGCTGAGGGCAAAGAAAAGGCAGTCTACTACATCAGTCGTACTTTGGTAGGCTATGAGCTAAACTACACACTAATTGAGCACGCGTGTCTCGCTATGGTCTTTGCTTCACATAAATTAAGACACTACATGCTAACTCATAAAACTAAGTTGGTCGCAAGGATCAATCCATTGAAATACCTTCTCAATAAAGCGATGCTTATTGGTCGACTAGCCAAATGGGTGATGCTCTTGAGTGAGTTCAACATTGAATATGTAGACAAAAAAGCAATAAAAGGACAAGCTATCACAAATCAGTTAGCAGATGCTCCCATGATAGATGATGCTCCTCTAACTTCAGAATTTCCAGATGTATCCATCTTGATGGTATCACACATGAAGCCTTGGCAACTGTACTTTGATGGCTCATACACACAACATGGTGCAGGTGCTGGCATCCTTTTCATCATACCTCAAGGAGATTCCATTCCAAAATCATATTGATTGTCATTTCCTTACACTAATAACATAGCAGAATATGAGGCATTAACAAATGGACTACGAAGCAGTTCAGTGGAAGATCCAGGAACTTCATGTTTTTGGGGACTGTCAACTTATAATTTGTCAAGCAACTGATGACTACCAAACAAAGGATGAAAAATTAATGCCTTACAAAAAATGGTGGATGACTTGAAACAACATTTCACGAAGTTAACCTTTGAGCAGATTCCAAGAGAGCAAAATCGAGCTACAGATGCCATGGCTACTATTGCTTCACTGATAGATCTACCATAGAATGAAACCCACTATGAGTTCTTGGTGGATAACCTTTTGGTTCCCTCGTATGAGATCACTCCTTCTGAGATGATAGGTGTAATTGGTCCTGATTCCTAGTTATACGGGCCCATTTTCACATACCTTCATAATAATAGCCTTCCTCCTGACTTATCCAACAACCAACGTCGCACTTTCATTCACCAATCTTCCTGATACGTCATTTTATCCGATATCCTATACCATCAAGGTCTAGATGGAACTCTTCTTAGATGTTTAGAGGGGGACGAAGCTCAGATTATGTTACATGAAGTTCATGAAGGGATATGTGGTCCACATTCTAGTGGTCCTACCTTAGCCAAGAAACTCATCAGGACAAGATATTACTGGTCCAATATGGAAAAAGACTCATATCAATTTGTCAAGAAATGTAAGCAATGTCAAATTCATGGAGACCTTATTCATGCGCCAGCACAAGAACTTCAACCGATTGTGACTCCTTGGCCCTTTTGCCAGTGGGGACTCGATCTCATAGGTAAGATTCATCCTCCTTCTTCCAATGGCCACATATTCATCATCACTGCCATAGAGTATTTCACAAAATGGATTGAAGTCATGCCTCTTACACAAGTCACTGGAAAATAGATCGCTACATTCATCCTCAATTACATCATTTGTCGATACAGTATTCCTATTTCCATCATCACCGATAATGGACGCCCCTTCAAAAATCAAGAAGTTCATGAACTTTGTGATCGTTTCCATATTTCCCATCATTTCTCCATGCCCTATTACCCCCAAGGTAATGGTCAAGCTGAGGCGTCTAATAAAACCATTCTTAAAATCCTAAAAAAGATAGTTGATGATGCTGGCTGCAATTGGCATATCCAACTAAATCCCGCACTTTGGGCTTATCGCGCAAGTGTTCGCACACCTACAGGAGCCACACCTTATTCACTTGTCTATGGCGCTGAATCCATCTTGCCTATTGAGGTCAAGTTACCATATTTATGAGTCTCTTTACAAAACATTATTAGTGATGAAGACTACAGGGTCTCTCGCTTGCAAGAACTAGAACTATTGGATGAACGAAGAAAAACTGCTTTTAATCATCTCAAGGCTTATCAACAATGAATGAGTCACAATTACAATCATAAAGTGAAGCCTCGTACATTTGAGGTAGGTGACTTAGTTCTCAAAGAAAATCCTAAGAATCAACAAGCTGGAGAGAAGAAGGGCAAGTTCGAACCAAATTGGCTTGGTCCTTACATCATTACAACACCCTATGGATTCGGTGCATATCAACTTTCAACTCCAAATGGCAAACTTTTGGAGGATCCTATCACCAACATGCACCTTCGCAGGTTTTAAACATAGCTCTTCAGAGTATCAAAAATACCAAAAAAAAAAAAAAATACCAAAAAATAAAATAAAATTGAAAAATACAAAAAAATCATAAACATAAAAAATTGTTACTTGGTGAAAACCTGACAAACGGACGCCTTGTGAAACAAAAAAAATTGAAAAATAAAAAAAGTATAAGAGAAATAAATTTGTCCAATGGTGAAAACCACTTCGGTGGTGCCCTGGGCAAGTACCATGGTGAAAATCGGGTTACCGGCGCCATGCGTAGAGACATTGCTCCTCTCTCCTTCAGGATTCACTTTCATCCTTCACTTTGCACACACTCACAACCTATTCATCCATAATAAACTTACCCATTCCCATCATGGATTGTTATTGATCTACCTAAGATTGGTTAGCCATTTTCATAATAATCTCTCCTTTTCACCCCTTTCCATCCATAATAAATCAACTCCTATTTGTGGCTAAGGCAAATCCTACATCTAGTGATGGGTGTGGAACTAAGAGCATCACATGTTTCGAGGAGTACAGTTTATTCCAAATTTTCTTCAGTTTATCCACGCACGATCCACAATAAAACAACATTTGCATCGCTGATGCGCAATAAAGTTCTATCTTCTCCGCAATAAAGTATCAGTTGCATGGATTCAGTCAGTTTTAGATGAGACATAGCAACAACAATGGGCTTCAACAAATCAAATCTTTCAATAGACTTAGACAACATTATGGTTCAGTGCTATCTATCCTTTTGTGAAAGTAAACATTGTGACCACAATCAAATAGACTTATACAAGTGACAAGAGACACTAAACTTGAGGACTACTGTGGATGTTGGTGTCGAGTCTTGGTTTTCTTTTGATTTTATCTTTCTGGTGAAATGTCTTTTAGCTTTTCTAGGATGTCTCTAACTAGAGATTTTATCTCTAGGATGTTTTTGACTAGAAAGGCGAGGATGGGGTATCGTCACCTATTTTCTTTGTTGTTTGTGGATTGTCTCTTAGTAATGCTATGACTTGTCCAAGGATATGAGGACACTGTGAGTCTAGTGTGAGCTGGGGCATTCCTTGTTTGCAACTGTCGTATCTCCATGCAAACGGGTACAATGAATTTATGGATCAAACTATGTTTGGATTGTCATAACCTACTTGCCATAATAAAACTCAATGATGATAATAGCACAAGAAGCTCTTTCAATTTCATATCTTCTATCTTCCACCCCCCTTTCTTGATTGACCTCCATTGTCCCTCCCGAGTCCATGTAGACCACTATCACATGACTAAGTATAATGACATGCCAAAAATATATGCATTTCATGTAGTTTGCACCTGCATTACCACATATTAGCATTTCATACATACATACAGATATCCCAATTGCACCACATCCTGCACACAACACATGTTAGCACATTTTACATTTTTAGTTATTTGCATTATCATATTCATCTGCATTTCATATATTCACATTTACATATGCATAACATATAAAAAACATAAAAGACACAAAAATTGCATTGCATCATGTACATATTTGCATCCATATCATAAGCATCCACATAGAAACATCACATAGGTACACATGCATATAGTTGTCGCAAACATGAATCATCTCATATATATATCTCAAAAAATCATAAGTGTCATGATACAATGATGTCAAATACATATGGCTACAATCACCTGAAGGTGTCATCAACAAAATGGTACAAAATTGATACATAGGGAGCCCTCTAAGGCTATGATGAACTCCCTCCCTTGGAGCTGGTTGGCCTTGACGGAGTCTGAGCCCTGGAAGGACCCACCCCAAGATCATCTCTCCTGCCCCCTCTATCTGGTGGTGGTGGAGGACCCATGACCCCACTGCTAGACGCCTGTCTCCTATCTGTACCTCCAGTGGTCATCGCAGTCCACGATGGTCTATGGAAGCTCCTAGCCTGCTGATCTGGTGGCACCACTCCATAGTATAGGTCTTTCCAGTAGCCTATCTCCTCCCCTACCCATAGAACATAGGCATATCTAGCCCCTGTGTTCTCTGTTGCCTGCCTCCCTGTCCTCAGTGCTATCTCAGCCTCTGTATAGCGCTGAATAGTCTGATCCCTCTCCCGCTCAGTATCCCTCAGCTGTCTCCTGAGCCTAGTTGTCTCCCTCTCTAGATCCTGGATCTCATCTACCTATCCTTGGTAGATCTCCCTCAAGGATAGTAACTCATCCTCCTCCTCTCCCCCCTCACCCTATCCCTGTGGCTGCTCTTGTGGCTACTCTTGACCCTATCCCTGTGGCTACTCCTATCCCTGTACTTGTCTAGGAGCCTGTATTTGTCCAGGAACCTATCCTACCGGCACCTGTAAAGGCAATCCACCTTTGCCCCTCACTATGTGAGCCTACTTGAGCCTATCTCTCCGCTCCGCCCTCTCTCCTCAGAGCCACTCTCCTCTCTACCACTGTGCCTCACCTCCGTCGTCGGCCTCTACCTCCACCATCTCTAGTATCATCTCCATCACCTCCACCTTCTCCATCTATCGGTTCCCCTGGATCCATTAGCCATGGAAATGGATGCTCTCCCCAATATGCAGTGTACTCTGCATCCATACTTGCATCCTCTATATCTGCCCACATATCCCAAGGCAAGGGAATCATCTCTACTAGCTATGTAACTGCCTGATCATAAGACAATAATGGCCCAAAATGCACCTGATCCCTCACTATCCGTGCATACATCCCTGACCCCCGTGACATCTGCTGTATCCTGCCAAACTACCTACCCACCCTGTCTACCAACTGCCTCTCAATAACATATGGTATTTGACCAATTAGATACCTGCTCTGGAATACATATGGCAGCTCCACTGCATCATCCTCCCACTCCTCACAGTCTCGATATAACCTCCATACCACACTGTCTATCTCATCAATCACTCGGTGCCAATACTCTAGCCTCCCAATCTGTGGATGTGATGTAATCATATCATACAAGTGAACATAGCTAAGCCCATGTCCTCTGCCTCTGAAATGTATCGGTCATGTAACCGACAGATGCTCATATGCCCATACCTACAACAATGTCACCCCGCATCCCAATCCTGCTGACCCATGATACACAAATTGATGCAACTCATAATACAAGTGTGCCAACAGACACAGTCCCCATGCAAACCTAGTGTGCTCAGTCACCAATGTCTCTAGTGTCCCCCCCCATCCCACTACCAACCCTTGTGTCGCCCTATCCAGACACAGGAACCCACTGATCACTCCTGCTAACACCGCTGGTAGCACCAATCCTGTCCATGTCATGGTATCCCAAGACATGTGTCCTACCCTCATCTCCAATCTTGGATCTTGAAACAATCATATCAGTGCATCCCTGTCTCCATATCGATTGTAAGGAACCAACTTCCCATCAATCAGTATCCGCAGTATCCTATACACATCCTCTAAGGTGACTGCCATCTCACCCATCGGCAAATGAAACGTGCAAGTCTTTGAGTACCATCTCTTAGCTAGCGCATCCAACAAACCCATGTTCGACCGAAACAGGCACATACAAAATATGTCATAAGCCCATAGCCTGAACTACTACTTTCTCCTCAAGTGTCAGCTCTGCTTGCAAACTTTGAGTCGATGAAAACCTCTCTTGTGACTCCAGCATCGGTAGGTCCTTCTGCAGTCAAGAAAATCAACTGTGTCAATCCTAGTGGCATTCCCTGTTCATCACAAAGTGCTGCTTTTTATCCTAGTGCTTATATATATCATATGTCACTCTATCCTAGTAGCATTCCCTATTCATCACAAAGTGCTACTTCCTATCCTAGTGGTACTCCTTGTTCATCACAAAGTGTTGCTCTTTTTAGTACTCCCTATTCATCACAAAGTACTACTTTCTATCCTAGTGACATTCTCTATTCATCACAAAGTACTGCTTTTTTAATCCTAGTAGCATTCCCTATTCATTACAAAGTGCTGCTTTGATCCTATCCTAGGGCCTCTACTTGAGTGTATCCTCTTGAGTAGTTTCCTAATTGGCAACGTATGTTCTATCACAAAATTGTCAATCCTAGCCCTATCTGCTATTCTAGTCTTCCCTAGAGGACCTGCTTGAGTGTATCCTCTCAACAACTTATCCAATCGACAATGTATGTTCATCACAGAACTGTCTATTTGGCTTTGAAGACACAAACTCACTTACATACTGCGCATACGTGCCTGAATCACATAGATGTGCCTCTGATCTACCTAGATGCGCCTGTCCTGCATAAACATGCCTGCAGACACAGACGCACTCGCATTGAACATAGACGCTACTGAAATCATAGACATGCCTAGCACAAACACAAACACGCCTAGCCTACCCAGACGCGCCTTAACATTTTTTTCCCCCCGCTTGACATACCTAAAGCACATTTATTACCTACCTAACATGCATTTATGACAACATTTAATGCACCAAAGTACAAGGAGGTTTTTGTGGTACTTACCAGCTCTCCTGCATCTGTTGGCCTCTGATATCGATGAACATAGTCGAATCTATGCACCAATGCCATCACTACTGACTTCTCTCAACTCTCTCTACACTTTGATCTCTTGGATGTGTGGATGACAATGAGGATATTTTCCCCTCATAGTCTATCTTATAGACTACCCTAGCCCTAGCCCTATTCAGTCTTCTTTATCCCGTGACTCTGTCACTCCATCCAGTCAATCCTTTCTAGCCTTTCTTTCTTATCGAGAGATTGTCTGCAATATTTTCAGACATTTTCATCCAATCTCTCGAGGGGGAATATCATTCCCATCTTCGGGCAACTTTGTATCAGTTCATCTTATCTTCTTTGAAACAACATGACAAGTTGCATTGTCTCAAAGAGTGGCAAAATGTAGACACCTAAAATTGTCCTGTCTAATTAAATAAATATTTTTATTTATTTAATTACTTGAGCCTAATTCTTCTATTAATTAAATAAATCTTTATTTATTTAATTAATTCATTTATCCTCTTCTAGCCTTATTTCTCATTTAAATAAATACTTTTATTTATTTAAATTATCATTTTCTTTTAAATTAAATAAATACTTTTATTTATTTAATTGATCCCACTTCCTCTATTAATTAAATAAATCTTTATTTATTTAATTAATTCATTAACCTTTTCTACCTATAACACATGTCATTCATCTCTTAATTCCTACACTACCTACCCTCTCATTATTTTCTTATTTTCTCTACCTACCCTCTAATCTTAGCCGACCATTTATCTTTTACACCTCTCAATCTTATCCCTCCATTTATTATAGTGTCTTCTATATAAGGAGATGCTTCCTTCATTATCAACCGTAATCAATCTTTCAAGCATTCTAGCATTCGAACTTTCATATGCGATCAAGCCTACTTGCAACCATATTTTCGTTCTTTGTTGAGCTCTTGTGCACACATAAAATCTGAGAGCAAATATATCAAGCAAGATCAATGGAGATAGGAAGAATGGAGATCCAAACCCTATTGGACATGTGATGGTATAATCTTTGTGATTTCATTTGATTTGCATTGTCTTAGGTAATCTTCATATGTTATGGTGGATCTTTGTTGTTGTTAGGCTAGGTTTTTGTGGTTGAATTCATTTAGTCTTTCAACATTGTTGTTTCCATTTTTACCATAAACAATTACAAGAAGAGGTGGACCTTGCTAAGAAAGAAATGACACCTGAGAAAGGAAGGCAACTACTCAAGGATGCTGGTGTGCTAATCTACTCATGGTGGGACATGAGGTCTGCATTGCTGTTTGACGGTTTTCTCAAGAAGCAAGATCCCAACAAGTAGATCATACCAGAGGAGATAGACAAGATCTTTATGGGCTCAGGATATGATCCAGATCAAAAGGCTCTCATAATATGGGCTTTGTATCCAAAGAAGAAGAGACCCATACTTGTTGATACAGATCAATTTTTTGGCCACATGATGATCCAACAAGTTGGGAAAACTGATCTCAGAATCACAACCAAATTGAATGTGGATGTAGCAAAACTGAATCAGGAACAAATAGAGTTTCTGGTCAAAGAGAACAACACTTATAGAGGCTTGTATGAGAAGGCTATTGAAGAAATCCAGAGGCTTGTATGAGAAGGCTACTGAAGAAATCCAGAGGCTACAAGGACAATTGTCACAAAAGACTCCTATTATGGGGGGATATGAACCAGATATGGGTTTTCGACACAATCTAAGGGTCTTAGATGCTATATCCGATGCTACCTACTGGAGGATAAAGGCTGAAAAATTAGTGAAGCAATTAACCAGTGCCCAACAAAAGATGAACAAATTGGTGAATGATGTCATTGAGCACAGGTTCAAAGCTATGTTGCCACATGCTAACCAATATTGGAAAGTATACACAGGGACTGTGAAAGCTCTAAAAGAGCATGAGAGATTAAAGGTGAGATTGCAAGATGTATTAAAGGACAATGAGGCCATGACTGTAGAAGAAAGATTTCAAGGGGACCAATACCTGATGGAGTATGACAAATACACAGACACACTGAATAAAGATCTTCAAACACTGGATGAAGATTGTGTTGCAACAATACCGGTTGTCTACAAGGAAGGTGAACTAGCTCCATTAGAGCAATGGCAAAATGAATTTGCACAGATTAAGGAGAAAGTTGTGGCCAGATTTAACTAGGATGAAGATGTAGCCCCACATGTCAACCAGGTAGTGTTTGATCTCTTTTCATTGGAGACGGATATGAAAAGAAGGAGTGTGGCCGTTAGATGCTATAAGAGTGACAATTATATTAATCATCTTGGCATGCTTAATCTCTTTATCTTTCACTTTGTTAAGAAATTGTAATTAGGTTGTTAATGATGAAGAGACATAGCTTCTCATAGAATAGGTGTTGCTCACTTATTTATATGAGCAAATTTTGTAAAATGGAGACAAGATTAGAATATTAGATACTGGATAGATATTATAGCCTCTGGCATAGTATTGTACCATTTTGAAGTTTTAATAGAATAAATAATTTTTCTTCTTCATATGTGTTGTGGATTATCTCATTTTCTATAGGTAGTTGTTTATGATATTATCTAAAGGAGATAAGTTTATTCGTATTCTTACAGTGAAGTTTATGTTCCTATGTTATAAATTTGGATTAAAAGGATCTACTTGTGGATTGTAATTGTTCCTTGTAGTTCTTCCTTGAATGGTCCTTTAAGGTTAAGGTTAAATTCATTCAAGTAGCTTATGATATAAACATTTAGCAGATCTAATAAGAAACAGTAACTGATAGATTTACCAAAGGGGGTAGGTTTAAAAACTGTCTCACAAATCATACATTAAGTCCTAAAGAAATATAAGACTCTATAGCCCAAATAACGAATAAGACACTGGTCATTTACAAATCACAACCATCACCATATTAATTACCTTTGCATTAAAATTATAGGATAAGTGAGTAGGATTCACAAAACCAATTAGCAATAGTATACATACATATAAATTTCAAGTACAAAGATCGAATAGCTTCCACAACAATAATCTTGAACTCATCTAAAAGCCATCTATCCTAGGAACCTATGCCATTTTGAGGTAGGGAGGAATTTAGATCAAGATACTCAATCTGCTTTAAAAAGCATTAGTCATCGAAAGCCACTAGTGAATAGGTATACCCACCTAGGTCTTGCAGAGACTAAAGTGAGGGAGTTAGTAACCAAATAGGTTCACTCTATAAGTTGGCCAAGTCAAATTGGAGGGTTTGATAATAGGAGTTGGCATCTCCTTAGAATCCAATCTGTTGATTTGACATCCAACAATCCCAACCCAAACTGCTTATCTAAATCCCTGCATAAGCCCTACCACTCTGCAATTCCACTCAAGCATTTAATTGACCCCTTAGATCAAAGCATGAACATAAAATATGTACACCATAATAGTACAACAAATGAGAAAACCCTTGATTCCACTCATTCAAAACATGATAGAATTATACACTGGAGAAATGGATTTGAGACATATTTTTATTTTCTTAATCAACTATCTTTTGTTATAAAATATTTTATACATAACTCCAATAACTTTCCTGAAATATGACACATGACTCATTTTATTTTGCTTTGTAAATGACTTTATAGCTTGCTCACTTCACCTAGACTCACTATACATGAACAAGAATTTGGAATAAAAATTTTGCACCAAAATTTTTGGACCCCTATCTCATGGCCTTGAATTCCCTTTTATAGAAACAAGAGAGAAAAAAAGCTTTGGTCGAGAGGAGACACCTGTCACAAGCCCATAAGACCGCTTGTGATTCTGTTACAAAATATTCTTAATGATTTCCCAAAACACTGTCCACACTAGCATTCATGATGAGGTAGAACCGAAATTTCTAACTTCATTTGGGTAGAAACAAAAACTCCTTGAGCCATGCCACTATCACCTTTGATACCTCTAGATGGACCATGATATGCGTCATTCTGTCATACATAACATTTCCCTTCCTAAAAGGAAAATTATAACCCAACAAGAAGTAAAGTCACCCTAAAACTAGAGGAAGAGATCCACACTTCATGCCTAGGATTATTGAAAGTGGAAAAAGGGGCTCCTAGAGGAATATAATAAGAGGGGAATTCATCGCAACTTCCATGCCATTGCAGAGCTGACTGGTTGCTGCCCGTTACCCAATCTTGTCTTGCTCCTGTCCCTCTATGAGACCCTTCGTTTAACCCCTTGCCAACTAGTGGAAAAGGAGAAGCAAAGGATGTGTCATGAGAGGCTTCTTTAGATGAGAAATGAATTTCAAGTCTCCACTGACTATCCTCCCAAATTTCAAGGCTCCACAAACTATAAGTATACTCACTCAGAAAAGAGCACTCCCATCAGGTATCACAAAGTTCACTCCTTGCAGGATATTGCTCAAACATCTTTCTTATCTCTAATGAAACCTCTCCAGAAAATAATGAGGTCTTTGTTCTCTTGTACCCATTGAAATACCACCTTGCTGTATTTGTAATCAAAAAATCATTCTATTTGGTAGTGCTCGTTCATGTGAAAAATCATCATTCCGATGCTTTCTACTCATCCTGTCAACTACGGACTCAAGAAATCATGCCTATCAAATCCAGAATATCATCACATTCAAGTTGTCAGTCCACCGCCTTCTTTCAAACCTCACTCCATGTGAATGATTTTGTTATGATTTTATTGTTCCTTGACTGCAAAATTTCAAGTTCAGAATCCCTTTTTGAACACTGAGTCATTATCTTTTGAATTATTCTCAAAGATAATTCCTTGATTTACCTTACCAAGAATCCTTGACAATATGCATCCTCTGATCTTGTCAATAGGCCCTTGATCATTCTATTGCCAACTTAGAGATCATCCATATCCTTGTCCTTTAAAACTTTGACATCTTAGTTTCGTGGCAATGAGTTTTGCTAAGATGGCTCCCTAGGAATTGCAAGCCTTGCTTGTTAATTTGTCTCGACCCAACAAACAACCTTTAGAACAGGCCTTCTGAAGAATAGTCAGCATCCATGTGTCTCAACTTGTCTTCATTTATCCCACTTCAGCAAGCTTTCATTTTGTCTCCCTTCATTTCCCCACATAGATGATAAGAAAATGACTTCAATCACCTTTTTGAAATGTGTTTCAAATTTCTGTCATAGATTGTATCCAGCCTGGCATATCTTGCGATCACCATCAGTCAATTTGACATTGACCTTCCAACATGGCAGGTCAAAAGTCTGACTAAGCATCACCAAGTCACCTTCCAACTCAACTCTGTCAGTGGCCCCATCGTCGAGCTTACTTCAGCCCGCCTTGGACACATGGCATCATCTCATGATGCCGCAGTCCATAACCCCCACGTATCTTCAATCATGGGGCTACACCAACCGGTATACACCATACACAAAAGCCTGACTAAGCCTTATTAAAACATGCATATACCAACCGATATATCGGTACATATAGAACTGAAAGAAGTAAAGAAATAAATAAGACAATCACATAAATGATAACCATAACACATCGATTTATACGTGGAAAACCTCAAAGAGGAAAAATCACGGTGGGATTTGTGACCCACAATATCAATCCATTGGCCATATGAAGATATATTACAAAATATGAGGGGCCTGCACTTGTAGGAAGTCTTATAGCCTAGAGCACACTACTCAATCAAAAAGGAGTCTCACTGACTGCATAAAATTTCAGACTACAATCTGGATAAGTGTGAATTGCTAAGATAGCATCTTCTATGCCAGTATACAGTTCTGGTTTAAGCTCTGTCTATTCCAGTCTAAATCCCTAAACCCTTTATCGGAATAACCCTTACATGAATTTCCTCACATACATGATCTCCTCCTACCCACCCCAATTAATGAGCCTACTAGAGTAAGCCATCTATTGCCAGAACTATAGTCCACCCGAATCATAGGGTTCCTTATTCTAGCAAGCACATTAATTGAGAATAGAAGTTTTCTATTATTCGTGTCTCGGGCTAGTCCTTTCAATGACTTCTCTCCCCGATGATTAAAATAACAAATCAATCAGTATAATCCATCAGAGCAATCTTTATGATACTTTTCTGATCCTCGAATAGGCAAAGGTTGGATCATTATTAACATCTAAATATTTGATTGAGACAAAGACTTGATTCATTAATCAAATTTAATTTGCATGTCTGATGTTATTTGTTACTAATGATAAAATTGAATTGAGTCAAACCTTGGAACTATACTAATAAGACGATGGCTCTGATATATTTCGCATCCCCTATTCTCTCCTTCCAATTATATATTCACATGATTATTATTTTTCTTCTTCTTCTATCAAAATGATCTATCAAACTCTTCTATATACCCTATACAAATTTACATGCCTTATGTCAGCTTACAAAGATATTTATAATATCAAATTACATGTCAGCCAGATAACATAAATGCATAAACATTAAAATCAATTGCCGATGCCGTATCCAAGATATGTCGGCCTTCCATACTGATAGCCTTTACTAAATCATGTCAGCCTCCATTGCCGATGCCCAAAGAAATTCCTTTGTCCTGCTGGTGCGGGTGACGGTGAAGTATCTATGAAGTGCCTGTCGATGCACCATAGAACCAAAACATGAAGTCGGAACACAATACCATGTTGCCATCAATGACAACATAGTGAAACCAACCAATAGAGTGTCAATTGCAAAAAAAATCCCCTTTTGGCATTGATGACAAAACTCATGTGAAAAATGGTCAAGGTTTCATCTGTCGGTTTCATCCGGCCCTGCTCCCCCTGAGCTGAATATACAAAATACTCCATATCTCCAAAACTCCATGACTTCACAACTCCCCCTAATGTATGCAACTCTTTTGTTCTTTTTCACATCTATACTACTCCCTCTTTGACATCAATGCCAAAAAAATGTCAAAGAATAATAACTGTACAATGATATCCCCAAAAATATCTTATCAGAGCTTAACAAATTTCAAAATTTTTGGATAAGCCTTCTCCAGTAACTCAAGATAAGTATCCCAGCTAGTTTTGAATGTGCTGGAAATAAATACAAGTCCACTCAATAAATGTGCAAAAGACTCTTTTTCATTTACCTCCGTCGATGTGGGATTTCCCACCATATCCATGCATTCTTTCTTGTGTACATAGAGTGAATCCAACCAGGGACTCACCAAGCCTCTCAGTCTTCTAGCTCTTCTAATTATTTTGTCTCTTTCCTTCTCAAGAGTAGGAATTTGGCTCTCCAAAATCAAAATTTTACCATCAATTGATGTAGTCAATGAAATTAATCTGCCAAAAGAGTTAGCTATACTTGCAATTTTCTCCTGAATCTCTTTTATCTTTTTATCTATATTTGTTGTAAGTATTTCAGTGTTACAACATACCCTATATATATTTGTATATTGTTTCAAAGATTTTTCTATTAGGATCAACTTCTCCTGAATCTTTTTCTTCTCAGTTTCAATTATCTGATCAAATGCAACTCTCTTATCCTGAGTAAACCTTTCTAGTGCTTCTAGTTTGAGATTTCCTGTAAGGATTGAAATTCCTTTGATATATGCTCAGTGATTACCTTAAGCTTGCCGGATGGGTTTGCTTCATTTTCAATCTTATACTCCGGGACTAGTCTATGTAGAACGGTGATTGATTGATCTATAATCCCTTTATCTGTGGATCCATCCTTCATCAGTTTTTGTGCTTCTGTGATGTTTTTCTTTTCTACCTATGCGGTGTCAATTGACAATAATGATGGATAACCAATCTATTCTCTGTCGGATTCCCTTGCCTTCTCTTCTGAAGATTTATCATTTATAACTTCTTCACTTGCATTGGTGGCTTTGCCACTTGGTGCAATCTGTGTAACTATCGGTTCCTCTATAGGAATAGTAACCTCAACCTATACATTTGTATCCAAAGGACAATTATCCTCACTATTAGTATCCTGTACAATATTAGCTTGTTCATTCTCTGTATTGACTAGTATCTCAATATTTTTCTGTACATTTGTATTTACCAGGGGCTCAATTTCTACTATCTTAATATTTTTTAGAACTGTGGGTGAAGTACCCATAATCCCTTTTCCTTTTCCTTCAACTGGGGTATCTATAGTGTCTATCTTGGTTTCTGGTGAAGTAAAGAATCCTCTGTTTTCTTCAAGAAATTTAACCCATTCTTTTTGAGTCTCCTTTATTATTTCATTTACTCTTCCTAGCATCAAATTAGTTATCCTATGCTTACTATTGAAAACTTTTGTGTCTGCCACCTCAAGTGTCTTTTCCACTTCATCAGGAGCAATAGTAACACAGATAGATAATAGCTATTGAATTTTAATGTATTTATCCTCTTGCATAGTTGATAGTCTTCTAGCATCTAACATGTTATTTAAATCAGCTGGTATTTGATTTTCTTTTTGTATTAAGGCTTTCTTATAAATATCCAAGTATAATAGGACTGCTTCCTCTACCTCTCTTTGTTCATCCTCCTCTAAGTGATCATAGTAAAATTGAACATTCTTCAACATGCCATCTTTAGTGATTTCATCTACTAATTCTGCACAAGTTTTAGGTAGAACCTTACTAGAATTAGTGTCATCAATCTTCTTCCTCTTTGCAGCAGTTGTAGGTGTGGCTTTAGGTGCTTGCTTTTGTGCCAGTAGCTTGATTGTGACCTTCCTAACCGGTTGCTTCTTAGCTTCTACCTTTGTTTCTTCTGGTTTCTTCCTAACAACCCTCTTAAATGCCAATGGTGTGTCATCTTCAGATTTAGATTCTACAATAACAGGCTCAATATGAACTACAAGATCCTTCCTCTTTCTGCCTTTCTTTGGAACACCATCAATTAGTGCTTGAATTTCCTTTGAGACCTTCTCCACAAATTGGCTTGCTTTACCTTCCCATTTCTCTCTTTTCTTCCGGTTGAACTCTTTTTCAACCTCTTGAGTTTTATGCCATGCAGTACCACAGGGATTCTCTACCTCATCTATTGGTGCATCAATCAACATTTTTGCATAGGCATCAAGAATCTGTGCATCCACCTCATAGCCCATTTCTTCAATCCAAATCTTTCAAGGCTTGACTGCTTCCATGAGAGTCTCATCCTTCTTTACCATGAAGCATATGTTGGTTGAATATTTTTCTACAATATGCTCAGGTACCCTTACCCTAGACCTCATAGATTTCTCGAATGCTTTAAAATACCCCCACACTTTATCATCTCTTTGTCTTCTTAGAGAAGCAATTGACTGTTTCAATTGTCTTCCTACTGGGATGTCAAAAGCTCATTACCTCTCACCAAAATCAGGTGTATCATTCAGGAAATATAACATCAGGAAAACTATCAAGTTACCATACCGTAATGTACCCTTCTTTTCACCCTTAATCTTCCCTAGATTTATCAACAACTCATCAAGCATCCGACCGCATAGAACTAACTTTGTATGTAGCCAAAATGCATGAACTGGAAATAGAATTCAGTCGGTTTGACAGAGTTATCTTATATCTGATGACCATGCTACCAAATTTGATGTCTGTGTCGGTGATAGTGCTCACTTTCATGGATCTTTTGTCAGATGTTGAGCCGATGATTTTTCTCATGAAATCATTTGAAACCTTCTTGTTTGGCTGTTGCCCAACCGATGGTAAACCAGTGATTGCCTAGATGGTTTCCTTGGTGATTTTGTAAGGTCTGTTTAGCCATATAAATTCCCCATGTACTCTAATCAGAACGTATCTGATTATCTCATCCTCAAATTTTAGAATATCTAGAATGTCGATAAACCCTAGATCTTCAATATGCTTGAATGCCAGTTTAATCTTTCTAGATTCTCCCATCAGCTCACTCGTATACATGCCCTTAATTTCTGAAGTTCCCAAGTCCTCGATGTGGTAGTGAATATATGTCCTAACATCCTCTACATAGACAACTCCCTCTAGAATATGAGAAAAATCTCCAATCGAATCTTCCAGGGTAGCCACATGTGGATACTTGTCACAACCCTCCTTTATCACTTTTGGATTTAAAATACAAACTCTATTATATTTTTGGATAAGCTATTTAAATGATTGAATGAATATTATAAAAGGATAAAATAATAAAACACACACACACGCACATGGAAAATATACATTTTTCTTATTTATTTATTTAGTTTTCCACATCAAATTATGGCACATGTTGTAGGAAGAATAAGAAGCTTCTAGAGGATTCTCCACCACCTTGCATGTAACTCCTCCCACTAAGTCTAATCAATTTGCATGAAGTCCAAAATTGGGAAAGAATCTCCTTTTTAATTAAATTTTCTAGATAGTGGAATGGAGGGAATTTTCTTATAAAATTATATGCAAGTTTCAAAGAAGGGAGTTGATTTTGTTTTGAAGGAAATTTCCCAAGTTTTAGAAATAGATCTTTTCCTTGGTAGTCTCATCTTTCATTGTAGGAATTCTAAGTTGTTGTTGAAGGATTTCTCTCAAGTTGCAAGGAAGGATCAAAAGGATAACCAGTGGATTCAACATCAAGCTCGATAAACCAGGTTCTCTCCCTGTTACTTCACATTCGCTTATGAGGAATTTGTATTATCAATAGTCATAGATCTTCCCTCATATAGAGAAATTCTTTTATTTGTTTTTAAATCTTTTATTTGGGGATAAATAATAATGATGATGCTTTCCTATAAGTGCACGTAAAAGATAGTTATTTATTTATTTTAATTCCCTCAAGAAAATATGCCCAAGATCTTACTTTTTGTTTTTTTTCCTTTTTCCAAAGATTTTAGCAAAAAGAAAATCATATTCTTTTATTTGTTTAAAATCTCTCTCTCTTTTTGAGATTAAAATTCTTCCTGTATGATTTTAATCTTTATTTTCTTCCCGTTAATCCATTTCTTTGGTTTTTCGAATGGAATTCTGAATCTCATTCTTAAATCTCTCTGTGATTATTTTAAATCTTTGTGATTATTTCCTCTGTGGTTATTTTAAATCTCTCTCTGTGATTATTTTGAATCTCTCTGTGGTTATTTTAAATCTTTCTATGATTATTAATTAGATAAATCTCCCTGTGAGTTGAACAAAGACCTCTCTGTGAATATCAGTTGAATAAAATCCGCCTGTGAATACTGGAAACGAATCCTGGAAATAAACAATTTCCCTGTGAAGTCTGGAAATAAACTCCCTCCCTATGAATGCTGGATAAAGCGCTCTCTCTCTCTCTCTCTCTCTCTCTCTCTCTCTCTCTCTCTCTCTCTCTCTCTCTCTCTCTCTCTGTAAATGTTAAACTCCTGTTTACTGTGAAAATTAATCTAAAAACAATTATTTGATCATCTATTTTATCCATGTTCTTACTTTCATAAATAAATTCTCTTTTGTTTTTTTAAGTAAGGGAATATGAAACCATATATATATATATATATAAAGTTTATTTCGAATGTTAATATATATTAATGTCACATTATAATTATATTAAACTAAATTCAAATGTCAAAATATATTAATGATTACGGCATGGTCTTCGAAAAATATTCGAAGGCATGATGGCATCGTGCAGGGGCGGTGGGTATTGTAACTGCCGTGGGTAGCGGTACACCCCACTACCCTGCGGTCACTGTTAGTGGCCGCAGGGGAGTGGAGGGGACCACGAGGCCCCCTCAACCCTGTGGGCCTGCACATGCAGGACCGCAGGGGGGTGATGGGACTCGTGGTCCCCACTCCCCCATTTGCTAATAAAACAATAAAAAGAAAAAGGGAATTCGCTTTTTTTTCATTTTTGTAAATAGTTTTTTTATATAATCTTTTTAATTTGCAAATTAGAATTTTTAGTAATTACTTTGGGATTAAAGTTAATTGCTTAAATTTTAGTTTTAATTGTTAATAATTGCAATTTAGGAAATATTAAATTCTTTCTTTAGTATAAATTTTAAGTTATTGAATTTAACTTAGAAAAGTTTATAAATATTGGGGATTATTGTGTAGCGAATTCATGATTAAAGTATCCTTGGTAAATTTTATATTCGTAAATTATATTGGATCAATTCTTTTAATTAGAGTCATTCATTCCATGTAAGATCCATTCAGCACTTAGTTGGCCTTTAGCAATTAATTCACATTAATATGATTTGAATCGAATGCCTAAATTAATCACTATTTTTGGATTGCTTAATTATGCACGCAAGTTACACTATTCTTATATCATGCAAATTACTTATAGATTAACTACATTTATTTGACGTTATCATCTCCATACAAGTACACATGTAATTATTAATATGCAAGTTTTTCGTATCCAAGTTATATTTGAAGTTATGGTTTTTATTCTACGTAATTCATCAAGTAGTTAAATCAATCAATTAAAATTATGCATGCTCAATTAGTAATTGTTTTCAAGCATGATGTTTTCATAGCTTCTTATTTAGAAAAATAAATAAAGGAAGATGGAAACCTAAACCTAGTAGCGTTCGATATATACGGTGCCTCTGGGTCATGCTTATGGGTAATGCCGTCGTGTTGAACTACTGCACTTAACGCCTAATAAAGCTACATCAACGACGTCTGTGGCATCGTCCCTATAAATTGTCGGGGAGTAATAAGGGACACTTGGAAGTTAAAATCCAAGGGGCGGGTAATCCCTCTTGGATCGATAATCTAATAAGATAATTTTTAAATGATTTTTCATTCGTTGAGAGAAACCATAGTAAACCCCCTTTAGGGTTGGCTAAGTAAAATGCTTTTATGAAATTGTTTTTTTTAAAATCTTGAAGAGATATTGGTGATTCACAATTTGGCCAAGGGTGACGCTCATGATAGGTGTTAGGATGTAGTTGTTAGGCCACAAACAATAGGCCATCTTGAGCCTTCGTTTAAGTGCTACCATTGTGGGTAGCAACCACAGAGAAATTGTCTAGGACATTGACCCTAGAAAGGGTTGCGTACCCACTAATTAGTTTACATCAAACCATAGAATAGAAAATAGAACTACATACTTTATGCCTTGACCCTGTGTCGAAGCGGGTATGTAGGTAGTCTTGGGATGGAGTTGTCCCTCGTACTCAGGCGTTCATGGGTGGGGTCTATGCTTGGTAAAAGAAAGATTGAGTAAGTATCCTATTTAGAAAGATAAGATAATTAAAATTGGAAAAAGGTAATTCAACGCATACTCGGAAGGAATCCTGTATGGATTCACTTGACTTCCTGAGGCTTTAAGCCAAATTCTGAGGCAGAATTCAAGCTTGTATTATGTTATTCAATTACTCCTAAGGACGGTGACCTTGGTGTACTTCTGTTAGAAGAGTGTAGTACTTAGTGAGTGGCTCAGGACCTGAATGGTCCCGATGAGTCTAATTCTCTGGCCAGAGCACCCCCTATCCCGATTGGATAGATGCCTACCTCGCATGGGTAGATGCCTATCCCGATTTGGATAGATGCCTACCCCGTATGGGTAGATGGCTATCCCGTATTGGATAGATGAAATCTTATGTCCCGTATGGACAAGTGCCTAACCCGTATGGTTAGATGCTCATCCCGAATGGATGAATGCCTAATCCAAATGGATGGATGCCGAGAGTATGTGATTGAATCAAACACAAATGATTAAATTTAACAAAAAAAAAGAATGGTCAAATTTTTGTTGGGTTAAATATGGTGGGTTATTACATGTGGTATCAGAGAAAAGGTTCAAATCTAGGCCTTGTGCTCACTTCAATTTATTCAACTAAGGGGATGTTTTGCAATGGTAGAAATTAAATTTTAAAATCCTAAATCAAGAACTAGCTACATAATTTAAGAGGAAGAGGAAGAGGAAGAGGAAGGGGTAATGGAAGACATACTAGGAGTCAAAGGGAAGAAAACCATGAGGAAAACCATGAAGAAAACCATGAGGAAGACCATGAAGAGGATTGACACAATCTAGGAAATAATGAAGATGGGGTCCAAGCTATAATCAACCTTCTAACTGAACAAAGAGATAAAATCAACTTCCTGGAACAATCAATGCATGACCTTAGGGAAAGGCAGAATGAATTTGAAAATAGAAGTGGTACCGAAAATGGAAACCCTGGTAGCAAGCAAGGGAATATGATGGGTAATAGAAAAGAAAATAATATATTGGAACTCTCCAAGGACTTAAAGAAAATCACCCCTCCTAAGTTTTATGGGAGGCAAATTGGTGAAGGAGCTGAGAATTGGTTAAACGAAATGGAAAAGTATTTTGAACTAAGAGATTTTAGTGAAACAACCAAGGCTTTGTGGGGTTCCTATCAACTCACAGGGGAGGCAACTAGTTGGTGGACCAACACCAAGGAACAAAATGGGTATAGCAGGGATACGGTCACATGGGATCAATTTGTTCACCACTTCTGAGATAGGTGGCTCCCTCAATTGTTCTTTGATGAGAAGGTGACATAATTCCATAATCTACATCAAGGGCCCCTATCCATTCAACAATATTGGGATAAGTTTGCCAAGTTGCTTAAATATGTACCTATGTACCAGAAAGATGAAGAAGGCCAAGCAAGGAAGTTCATTTTGGGGTTAAATACCAACATAGGGGTAGAGGTTGACATGCATGGACCCAAAAACATGAATGAAGTACTTTAAAAGTCCCTAAGGCAAGAGAGGAAGATTCAAACACTAGCAGGGCAGAACTATAATGGGAACCACTCATTTAAAAGGAAGTAGGAATTCAATGGAAACACTAATTTCAACAAAGGTCAAAGGAATAATTCTTCCGAAAGAAAGCCACCTCCTAATCAATATCAAAGGAATGGAAATAATAATAATAATAACAGGGGCCATAATAATAACAGAGGCAACTATAACAAGAATGACTAGCAAAACAGGATAACTTATCCACCCAGGGCCAATGAAACAAGGGATGATCCCCCTAGAAATCAAGGTAGGAGGGGTCCTCCAGGTGGATGCTTCATGTGTGGGGGAAACAATTTTTCTAGAGAGTGTCCCAGGATGCAAGGACAGATTAGGGCCAATCAACCCCAACAAGGGCCCCAACAAAGGATTCATGCAACAGTTAGGAACCGAAGAGGAAGATACCAGAATGTTCCCATGGAAACTACAGGTACACTATTTGAACAACCAATTTCAATTCTAATTGATGCTAGATCATCTGAATGTTTCATCTCACCTAAATTAGTAAGAAAACATGCATTAAAAGTTAATCAAATGGAGTCATCATGGATGGTTCAATATGGGGATAAGGCAACTAGGGAAGTAACTAAGTGTTTGCTGAGGGCAAGGGTACAATTTCCTGAGTTTGAAATAAGGGTAGATCTCTATGTGGCACCCCTAGGATTATATGATGTAATTATTGGAATGAGTTGGTTAACAGACCATCAAGCTAATGTAGATTGCTATAACAAAGTTGTTGAATGTTTGGATGATGGGGGGAAAAAAGTCAAAATCCAAGGAAAGTTTAAACCCATTAATCTAGAAACCATATCAACGATGCAATTAAAGAAGGAAAGAAGAAGAGGAGGCCAAATCTATATGGTTGAAATTGATGAAGGAAAAGAGGAGAATACACCAACCTTTGAAAATACCCCTTTCTTAAAAAAATTCAAGGATGTTTTTCCAGAAGAATTACCCGGCTTACCCCCTAAAAGGAGGTTTGACTTTTCTATTGAAGTGCTACCAAGAGTTGAACCAGTATCAAGGGCACCTTATCGAATGAACACAACTGAATTACAAGAGCTCAAAATGCAATTAGAGGAACTCTTAGCTAAGGGATTAATAAGGCCAAGTGTATCACCATGGGGAGCACCAGTTTTGTCTGTTAAGAAGAAGGATGGAACCTCAAGGCTATGCATCGACTATAGGATGTTGAACAAGGTCACAATAAAGAATAGATATCCCTTACCTCGCATAGAGGATCTTTTTGACCAAATGAAAGGAGCAGCAATTTTCTCAAAAATAGACCTCCGGTTAGGGTACCATCAACTCAGAATTAAGGAGGAAGAAATTCCGAAGACAACTTTTAGGACTAGATATGGGCATTATGAATTCACAGTAGTTCCTTTTGGTGTAACCAACGCCCCAGCTGCATTTATGAACCTAATGAATAGTGTACTCCATGACTACTTAGATAAATTTGTTTTGGTATTTCTGGATGACATATTGATTTACTCTAGGAATGAGGAGGAACATTTAGTGCACCTACAAATTGTTTTGCAAAGGTTGAGAGAACATAAGTTATATGGGAAATTGTCAAAATGTGCCTTCTTCAAGGAAAAGATTCACTACCTTGGGCATATAATATCAAAGGAAGGAATAGCATTTGATCCAGATAAAATAAAGGCAATAGTAGAATGGCCAATCCCTAAAAATGTTTCAGAGGTAAGAAGCTTTATGGGGCTAGCAGGTTACTATAGGAGGTTTGTGGAAGGATTCTCTAAGATAGCAAACCCTATCACCTCATTACAAAGGAAGGGTAAAAGGTTTGTGTGGACAGAAAAAAGTGATAAGGCATTCCAAATCTTGAAGGGAAAACTAACCTCGACACCCATTCTAAAGGTGCCAAATTTGAATGGACACTTCATAGTCGTAACTGATGCTTCTATTGAAGGGTTAGGAGGAGTACTTTTCCAAAATGAATGGGTAGTAGCTTACAAATCCAAAAAGCTAAAGACTCATGAAGTCAATTATGCACCCCATGACTTAGAGTTGGCAGCGATTGTGCATGCCCTACAAAAATGGAGACACTTCTTGCTAGGGAAGCCCTTTGAATTAAAGTCAGATAACCAAGGACTAAAGTACATATTTACCCAACCCCACTTAAATGCTAGACAAAGAAGGTGGTTAGAGTTTCTAAGTGAATATGATTTTGAAATTGAATATATTAAAGGGAAGGAAAATAGGGTGGCAGATGCCTTAAGTAGAAGGAGACACTTGATGACTATAGCAGCATTCAAAACTTCTTTCAAAAGGCAAGTAATGGATGAACAAGGACATGACCCATGGTATGAGCAAGTCAAATTGACTTTAGAATACGATCCAACCGATCCTAAGATTGAAGGGTATACATTAGACAAAGATGGGTTGCTCAGATACAACAATAGAATCTATATTCCTAATTCAGGGAACTTAAGGGAAGTAGTCTTGTCAGAGGCTCACAATGCCCCTTATTCAGGGCACCCGGGAGTTAACAAATTTATACAGATCTAAAGAAGTTATACTTTTGGCAAGGGATGAAGAATGACATCATCAAGTATGTGGCTAAATGTTTGGAGTGTCAAAGGGTAAAGGTAGAACATAGACATCCAGCTGGATTGTTACAGTTACATGATGTACCTCAACACAAGTGGCAAGTTATTAGCATGGATTTTGTGCAAGGGTTACCCATGTCACCTTCTAGGCATGATGCAATAATGGTGGTAGTTGACAAAATCACTAAGGTGGCACACTTTATACCAGGGAATTTGACGGATGATGCACCTACCTTGGCTAGGCGCTTTGTTAAGGAAATATTTAGGCTGCATGGAATACCAGAGAAAATCATATCAGATAGAGATGCTAGATTCACTTCAAGGTTTTGGACCACTCTCCAATCAGCTCTAGGAACTCAACTAAATTTTAGCACTGCATACCATCCTGAAACCGACGGTCAGATAGAGAGGACAAATCAGATTATGGAAGACCTACTTCACATGTATTGCATGGACCAACAGAGGAAATGGGAAGAGTACCTACCTCTGGTAGAGTTTGCTTACAATAATACAAATCAAACATCTTTGGGAATGGCACCTTTCGAAGCTTTATATGGTAGACCATGTCGAACACCTTTGAGTTGGGATAGTCTTGAAGATACAGTGATTGTTGGACCAGATATGTTGAAAGAGATGGAGAGAAAAACTAAGGAAATTAGGCAAAGATTGAAGGAAGCCTCAGATAGGCAGGAAAGCTATGCAGACAAAAATAGGACACCAAGGGAGTTTGAGGTGGGAGAGAAAGTCTTCCTAAGGGTTAGGCCACACAAGAGTTCCATAAGATTTGGGAAAAAGACTAAGCTTGCACCTCATTATGTTCGACCCTTTGAAATATTGGGAAGGATTAATCCAGTTGCATACCGGTTGGCCTTACCTCCCCAATTGAGCCGAATCCATGATGTCTTCCATGTATCTTTTCTTAAGAAGTATGTACCTGATGAGAAACACACTTTGAATTGGGATGCCTTACAGGTCCAGGAAATGGGAGGAATACTGATAGAGCCATTCAAAATCTTGGAGAGGCGCCAGTGCCAGTTGCGCAATAGAGAGGTTGATCAGTGCAAAGTACAATCGGACCAGTATGACAAAAAGAATGCCACGTGGGAAGATACTAAGGAGATGCGGCAGTTGTTTCCTTTTTTTTTTTAATCATGAACTATAGACTCTTTTGGATGCATTCAATAAGTGCATCGGGACGATGCACAAATTAAGGGGGGGAGGATGTCACAACCCTCCTTTATCACTTTTGGATTTAAAATACAAACTCTATTATATTTTTGGATAAGCTATTTAAATGATTGAATGAATATTATAAAAGGATAAAATAATAAAACACACACACACACACATGGAAAATATACATTTTTCTTATTTATTTATTTAGTTTTCCACATCCAATTATGGCACATGTTGTAAGAAGAATAAGAAGCTTTCAGAGGATTCTCCACCACCTTGCATGTAACTCCTCCCACTAAATCTAATCAATTTGCATGAAGTCCAAAATTGGGAAAGAATCTCCTTTTTAATTAAATTTTCTAGATAGTGGAATAGAGGGAATTTTCTTATAAAATTATATGCAAGTTTCAAAGAAGGGAGTTGATTTTGTTTTGAAGGAAATTTCCCAAGTTTTAGAAATAGATCTTTTCCTTGGTAGTCTCATCTTTCATTGTAGGAATTCTAAGTTGTTGTTGAAGAATTTCTCTCAAGTTGCAAGGAAGGATCAAAAGGATAACCAGTGGATTCAACATCAAGCTCGATAAACCAGGTTCTCTCCCTATTATTTCACATTCGCTTACGAGGAATTTGTATTATCAATAGTTATAGATCTTCCTTCATATAGAGAAATTATTTTATTTGTTTTTAAATCTTTTGTTTGGGGATAAATAATAATGATGATGCTTTCCTATAAGTGCATGTAAAAGATAGTTATTTATTTATTTTAATTCCCTCAAGAAAATATGCCCAAGATCTTACTTTTTGTTTTGTTTTCCTTTTTCCAAAGATTTTAGCAAAAAGAAAATCATATTCTTTTATTTGTTTAAAATCTCTCTCTTTCTGAGATTAAAATTCTTCCTGTATGATTTGAATCTTTATTTTCTTCCCTTTAATCCATCTCTCTAGTTTTTCAAATGGAATTTTGAATCTCATTCTTAAATCTCTCTGTGATTATTTTAAATCTCTGTGATTATTTCCTCTGTGGTTATTTTAAATCTCTCTTTGTGATTATTTTGAATCGCTCTATGGTTATTTTAAATCTTTCTATGATTATTAATTAGATAAATCTCCCAGTGAGTTGAACAAAGACCTCTTTGTGAATATTAGTTGAATAAAATCCTCCTGTGAATACTGGAAACGAATCCTGGAAATAAACAATTTCCTTGTGAAGTTTGGAAATAAACTCCCTCCCTATGAATGTTGGATAAAGCTCTCTCCCTCCCTCTCTCTCTGTAAATGTTAAACTCCTGTTTACTGTGAAAATCAATCTAAAAACAATTATTTGATCATCTATTTTATCCATGTTCTTACTTTCATAAATAAATTCTCTTTTGTTTTTTTAAGTAAGGGAATATGAAACCATATATATATATATATGTCAAAATATATTAGTGATTACGGCACGGTCTTCGAAAAATATTCGAAGGCATGATGGCAACGTGCAGGGGCGGCGGGTATTGTAACCGTCGGGGGTAGCGGTACCCCCGACTACCCTACGGTCACTGTTAGTGGCCGTAGGGGAGTGGAGGGGACCACGAGGCCCCCTCAACCCCGAGGGCTTGCACATGTAGGACCGCAGGGGGGTGATGGGACCCGTGGTCCCCACTCCCCCATTTGCTAATAAAACAATAAAAAGAAAAAGGGAATTCGCTTTTTTTTCATTTTTGTAAATATTTTTTTTATATAATCTTTTTAATTTGCAAATTAGAATTTTTAGTAATTACTTTGGGATTAAAGTTAATTGCTTAAATTTTAATTTTAATTGTTAATAATTGCAATTTAGGAAATATTAAATTCTTTCCTTAGTATAAATTTTAAGTTGTTGAATTTAACTTAGAAAAGTTTATAAATATTGGGGATTATTGTGTAGTGAATTCATGATTAAAGTATCCTTGGTAAATTTTATATTCGTAAATTATATTGGATCAATTCTTTTAATTAGAGTCATTCATTCCATGTAAGATCCATTCGGCACTTAGTTGGCCTTTAGTAATTAATTCACATTAATATGATTTGAATCAAATGCCTAAATTAATCACTATTTTTGGATTGCTTAATTATGCACGCAAGTTACACTATTCTTATATCATGCAAATTACTTATAGATTAACTAAATTTATTTGACGTTATCATCTCCATGCAAGTACACATGTAATTATTAATATGCAAGTTTTTCGTATCCAAGTTATATTTGAAGTTATGGTTTTTATTCTACATAATTCATCAAGTAGTTAAATCAATCAATTAAAATTATGCACGTTCAATTAGTAATTGTTTTCAAGCATGATGTTTTCATAGCTTCTTAGTTAGAAAACTAAATAAAGGAAGATGGAAACCTAAACCTAGTAGCATTCAGTATATACGGTGCCTCTGGGTCACGCTTACGAGTAATGTCATCGTGTTGAACTATTGTACTTAATGCCTAATAAAGCTAAATCAACAACGTCTATGTCATCATCCCTATAAATCATCGGGGAGTAATAAGGGACACTTGGAAGTTAAAATCCAAGGGGCTGGTAATCCCTCTTGGATCGATAATCTAATAAGATAATTTTTAAATGATTTTTCATCCATTGAGAGAAACTATAGTAAACCCCCTTTAGGGTTGGTTAAGTAAAACACTTTTATGAAATTGTTTTTTATCTTGAAGAGATATTGGTGATTGACAATTTGGCCAAGGGTGACGCTCATGATAGGTGTTAGGATGTAGTTGTTAGGCCACAAACAATAGGCCATCTTGAGCGTTTGTTTAAGTGCTACCATCGTGGGTAGCAACCGCAGAGAAACTGTTTGGGACATTGACCCTAGAAAGGGTTGCGTACCCACTAATCAGTTTACATCAAACCATAGAATAGAAAATAGAACTACATACTTTATGCCTTGATCTCGTGCCGAAGTGGGTATGTAGGCAGTCTTGGGACGGAGTTGTCCCTCGTACTCAGGCGTTCGTGGGTGGGGTCTAGGCTTGGTAAAAGAAAGATTGAGTAAGAATCCTATTTAGAAAGATAAGATAATTAAAATTGGAAAAAGGTAATTCAACGCATACTCGGAAGGAATCCCGTATGGATTCGCTTGTCTTCCCAAGGATTTAAGCCAAATTTTGAGGTGAAATTCAAGCTTGTATTATGTTATTCAATTACTCCTAAGGACAATGACCTTAGTGCACTTCTGTTAGAAGAGTGTAGTACTTAGCGAGTGGCTCAAGACCCGAATGGTCCCGATGAGTCTAAGTCTCTAGCTAGAGCACCCCCTATCCCGATTGGATAGATGTCTACCCCGCATGGGTAGATGCCTATCTCGATTTGGATAGATGCCTACCCCGTATGGGTAGATGCCTATCCCATATTAGATAGATGAAATCTTATGCCCCGTATGGACAAGTGCCTAACCCATATGGTTAGATGCTCATCCCGGATGGATGAATGCCTAATCCAAATGGATGGATGCCCAGATCAAACACAAATGATTAAATTTAACAAAAAAAAGAATGGTCAAATTTTTGTTGGGTTAAATATGGTGGGTTATTACAATACTGGGTGCCTGGGGTGGTCCTTGACCTCTACTATAACCGGGTTTACAAATAAATACATGAATAGATGATGATCCCGCTTCCATGTTTAAAGATAAATACCTTTTCATCGCTTTGGTGAAAACCTCCAACAAATTCTTCTAGATGTTGGTGAGATTGCTCAAGAAGAAATCTGATTGTTCTGAATTGCCTTGATCACACTTAGTCACTCTTAATCACTCTGAAACCGCTTTGAATTCAAGGTGATTAATAATGAAGTGTATTTGACCTTTTAAACTTTGAGAAAAACCCTAGTCATCCATTGACATAAATGACTTCCGGTGAAAGATACCAGATCTTGCTCAGAACATATCCATGTCAGATAATCATCTCCAATATCTGGAACATCTTCCAGAACTTCTACCCGAGGCATATGCAACATCTTTATGAGTTTTGCCTACCGCTAAGGCATTCACCTCAGTTACTAGATGAGCTACCTGTTAGTGCAGGAGTAGTCTCTTCTATCAGATAAGTAACTAGGACATTCCCATCTGATGATTTTACTCCAGTCTTTCTAACCCATCTCTGAGTATGATCTTGTCGGATTTCACTAACCTTTTCTTTTCCTTTCTCATTTGATCCTCCATTACTAATCGGTGAATTTCTGCTTCTATAGAACTTATCAATATGTCCAACCTTATTACATGCATAACATGTAATATTGTTGTTTTGAATTGCTTTGCTAAAACCAGTGAATTTGATTGACCTGCACTGATTAGCCATATGTCCAAATTTTCCACAAGCATAGTATTTAACATTCATTCTGCAAGCTTCTATTTTATGACCAAATTTATTACATTTAGAACATTTACTGGGAGCAGAATCAAGGTTCTAATTTGCTCCATTTCTACACTACCTAGCCATGTGACCAAATCTATTGCAAAGAAAACATCTACCTTTGAATTTATAAGCATTAAATTGCCTTACCGGTGCCTTACAGTTTTGATTTTCATTACTAGTATTGGAACTCTGTCCTTGCCCAAGTCCACTAGAATCTCCAATCTGCCTTTGTCTCTTCAATAAATCATCTAGCTGTATTGAGCTAATTTTGAATTTTTTCTTATACTCACTTGCAGTAGTTAGATATTCTCTCACAATTATCATTTGTCTTTCAAGCTCTTGATCATTATTCTGGGATTGTATCAAATCAGTTCTTAACAGATCATTCTCTTGAACCAACCTACCACATTCTTTAAATTTGTTCTTCAGGGATACAACAAGATTTTCTTCCTTCTTCTTCCTTTCCTCAATCTCCTTATACATTCTCATAGTTATAACTTGGATTTCATTTTTCATAACAATGTTCTCATGACTCAATTTCTGACATTGTTCCTAAAGTGCATCTTTCTCTTCATCATCCTGACTTTGCAAAAGTTCCTTCCTCCTAGCTTGAACTGATGATAGCCTCTCTTGTAGGAAAAGAATTAATTCCTTAGCAGAATTCAATTCATCTTGTAGTTTTAAGTTCTTCAACCTTTCAGTATCGTAATCTTCAAGTGCCATCTCAAGTTGTTTCTCCAAGGCCATATCTATGGATTCCAGTTTCAGGATCTTCCTCAAGCTATTAAACTTCCTTTGAGGTACAAGGATCTAATACCAATTGTTGGAAACCAATAGCACTAAGAGGAGGGGGGGGGTGAATCAACGTTATACTAGAATGATAATTTTTAGCCTTATTAAAGCATGCATACACCAATCGATATATCGGTACATATAGAACTGAAAGAAGTAAAGCAATAAATATGACAATCACATAAATGAGAATCATAACACACAAATTTATACGTGGAAAACCTCAAAGAGGAAAAATCACGGTGGGATTTATGACCCACAATATCAATCCACTAGCCATATGAAGACATATTACAAAATATGAGGGGCCTGCACTTGCAGGAAGGCTTATAGCCTAGAGCACACTGCTCAATCACAAAAGGAGTCTCACTAACTACATAATTTTCCAAACTACAATCCAGATAAGTGTGAATTGCTCAGATAGCATCTTCTATGTCAGTATACAGTTCCGGTTTAAGCTTGTTTGTTCCGGTCTAAATCCCTAAACCCTTTGCCAGAATAACCCTTACATAAAAATCCTCACATACATGATCTCTCTGATGTATTTCGCGTCTCCTATATTCTCTCCTTCCAATTATATATTCGCATGATTATTCTTCTTCTTCTTATTGTATCAAAATGATCTATCAAACTGTTCTATATACCCTATACAAATTTACATGTCTTATGTTGGGTTACAAAGATATTTACAATATCAAATTACATGTCAGCCAGATAACATAAATGCATAAACATTAAAATCAATTGTTGATGTCATATCCAAGATATGTCGGCCTTCAATACCAATACCCTTTATTAAATCATGTCGGCCTGCATTGCCAATGACCAAAGAAATTCCTCTGTCTTGCCAGTGCCAGTGCCGATGAAGTATCTGTGAAGTGCTTGCCGGTACACCATAGAACCAAAACATGAAGTTATAACACAATACCATGTTGCCATCAATGACAACATAGTGAAACCAACCAATAGAGTGCCAATTGCCAACACTTTAGTCCAATGCCATGGTGACCGCCAATTCTATTAGGTTAATAGTTGAGCATCCTTTTGATCATGATTAAAAGATCTTCTTCCATTCAAGCACGTGCGGATAACATAAAATTTAAGAAGCTCAATAGTTATCATAAAGTCTCCGACAATAATAATAAGGCTTAGGAAAATTAACAAGGCATTGGTAACAGTAATAGAGGGGGGTGCGGCCATGGGGCCAATAAAACATTAGTGCACAAGACTTAGGATAATATTTAAAAGGCCGACTGAAACAACTTAATTCCTAGGGTAGAATGTGGCCACGCCAACGGTAAGTAGACCCTTGGCCCTAAGTGGAGAAAAAGGTAACACCAAATTATAACAGGCTTATGGTTTTTATAAAAGACTTAATCAAAATTACATAAACCCTTAACCCTAAACCCTGAGGGCAGGAACAAAGAGCATCATTAATTCAAAATGACCAAAATTTTGATAGGGACATCAAATTTTTTGCATATTCAATTTCAGGATTATCAGTGGCTCTGGTTGGAGACGATCATTACTTAGGGATAATATGAGGATCTAGGATCTTAGGTGGAACAAACTAGTTATAGAGCAAACCAAAGGAAAGTTACCTGGATAGGGAAACTCAATCACAAAAGGAAACCTATTCTAATATGCACAAGGCCTAATCTACCGCTCAAGGAAAATAAATACTTCAAGAGAAGTAAAATTCCAAGAACTGTCCATGAACAGGCAGTTCAAGGATTTCATCTGTCATTTCTTGGAGAAAATAAAGATCTTCTCCCCACTTGCTTTGAATCAGATATGGGTTTGACCAAATGACATCAAACTTACCAGGCTTTTCTTTGTCTTCCAATCTGGCATTCCTCAACAAGACCAAAACCTTTACTTGAAAACCCCTTACAGCTACTCCTTATACATGTTCGTGACTTGCATTTGTAATTTAGTATTTTGGTATTAGCTTCTCTTCTAGTTCCATTCCATTTAATCAAAGCTTCAACCCTCAACTGTATCTCAGTTTCCATATCATCAACACAAGTGTGAACAAACTTGTACATCTCTATTGGGTGGTAGAGTCAACCTCCTTTTCTCTACACCCTATATTGTATTTTGAAAATTCAAACCATGACTGATGGCCCAAGGCCATAAAAAATGAAATACCAGTATTTACCTTTATCAAAAGCCTGATTCTCATCTACATATGTGACCAATAATTTAAAAATATTACTGTACATATATGTTGACCACATACACAAATATTTACAAACTGCAAGCTAACCCTGTGTCTGACATCATCCATGCCTCCTTTGATCAAATAGTCACTCAATTGGCATGAAACTAAAATATCTGACTTGGATTCTTGCACATCACTACCATCAAAGACAAAGAGAGTTCCTTGATTTTGAAGAATTCTTTCCTCATCATATGAAATATGCTTACAATAATCCAAAACATTTTCGACATTGCCATCATAACCAACAACAAAAGAAAATTCATCTCCATCAAACAACATCAAATCAGAAATCATATCTTGGTCAGCATTTAAGATGTTCAGATTCTCAATCATCTCTTCATACATAAGATTATAAACCAAGTGAAAACCCTCCTCAAAAATATTATGGAAAACACCAGCTGATCCATATCTACATCCTCATCAAATAGTGCATTATATATTTCATTGGAACAACTGCCCATCTCAAGTTCACATTCATTCTTGTTAGGAACAAAGGAATCACAATATGAACTAGAACATCTCTCAGCATTATAGTCCTCATAATACAAATACTCAACGTTATGATCCTCATAGGCTTCAACAAAATTATCATGATTATTCTGACCCCTTTGAACTTCATCCTTTCCAACCACACCTTCTGGTTCCAAGATATTTTTATGATAAGAAAGTTGGGGAACAATCTGATCCATTACATGAAGAGTTGTTTGTAATGGGACAACTAGTGTATTACTACTTGTAATATTTTTTTTAGGCATACATACCCGGACTAACTCTTCACACACATTACTCTGGATAAGTTCATATGGCATAAATGTGAGTTGAGACATACTTTCTTCATTGGAACACACTATACAATTTTCTAGCTCAATAGCATTATCAACCAAAAATGGGAGCATGCCATTATCCAAATTCTCATCATTGCACATAACTGATTCCTTGGAGAATAAACTCATATCATCAAAATTTTGCACACTAGTATTTGTCTCCATCAGATATATGACTTTCCAATTCTTCTTTATGTAGGCTACCATATTCATCAGAAGTGTAATACTGCAGATGGACCTTTTGTGTGGCATCCTTATGGGAACAACCAATAGTTTTGTCATGTAGTGTAGCAATTGGAATTATCTCCCCCTCTGTATCAATTGTGTCACATAAATTTTCACTAACCTTATCTTCACTAATATGAGGAACAACCACCGTCTGGGACAAGTTCTCTTCACTCATATTTATGTTTGAATCATAAATCATAACATGGTTAGTGTGATCGACAGGGATGTAGATGCTTTGAAATTGACCTAAAACTCTTGACTCACACCTTTCTTCAACATTTGGTGTCTCAGGACAACATACTCTTGTAGCTAGATAACCCTTAGGGATTCCATATTTCAAGTTATTCTCAATGTCCATTTATGTCCTGTAAGCCTGATGCAAGGTTTTAGGATCCTTATCTCTTAGCAAATAGCTCATTTCCTCATAAAATGCAACTAGATAAACAACCAAACACACTACATCATTGGGCCTATAACTACTAGGAAAGTCATCTAATGTTCTCGCAAATCTGAGATCGAAAATAGGGACCAACTCATCTTCTTCCCTTTTAATACTCATGAATCCTTTTATAAATGAACTCGGATTAACTCTCTCACCAAATTGTTCCATGAAATATGCACATAGTTCATCCCATGAAGATATAGAACATGTGGGAAAATATGAAAACCAATCTTTGGTATCTTTTTTCAGGGATTGAACAAAAAGCTTCATGAAAACACCTTCTTGACTTATCTCAAAATCTCCCATCAAATTAGAAAATTCTTGTAGATAATGATGTACTAATTCTGAGTTTTTCCCATTGAACTTTGGTAAATGTTTCCTAACCTTTGTAGGAACAGGGTTTGGGAAACTTTGAATACCATTAAAACTTAATGGTGTATATCTTTCAACAAAGAACATTTTGTTGTGACTTGATAAGGGTTGCATATATTGCATGTTTACATTTGAGATTTCATAGGGATGTACAAGCAAATAATACATATTCTCTACTCATTTCCCTACATTTTTCTTTATCATAATATCAAAATACTACCATTCATAGCTAAAAACATACTTCACTCAACTTAATACAAAATCTGAAAATTATATCTCAGAAGTGTGTAAAATAATTAGTTCTATTCCATTTCTTAGTGCCTAACTCACTTCATAGGGAAATATTTTCTACAACTGATTTTCATGGAAATATATCTGACTCATAAAAATCAAAATACCTGGACATATTGTAGTGGCTTGTAAATCAACTTTCTGGCTTGCAACACTGATAGATTTGAAACTATCTTCACATCTTCATTAGGTTCTTTCATAGAGTCGCCAACTAGAACTTCTTCATAGGTTAAATTTGTTCAAAAACCAACACTACAACACCTCCTTCTCCATTGTATAAATTCCCTCCTCAACTTGTCAGGGTAGTTCATCACAAGAGCTCAAATTTGCTTCATCCTTACTACAAATTCTTTAGTTCTTCTTTAGTTCTTCTTCAAATAATGCACACTGGTGTAGAGATTTTAGAGTCTCCACTCATAATTTGTGAGGTAATATGAAAATATCATATAGTATGGAAAAATCTAGACAAAACTTACATTGAAAGATGAACTACAACAGATTCTTTGGCAACATTCATGAGAATTGACTCAACTGACAAGGAGATGGACTTAACAAGCTCATGACTCTGTGCATTCCCCAATAATCACCATTTTTGTTGTTTCCCATTTTGTCTGGGGTTTACACTGCAAGAGGCAAAAACCAAGTTAATTCTTCAAATTATCTATGGAGAAGCCAACTCCAACTATCAATATCTTCCAGAACTTGGACCAATATATGACAAGGATTCGTCTAATCCTTCTACACTTTGGGCCTTACAAAACCCAGAAGGGTGATCCCTTGGTAAATATGTGATCGTTGCACCCTACTCACAAATTTCACCAAAATAAAGCAAATAGTCTCATATAAAAGACCTAACAAAGAGGGAGAATTCTCAAGAATGGCAAGTTCTTCATCGGTTCTCGACCTATTGGAGCATGAGATGGACAAAACATAAAAAACACACATAAAATGAAAAGTGATATTATGATATTCAACAATTTATAGCAAGTTATCGGTGAGTTTGAACACAAAATTGACATTAAAGACAATTACAAGCCGTGATCAGTGCCTTATCCATTGGGTACCTGAATTTACAAGACATAAAATGAAAATATAACAAAATTTCATCCAATAGCATAAGATCTAAGATAATATTGCCTTACAATATTTCTCACATGCATATCCCAACCCAAACTGCTTATCTAAATCCCTGCATAAGCCCTACCACTTTGCAATTCCACTCAAGTATTTAATTGACCCCTTAGATCAAAGCATGAACATAAAATACATACACCACAACAGTGCAATGAATAAGAAAACCCTTGATTCCACTCATTCAAAACATGATTGAATTATACATTGGAGAAATGGATTTGAGACATATTTTTATTTTCTTAATCAACTATCTTCTGTTACAAAACATTTTACACAACTCCTCAAGAACCTGCATTAAATATGACACATGACTCATTCTATTTTCTCTGTAAATGACTTTACAACTCGCTCACTTCACCTAGACTCACTATACATGATCAAGAATTTGGAACAAAATTTTTGCACCAAAATTTATGGACCCCTGTCTCATGGCCTTGAATTCCCTTTTATAGAAACAAGGGAGAAAACAAGCTTCAGTCTAGACGAGACACCTGTCACAAGCCTATAAGACCGCTTGTGATTCTATTACAAAATATTCTTTATAATTTCCAAAAAACTGTCCACACTAGCATTCATGATGAGGTAGAACCAAAATTTCTAATTGCATTTGGCTAGAAACAAAAACTCCTTGAGCCGTGCCACTATTACCTTTGATACCTCCAAATGGACCGTGAGATGCGTCGTTCTGTCCTACAGAGCATTTCCCTTCCTAGAAGGGAAATTAGAACCCAACAAGAAGTAAATTCACCCTAAAACTAGAGGAAGAGCTCCACACTTCATGCCTAAGATCATTGAAAGTGGAAAAAGGGACTCCCAAAGAAATATAATAAGAGGGGAAGGTGTCGCAACTTCCATGTCATTGTAGAGCTAACCAGTTGCTACCCCTTACCCAAGCTTGTCGTGCTCCTATCCCTCTGTGAGACCCTTTATTTAACCCCTTGCCAACTAGTGGCAAAGGAGAAGCAGAGGATGTGTCATGAGAGGCTTCTTCGGATGAGAAATGAATTTCAAGTCTCCATTGACTATACTCCCAACTTTTAAGGCTCCACTGACTATAAGCATACTCACTCAGAAAAGAAGACTCCCATCCGGTATCACCGAGTTCACTCCTTGCATGATATTTCTCAAACAACATCCTTATTTCTAATGAAACCTCTCTAAAAAATAACAAGGTCTCTATTCTCTTCTACCCATTGAACCACCACCTTGCTATATTTATAATAAAAAAATCATTCTATTTGGTGGTGCTCGTTCATGTGGAAAATCATCATTCTGATGCTTTCTACTCATCCTGTCAGCTACTGATTCAAGAAATCATGCCTGTCAAATCTAGAATACCGTCACATTCAAGCTATCAGTCCATCATCTTCCATCAAATCTCACCTTACGTGAATGGTTTTGTTCTTATTTTATTGTTCCTTGACTAATAAATTTCAGGTTCAAAATCCCTTTTTAAACACCGAGTCATTATCTTTTGAATTATTCTCGGAGAGAGTTCCTTGATTTACCTTAATGAGAATCCCTAACAATATGCATCCTCTGATCTTGTCGACAGGCCCTTGATCATTCTATTTCCAACTTAGAGATCATCCTTATCCTTGTCCTTTGAAACTTCGACATCTTAGTTTCGTGGCAATGAGATTTGCTGAGATGGCTCCCTAGGAACTACAAGCTTTACTTGTTAGTTTGTCTCGACCCAAAAAACAACCTTTAGAACAGGCCTTCTAAATATTAGTCAACATCCATGTGTCTCAACTTGTCTTCATTTATCCCACGTCGACAAGATTTCATTTGGCCTGCCCTCATTTTCCCATGTGGGTGATAAGCAAATTACTTCAATCACCTTTTTGAAATGTGTTTCAAGTTTCCATCGTAGATCATATCCATCTTGGTGTATCATGCGATCACCATCGGTCAATCTGACATTGACCTTCCAATGTGGCAGGTGGGTCCATCAAAAGCTTGACTAAGCACCACCAAGTCACCTTCCAACTCAACTCTATTAGCGACCACATCGTTGGGCTTACATCGGCTCGCCTCAGACACGTGGCACCATATTATGATGTCATGGTGCATAACCCCCATGCATATTCAATCATGGGGCTACAAGGGTCATTGGTTTTGCTTGGTCTTTAGTCCAATGCTACGGTAACCACCAATTCTAACAGGTTAACAGTTGAGCATCCTTTTGACCATGATTAAAATATCTTTGTCCATTCAAGAACGTGCAGATAACATAAACTTTTAGTAGCTCGACAGTTATCATAAAGTCTTCAGCAATAATAATAAGGCTTAGGAAAGTTAATAAGGTGTTGGCAAAAGTAATAGAGGGGCGCCCAACCATGGGGCCAATAAAACAATAGTGCACAAGAATTAGGACAATATTTAAAAGGCCGACCAAAAAAACTTAATACCTAGGGAGGAATGTGGCCCTACCAACGGTAAGTAGACCCTTGGCCCTAAGTGGAGAAAAAGGTAACGCCAAATTATAACAGGATTAGGGTTTTTATAAAAGACTTAACTGAAAGTACATAAACCCTTAACCCTAAACCCTAAGGGTAGGAATAGAGAGCATCATTAATTCAAAATGATCAAAATTTTGATAGGGTCATCAATTTTTTTGCTTTATCATTTTTAGGACTATCAAAGTGAATTCGATGTATGTGGGGACCCTCTCTGCACTGATAAGATCACCTAAAGTCTTAAGTGGCTTGCCTTAAAATTTGTTGTTGGACTGGACCCATCAGAAAATAACTAAGAACCAATCTAGTAGCCCAAATCCCACGTTCAATGGTTCCAGGAGTGTGCATCATACCCCATAGATACCCTCCATGTACCTTGCATGATAAGACAAAAATCCCCTAGTTATAAGGTCTCTAGATCTTTGTGGTGAGAGAGACAAGCAAGCCCGAAAAGTTTTTTTCATGGAGTGGAGCCAGTGCTACCACACTCTCTAGATGTCTATCTTATCTCCGTATTTTGCTGCGGGCCCCCCATTGAACGATTTCCTCTATCCAACCTAGTCTTTGTCTAGTATGATTGTTTGTGTATCGTATGTTTCAAACCAATATAGAGTCAGTATTGTTATGGTCTAATTTAGGCCCTCCCTTGCAAAAATCTATTTTCAGTGTCTATCAGAACGAAATGCATTGGCCATATTGTTTCACAAACTATTTTCAAAATCTGTCACCAAAACTATCTTCCCTCAACAGACTTGTCCAAACAAAAACCAAACCAGAGTCACATTTTCAAAAATGGAAACAACACTTTAATCTTTGTGATCTTATCTTGTATAGTCCATTCTTAGTCATATTGTTCTTGCATAGTCTTTAGTCTTGCATAATTCATCCTTAGTCATCAGATTGTCATTGCATAATTCATGTTTGCCTTGGTCTTGCATAATCTTGTCCCTAGTCCTCATTTTCTCCTTGCATTACCAATAGATGCTTGCCTACTAGTCCTTGCATTGCTTGATCCTTTGTCTGAATTCATATTCAATACTTAGTCCTCATTTTTCCTTTGAGTCCATCCTTGGTTATTTTTGCATTAGTCCTCATTAAATCCTCAAGGTTTATGCATAGTCTTTCCTTAGTCATCATTTTGCATCAAACCCAATTTTGTCTTTCACTTAGTCCTTGCATAGTAGTGAGCTAAGCCACGTCCAAACACTTGTCTCAAAACCCTAAGTTCAAAAGACCCTCCCCCTATTTCAATCAATCTCAACTTGATCCCTTTGCTCATTAGTCTAACATAGTGAATCCCTTGGGTCATCAATCAATCCTAAATTTTTTTAGTAGTGTCAATCACTTGGTCAATAGTGTAAGCCTCCTTTAGTTGCATTAGTATCATCTTTACAGAGTCTCAATAGCATGTGTTACCATGGTCTTGCGTGGTGACAAATTCTTCCCATTTGAACAACCCAATCTCTATCCAAATCATGATCAAGGATAAATCATTGATAGTCTAGATAATCTTGCATGGAAATTGAGAACTAGTGTCCCCCAATACGAAGTAATTGAATTTTTTATAGATGAGGAAATCCAAAAATCAGTCTAAATCCAGAGAGTAGCTAAAAGATAAATCATCTAGCAAAGACTCAAAAGACTTAGATTGCAACAACAATCAGCTCCTCGTCCTAATCCTCAACAATCTCCTTCACAACCCCCTCATCCTAGTCCCCCTCAATAGAGTATCAAAGTCTAACATCATCCTTTTAGATTGCATCATAACTTATCTAAAGTCTTGCATTTCCTAAGTGTCATAGAAGTCATTCATGCTGGTAACTAGATCACAAAGAGCTAAAATGGACCCAAATAGTAACCCATTGGTCAATCCAACCTGGAACATGGATTTGTCAACTTATCAACACCCACAAGCTAGACGACCTAAAACATTGCAAATAAAAACAAACAAAATGCCTTCAATAGATGAAATCCAATATAACTTGACACAAGAAGAATTGGAGGCAACTCGACAAGATCCACAACTCCTCATGGTCTTAAACACGCTTATCAACAATGATAGAGATCAATACTTTTCCCTTTTGATTCAAAATGGGGCTAAGTTACCTCCAAATGTTGACATTTCAATGATATTTCCACCAGGGGTAACTCTAACTCAAAATACAACTCAAACACCAAATGTTACACAAAATCAAGCAACGTCTTCTAGCTCAACTCAAAATACGCAAGCTGCAACAACTCAAACCATAATGACTTCAACTAAAAATATTCAATCAGGAGCCATGTCCTCTAATACAAATGTCACGTCCCAAACAACCCCCAGTATTACATCACAAACAACGTCAAGTGTTTTGAATACCTCAACACAAGCTCAAACAATAATTTCTCAAAATCCCATTCCCAGAAGTACTTCTCAATTTGTCATATCTATGGTAGTCAAATCTAGTTACAATGGTCAGAATTTGAATCAAGGCTCCACTGGAATGTATTGATCAAGTCAACCAAATGTCAGAATGCAACTTACCTATTTCACAACACCTAGTGGACATCAGGGCGCACAATCGCTTAATCAATCAACATTCCAACAAGATCCAATATACTCAAACACCATTCCCTTTGTAGGAAATACATATGGGGCCAATAAACCTTTGACTCTAATAGAAATATTGGCTCAACAATTGCAAAATCTCCAAAGGCAAATGACTAATATGCAAATAGTAAATGATAACAAGAGCTACACCATGGAAGATTTTCATCCTTATCCTTTTAAAGGACTTTGTATATGCCACCTTTTCCACCACACTTTGGAACTCCAAAGTTTGACAAATATAGAGGAAAAGGTGACCCCCGAGATCATGTCAAAGAGTTTTTCACAACATGTATTGAAGTAGCTCATGAAGACACATATTTGAATCGTCTGTTTCCTAAAATTCTTAGAGGAACAACTTTATAATGGTTCTCACACTTGCCACCAAAAATTCCTTCATGGGGTGAGTTGGTTGAGCAGTTTATAACAAATCTTCACATAATATAAACAATCCAGTTACTTTAATGGATTTATGTGCTACCAAACAAAGAGAAGGTGAAACATTTTCTTTATTCTTACAAATATGGAGAGCCTTATATCGTGGATGTCTCAGTCACATTCCAGAGGCTGAACAAGTGGATATCTTCATTGAGAACCTCATTCCTCAAGTTAAATATCCACTGAAATGCAATGTTTGAATACCTTCGAGGAAATCACTGAAAAGGGTCTAAAGTGTGAAAAGAGCCTAGTAGAACAAGGAATATTGAAGCATCATAAAGACAATGGAACAACCAATAATTCAAACACTAAAAAACCAAAGTTTTGGTCTAAAAATGAGAATCTCATAAGTGATGGAGTTGTAATTTCCTAATAGATGAGCTTCCCAATGAGCTTCCATCCCATGTCAATAATGAGGTAGGTTCCAACTCCTTGAGTTCAGTTCGACTTGGGCTCACTGGTTAGGATCTTCTGAACTATCTTGAAATCTTGCTTGACCTAAACCCAAGTGAACCCCTACTATTCTAAGTGGAGGACTAGTTTTCTCTGCCTTTCTTTTGAATGAGCCCCTATTAATATCTTGGGAAACCATTAACAATAACTATCCCAACCTCGGACAAACAATCAATTGGGGGTGAAGGCTAGACATTAGGCTCCTCCTCGGCCATGAAGTTTTCCTGGAAGCAAGAGGGAGGTAGGCTCCTCAATTATGGAATTGTATACTTGGAACTATAGTTAGTTAGGCCAAAATCAAGTGAGTTAGGCCAAACAGTATCTCCTCTAACTGGTCATCGACCTTGTAGGCATGATAGAAAGAAAGTTATGTAGGACAACCAATAAAATCAATCTGTTTCTCACTGCTAGCTTCTATCAGATGCCCCTACTATTCTAAGGGCGTTTGGACTCCATTACCCCACACCAATGGTTGCCTAGAAAGATAAAGAAGGATTGAAATCCTTTCCTTTGACCCGGAAGGGTAGCCACCAATTGTTCATTAAAATAGTAGGGTCGGGAGGAGAAATAGAACTAGTCCTCCCACATGAACAACAACCCCTACTATTCTATGAGTGAATTTTCCCTATTATTATATGGGCAATTAACAGTAACTTGAGCTAGTCCTCCCAATTGAGGGTGCTCCATCCCCTACCACTGGATGAATTCTCCCATCGGGGGATAGTCATTAGCCAACAACACTGACTTTTTCTCGCACTTTCTCTCCTCAACAACTAGCCAGGGAGTTCTAGTTGAACTAACCACTCACTCTGCCATCCACAACTCATTTTTTTTTTCTTGCTTAGATTAATAAATCTCATCATGAAACATTCTGTGCGTAACTATCCTGGGGATGGAAATGAGGTGGGAATGAATCGGGGAATAGTTCTAGGTTAGGGGCTTAGTCAACAATCTCATCTCTATAATCAATTATTTGAGCAATTGTTGGACCTCAAAAAAATGAATAAATTCTATATATAACATGCCTTAACCTACCACTCCCTTAGAATAGTAGAGGCCCTCATGCACACCCGATTCTCCCACCCACGAATAGTATGGCATTATCCGTTGTTCCAAATAAATTATTCGTTGATCCCCAACAATTTTTTGGTTCCCCAAAATGCACATGATGGGGTTTTACAATGCCCCAGAGATAGAAACCAAGTTAGGCCCTCGAATCATGTGTGGAGAGGCCATCCTCCAGGTCATTTAGAATACTCAGGGACTTGGACCAACAATATGACAAGGATGTTTGCTAAATCCTTCTACATTTTGGGCTCTGCAAAACTCGGGAGGGTGTTCCCTTAATGCTTTTGCAATCTCTGCACTACACTTGCAGGCAACATTAAAACGAAGAAGACGGTCTCTATAATGCCCACCAAAATACCCTAGATAAATAAACCAAAATCTACTAACAAAAAGAGATATATTTTTTTCTTTTAAGTTAAACATTACAATTACGCTATTACTAGTATTTACTAATGCAACATTACTACCATTATTCATCAATGCATTGTTAACTATATACATGAATACATAAATCAACAAGAACATAACCATGGAATCATATTATGCAAGCAAAACATCTATTTAATCATTAACATAACTACATAATAAAACCATATAATGCATCTCCATTCCCTAGGGTATCTCAACATCACTACTTGACATTAAACTAACACATTTCATATCCATCTAGAACACCATATACTGTCATCCAACTAAACATTTATTTCCCATGCAACTATGATAAAACATTAGCACATATGCATAACTCTATTCCCTTCCATACTCTTTCTAAGGTTTATTTTTAAGTACCAATCGAATGTTTCTAATACCCATATTTACTCATTTGAACACCTAACACATCAAGAATACTATCCATATCCATATGCAAGATCATAGCAGCAAGTACTTATCTACATCCAAATAGGATTCCAATCTACTAAACAGGTTCGAGAGTCATATGATTCTACAAGAATAAATACAATCTACTATTTCAATCCCCTAATTTAAACATAGGATTTCATTTCTCAACATGGTAAACATATCTATAACATGAACCACATACTAGCACATCATCTTATAATAATAGCATAGTTCTTCTATATCAAGTTCATTTACATAAAAGCACATGGAGCAAGCACATAATCTCTTTGCTACATCCCATCTTAATCATACAAGTTACATAGACACATATTCATATTCCTCATTTACAAGACATCGTAATATGGTAACATATCTAATACATAAAAATCAACACCATAGGACAACCGCGTAATAAAGAGCCATATTTTCCATATGAACCACAACTACTCCATTAACTTCCATATCTCAAGATATCTAACATTGGAGATTAACATCTTTCAAATCAAGGCATATTTGATAATTAGCATAATCACTACTATCCACAAAATATACTCAAGACATAGCATGCATATCTATAAATCATTTAATTCCTTTCTAATCAATAACAACATCTACAATAGAATATCCATTTACAACAATCTTATTCAATACATTTCATTTAGAAATCATCTCACTACATGTTCTCAATACATTGATTACTATTGGCATATGTGCAGAGATTGGATGACATGATGATATTGTATGTTTCCATTGATGTCAATATGTTGAAGTATGAACTAGTATATTAAAGAAAGCAAACTAATGTGAATCGAGATATGCGAAAAGATAAACCGATATGTTGAAAGGTAAACCGATATGTTGAAATGTGAACTGGTATATGCAAAGTTTGTATTGGTGTTTCATTTGGAATGACTACCGGTTGGTAGTCTCAGCTTCAGGGTTTCCAGTTGATACATTCCAAGTCTTTGTGATTCGACCGATGACATCTTGTGATGAGTTAGCATCATAATGAAGGTCAGAGCACGTTGCCATGTCTGCCTTGTGCGCGTGAAGAATCTCTTTGAGGATCCTGCATGAAGAAGATTGATTCTATCCACCTTGGGAATGTGTAAAATCTTCATAAATGGTGGAAAGCATGTGATGGGGTATCAACTCCAGAAGTGACGAAGAACGAACGATGAAGAATGTCTTGAGATTTGTTCAAGATTGTTTTACCCTATGTAATGCATTTAAACAGTCAGGATTGGACTGATTGTATTGATAACCTAGATGCTTAAGGGTTTAGGGTTTATGCTACCGACCTAATTGTTGTATAAGGTCGATAATGTTTGTTGTTGTAAGATGGTTGGAAAATGTTGTGTGTGTATCCGAGTGAAGAGATAATTGATTCTTGCCAGACTGGTGTAGTGAGTAGAGATCTGCAGGGTGTGATTGCAGAAGTAAAGGTACTAAAGTGGATCTGCCTTAGCATTGAGTGCTGTTATCAAATCAGTGTATTACCTGTTGACTTCTAACCATTTCAGCAGTTGGAAAATCCCTTAACTGGGTAGCTTTAACAAGATTTTTGTAAATCCTTTAACAGGGTGACTCAAAATCATTGAGTTCTTCAAATCCTCTTACAAGGTAACCTTTAATAGGGTTTCAACCTCTAATTGGGTATTTAGCCATCCCTTAACTGGGTGATCCCTAGCAGGATCGGTTCCTAGCAGAACCTGTTGTAAAGTCTTTAACTAGACTAGGCTCCTAACAAAGCGAACTGCAGAAGAGTTCAAGAACAACTTGTGGGTATTCATCCCCACCGTGGTTTTTCCCAGTTGGGTTTCCACGTGAAAAATCAGTGTGTTATGTGTGATGCTTTTTCATGTGATGTTTTAGTGTTTTCTGTTAAGCGGTAATTCAAGTTGATCCAATGGCCTTTGTATTTCTAATGTATTACTTGCTTGGGCATATGGGTGAAGTTGAGATGAGATGTTAGGTTTGAGAAGTTCTAAGTGTTACCGATTTATGTCTTTCACAATCAAACTGTGTTTTACCAGTAGAGCCTTGGTTTAGATCGGTGATGCTATTTACCAGTTAGTACTATCTTTATAGTTTAAAGTTGTTGAAGTGTTTTTTTGTCTATACTGATTCACCCCCCCCTCTCAGTATCTGTTGGGTAGTTACTGTTCATCATTATTCATCAATTGGTATCAGAGAATCCTCCAAGTCCTCTGTGCTATAAGCTTAACCGCTTGAGGAAAATATCCTATTCTAATGATGAAGAGGGAAGGTCCTAAGTTCAACAAAGATAACTTTCAGATATGGAAGGACAAAATGAAGATATACATTAAAAGCATGGGTGCTCAACACTAGAACTATATTAAGAATATTTATGTTGTTCCTACCGTTACTCTCACCAATGATCAAAGAAGATAAATTTAGGAGAATGGGCAAGTGATGGAAGCTCTTATCAGCAGTCTATCTGATATTGAGTTTATAGATGTTCAAGATAAAGACAATCCCAAAGATGTATGGGATACTCTGGAAACTATCTATGGTGGTGATGAGAATGTGAAGCAAGCTAAGGAAGAGAGCCTTAGGGGAAAGTTTGAAGACATGCAGATGGTTGAATGAGAGACCATTCAACAATATGGGATAAGAATTAAAACTATTGTAGGAGACATCAAGAGTGCAGGAGGCAAAATAGATGATCCCACTGTTGTTAGCAAAGTTTTGACATCCTTATTACCGGTCTATGCAATAAGGGTTGCCGCTATTCAGGAGTTGAGATCTATTGACAAGACAATGGTATCCCTTGACTCCATCATTGCTAAGTTGACCACATATGAGCTAAACAATTATGATGGTAGTGTTCAGAAGATTGAATCAACCTTTAGAGCATCTGCTGCACTATCTAGAAAGGGAAAAGAAGTTGGTACCAGTAGTGAACCTAGACAAAGCAGAGATATGGATGATGAGGAGATCCTAATAGAATTTGAAGCTCTTCTTTCCAAGAGACTTCCTAAGGGAACTGGAAAATACAGAGGTAAGCTCCCTTTGAAATATTTTTCTTGCAATAGGATAGGACACATTGCTGTCAATTGTCCCAACAGTGATAATAAGGAAAAACCAGAGAAGTTCAAAAAGTTCAAAGGAGGAAATAGGAGAAAGTGTCTTGTTGTAGTTGATGAAGGTGTCATTGATGATGAATTCAAAGATGAAGAAAGCGAAGACATAGTGTTTGTAGCTGTTAAGGAAGATGTGTCAGACAAGAAAGCTCTTGTCTCCCGCTTTGATAATTCTAATGAGTGGATTATTGACAGTGGTTGATCTCACCACATGACTGGTGACTGGAGAAAGTTTCTATCTTTGGAAGAGTATGATGGAGGTGTAGTCCAATTTGGTAATGATGCACCATGCATGGTAAAAGGTAAAGGGTCCATCTCTCTAAATGGAAAAATCAGTGGTGATAATGTGTATTGGGTAGAAGGTCTCAGGCATAACCTTTTGAGTGTAGCCCAGTTGAATGATAAAGGACTCACGCTGGAATTCAAAGATGGAGTATGCAAAATAAAAGGAAAGAGTGGCGAATTGATGGCCACCGATATGCAGACCAAAGGTAACTTATTTCAGTTAAATACAAATATCAGTCAATGCCTAATGGCTAAGTTTGATGACAGTTGGGTATGGCATATGAGACTCTGCCATGTAAACTTTGATAATATTGTGAAGGCCAGTAAGATGAAGGCAGTTAGAGGATTACCTGTGTTGAACAAACCGAAGAATCCTTTGTGTAGAGAATGTCAACTGGGGAAAATGTCTTCCTCAACCTTCAAAGGTAAATCTTTCACAATAGATAATTTACTTGATCTTGTGCATACTGATTTGTGTGGTCCTATGAAAATTAGAAGTGTTTAGGCAGATAGGTTACTTTATGATTCTAACTGATGATTGCTCTAGAATGATGTGGGTCACATTCTTGAAAGACAAGTCTGAAGCTTTTGGAAAGTTTAAAGCCTTCAGAGCACTAGTTGAAAAGGAAAGTGGTAAGAGGATTAAATGCCTTAGAATTGACCAAGGAGGTGAGTTCACTTTTAGTGAGTTCAATAAGTACTGTGAAGAAAATGGCATCAAAAGGCAACTGTCTACCCCCCAAACTCCACAACAGAATGGCCTAGCAGAAAGGAACAACCGGACTGTAGTTGAAGCAGCCAAAATGATGTTGATTCAAGGAAAGGTTGCTCACACTTTTTGGAGAGAAGCGGTGAGCACTGCAGTCTACACTATGAACCGAGTTCTCATGAAGAAAGGTAAGGATAAAACTCCCTATGAGTATTGGATTGGTAAGACTCCAGTAGTAAGCTACTTTAGAGTGTTTGGTAGCAAGTGTTATATTAAGAGAAGTGAACACCAAAGCAAGTTTGATGCAAAATGTGATGAGGGAATATTCTTAGGGTATTCCACCAAGAGCAAAGCTTTCAAGTGCTTTAACAATAGGACTCAGAGAATTGTTGAAAGTATCAATGTTAGAATTGATGAAACCTTTGGGAAACCCGAGGAAACCGATAGCGAGCAAGCGGTAGATGAACCGTGTGTAACCTTCTGGGAATCAGTTACAAAACAACCAAGTACAAGTAATAGTGCTCCTACACCGGTAGACGCTGATGTAGATGAAAATGAAGATGAGGATGAAGAAGAAAAACAAGAGCAATCAGCTAAGATCATTCCTAGGTATGTAAAGCTGCAACATGATCCAAAGCAGATCATAGGGGATAAGGATGCAGGAATACTTACAAGAAGAAAGGTCAGAGAGAATTCTTGCATGATTTCTGAATTTGAGCCCAAAACATTCAAAGACAATGATGAACACTAGATTAAGGGTATGGAAGAGGAACTTGAACAGATAGAAAAGAAAGGTACATGGTCTTTGGTACCCAGATCTGAGCACAAAAATGTTATTGGCACCAAATGGGTTCTTAGAAACAAGCTGAATGAAGATGGCACAGTGGTAAGAAACAAAGAAAGATTGGTATGTAAGGGATATGCTCAAAAAGAAGGAGAAGACTATGGGGAAACCTTTGCTCCAGTAGCTAGATTGGAAGGAGTTCAAATGCTTCTAGCATATGCAGCCTTCAAGGGATTCAAAGTGTATCAGATGGATGTAAAATCTGCATTCCTGGATAGAATACTTGAAGAGGAAGTCTATATAGAGAAACTAGATGGGTTTGCCCTATCAGAAGACAATGATATGGTGTGTAGGCTACATAAAGCCTTGTATGGATTGAAGCAAGCACCTAGAGCATGGTATGAACATTTACACTCCCATCTTGTGAAGATTGGTTGAAAGAACAAGTGAAGATAGCAATATCTATCTAAAGTCAGAAGGAGATCAGATTCTGATCTGTGAACTGTTTGTTGATGACATAATTTTTGGTGGAGATGACAAGATGAGTCATGCATTTGCAGATGAGATGAGGAAGGAATTTGAGATGTCACTAATTGGAGGGATTAAGTTCTTTATTGGACTACAGATTCAACAAATGAAAGAAGGCATCTTTATCACTCAATCCAAGTATGTCAAAGAGGTGTTGAAGACCTTTGACATGGAAGACAACAAATCGGTTGGTACATCGATGATGACCGGTTGTAAATTATCAAAAGAAGATGACTCAACATTGGTGAATGAGAAGGATTACTAGTCAATGATTGGTAAGTTGCATTATGTAGTACACAACAGACCAGACATAGCACATGCAGTGGGCATTGCTGCACATTTCCAAAAAAGTCCAAGAGAATCCCACTTGGTAGCAACAAAGCGGATTCTTAGATATCTAAAGGGAACTATAGATTATGGATTGTGGTATCCATACAATAATGATTTCAATCTCAAAGTATTTACCGGTGCTGATTGGGCTAGTAATGTGGACGACCAGAAGAGCACAACCGGTGATGCATTCTTTCTTGGTGGTAGACTAGTCTCATGGATGAGCAAAAAGCAGAGTTGTATCTCTCAGTCCACAGTAGAAGCAGAATATGTAGCAACATTTATGAATTGCACACAGACAATTTGGATGAAGCATGTATTGAGTGGTTTAAAAGCCCCTGTATCTGAACCTGTGAGTATATTTTGTGATAACACAAGTGCAATTAATATTTCCAAGAATCCGGTATTGCATGCTAGAACCAAGCACTTTGAGCTCAAGTATCATTTTTTGAGGGAGAAAGTTCAGAACAAAGAGGTTGTATTGGAACATGTTTTCAGTAAGGAACAATTAGCAGATATATTCACCAAGCCTTTACTGAAGGCTACATTTACCTACTTAAGAGGTGAATTAGGGGTGATGCCCCTTCAAGAGGTGAACTAAAGGTATGTGCTCCATATCAGTCAGGTATTGCATTGTCAAAAAAATTTCAGGATTGGTGTGTTGAAGGATGCTACTCCTCAGGGGGAGCAACATAGTGGAACATGAATGTTTGTGCCTCCACCTTGGCATTGTTGTCAAAGGGGGAGAATATGTGAAGTAGAAAAGATATCTGCAGTTTTGGCTACACATAATATGGAAGAAATTAGGGAGAATATGTGAAGTGGAGAGATATCTTTGTATATTTCCATCAATGCCAAAGGGGGAGATTGTTGGCATATGTGCAGAGATTGGATGACATGATGATATTGTATGTTGCCATTGATGTCAATATGCTGAAGTATGAACTGGTATATTAAAGAAAGAAAACTGATGTGAATCAGTATATGCGAAAAGGTAAACCAATATGTTGAAAGGTAATCCGATATGTTGAAATGTGAATCGGTATATGCAAAGTTTGTATCAGTGTTTCATTTGGAATGACTACCGGTTGGTAGTCTCAGCTTCAAGGTTTCTGGTTGATACATTCCAAGTCTGTGTGATTCGATTGATGACATCCTGTGATGAGTTAGCATTGTAATGAAGATCAGAGCATGTTGCCACGTCTGCCTTGTGCACGTGAAGAATCTCTTTGAGGATCTTGCATGAAGAAGATTGATTCTATCCACCTCAGGAATGTGTAAAATATCTATAAACGGTGGAAAGCGTGTGATGGGTTATCAACTTCTAGAAGCGACAAAGAACGAATGATGAATAATGTCTTGAGATTTGTTCAGGATTGTTTTACCCTATTTAATGCATTGAAATGGTCAGGATTGGACCGATTGTATTGATAACCTAGATGCTTAAGGGTTTAGGGTTTATGCTACCGACCTAATTGTTGTATAAGGTTGATCATGTTTGTTGTTGTAAGGTGGTTGGAAAATGTTGTGTGTGTATCCGAGTGAAGAGATACTTGATTCTTGCCAGATCGGTGCAGTGAGTAGAGATCTGCAGCGTGTGATTTCAGAAGTTAAGGTACTAAAGTGGATTTGCCTTAGCATTGAGTGCTGTTATCAGAATAGTGTATTACTTGTTGACTTCTAACTATTTCAGCAGTTGGAAAATCCCTTAACCGGGTAGATTTAATAGGCTTTTTGTAAATCCTTTAATAGGGTGACTCAAAATCATTGAGTTCTTCAAATCCTTTTACAATGTAACCTTTAACAGGGTTTCAACCTCTAACCGGGTATTTAGCCATCCCTTAACTGGGTGATCCCTAGCAGGATCAGTTCCTAGCAGAACATGTTGTAAAGTCTTTAATAGGACTAGGCTCCTAATAGAGCGAACTTCAAAAGAGTTCAAGAAAAACTTGTGGGTATTCATCCCCACCGTGGTTTTTCCCAGTTGGGTTTCCACGGGAAAAATCAGTGTGTTATGTGTGATGCTTTTTCATGTGATGTTTTAGTGTTTTCTGTTAAGTGGTAATGCAAGTTGATCCAATGCCTTTGTATTTTTGATGTATTACTTGCTTGGGCATATGGGTGAAGTTGAGATGAGATGTTAGGTTTGAGAAGTTCTAGGTGTTACCGGTTTATGTCTTTCACAGTCAAACTATGTTTTACCGGTAGAGCCTTGGTTTAGATCAGTGATGCTATTTACCAATTAGTACTATGTTTATAGTTTAAAGTTGTTGAAGTTTTTTTTTTTATCTATACTGATTCACCCCCCCTCTCAGTATTTGTTGGGTAGTTATTGTTCATAATTATTCATCAATTACATAGTCTTATTTATATTTCCATCTTTCATAACACATGATTTTAATTTTCATTACATAAATATGCTCCAATTAGAATCCAAACTCATGATGAGATACTATAGATCCAAATCTATGCACGCTAACATCCAAGAAGAATATCCCAATGGTAGAAGACATCAAACCACCCGACCATGTGAAACCAAATAGGAACCACGCCTTGTGCTAGGAGATGACATAAGGTTCCAACTCACGCTCAAGACCTAAGATTGCACCTAACAACCATAAGATACAATATGACACTATAAGACTCCAACATAAGAATATAACATCACAATACATCACATGGCTAAATCAAAGCAATCAACCTCCATAGGCATAATCAACAACAAGGCATATGGATAATGGACACATGTGGGGTAGAGTGTCATCACATGCTAGCTTCATGTGGCATTCGTCTCCACCTTGGAGTCACTCAAGTGAGATTGGGTATACCTCTCCAACGGTCTTCCCAATCTAGGATCCCAAAAACCACCTCCCTGGGTCCATCCAATTGGGGCATACAACAACATATTCTTTATCTCGATTAGGTGAATTCCTATATACCCAACCCACTAATCAATTATTAATAATGTTATCACTTGCAAATTAAACCATAAACTCTTCATGTGGTTCCATAGGTGTAGACCCCCTTCTTAGAGATCTAGTGCTCATAACCTAGGTCGAACACATGCAAGAGCCCACTCTCCCAAACATGGAACAAGACCATATGGTAAAAAACATAACAAGATACATCTACAACAACATGAAACTCAACATGGGTAGCATTAAAATTCATTACAAAATTGATACAACTGAATCACAAAGATAGCCATCAACATACAACGAAGCCACTTAACAAGGACCAAGCCATAAGCCATAATGCCAAAATGAAACAATAAAGAGAGCCTCAAGAATGTCAAATACACAAAAATAGGGGCAATACATGAATCCAATAACATAGAATGATCCTCCACAGTGAGGCACAACATAACCTCTCACTGGAGCTACAATTAACCATCCTCAATAGAAAGGAATCGCTCAACTTGCTGGAGCAACATATCAAAACCTCGACGGATAAGCACAAAACCACTTGTTAGAGCCCAAATGGATTCACACATATCACAAATGAATAACACAATACCCTAAAACTATCAAACATAACAAAACAAGCGTCTGGAATAAAGACCAAGCATAGAAATCAACTGAGGGACTCAAAAACCAATCCAGAAATCTATTGACACTACTTTTGTGCTATTGAAGCCCATAGTAGTGCTATTGTAACAAGGGACCAACTCACGGAAAACAAAATACAAAGATACTCAAATTTTCCCAGATTCGGGCATGAGCCTTACAATGGCATAAATACAACCAAGAAGACACTAAAAGCCAATAAAAAACCAAAACAAAGCCTTGTTAAGGCCAACAATACAACACATCCAAGAATTCTAACTTATACTGACAATAACTTGCACATAAATGATTACAGACATAGCCACTCTAGATCTAATCAAACCAAATGAACACAAGACAAGGTATACATCAACAAATAAACCTCACAAAACCAGTCGTTACCACAATGCATTCATAGGCAAATTTATAATCAACATATTTACATACACAAATAACCTTTTCCGACAGTATAATACACACATATTCATAAAATCATATATAAATATTTTCCCAAAATATTATTCCTAATTACTGATAATAGCATAATCCTTCACTCCTAAATCTCCCCAAACAATCTTTTAGCAGTCATGAAGAAAACATCTCTTTTAAAAAAAATCAAAATGCAAGAATAGAAAAAGGTCTCCAACTTGGAAGTAGAGTGATGGTAATGCAATCGTAGAAGAGCAAAAATCCAGGCCAACAAGCTTTCCAAAATTCAACCCAACCAAGCAATTCTAAAATCCAAAAGTCGCAAAAAGATATCCAGAAGCACACCCACAAAAATGCTCACAAAGACAATAAATAGAATCTCATTCAAAACTACAAAAGAATATCCACAAATCAAAATATTCCAATAAAATATATTCTATACCAACCCCCTTCCAAAAATCGAAGTAAGAATATAAAATAATATTATTTACTTACCTTCAAATGTCAACCAATAAAATAATAGGGTAGGTATAAACATAATATTTAATTACTCAATTAGTAACAAGAGAATGTAATAATAATATAACAAACAATAATAATAAATTAAAGCCCAATAAAATAAATCAAAGGCAATATAAATAAATGCTCCAATTAACTATAAAACCACAAATAATATAAACAAACAAACAAATAATTAAATAACATTATCCTCACAATCACAACTCCCAAGAGGGCCAATCATAACAAGGGGTAGGTAAATGAATAATAGCAAATAAATAAGACAACAATGCAAATAAATAAACAAACAAATAAATAAATAATCAATAAAGAAGATAAATAAATAAATGTATAGATAGATATAAATACCCATCTAGTAATTAAACAATAAATAAATAAATAATCCAATAAATCAAAAGCTCAAACAATAAATCAAAACCAATAAAAATAAATAATAAATAACCAATAAATAGATGAGCCAAAAATAAATAAATAGATAAACAATAAACAAATAATTAAATGTACAGATACATATAAATGCTCTAGCCAATATAAGTTAAACTCAACACTACAAATATCTCCCACATACATATAAAATAATCAAATAAATAATAAATAAATAAATGGATTAACTAATAAGCATAAATACTCAACTAATATAATTCCACCAATTAATTATTAATTAATTATAAACTCCTAAAAAATAAATATGTATAAATATATTGTATTCGTACTAACCATTGTTTAATGATTTGCGCCAATGGCTATATGTAGTAATTGATTAATTAATTTCCACAATTCCAAATAACTGATAAAATATAAATCCATAAAATAAACATTAATGAGTAATGTTTATGGTAAAAATGGAAACAACAACATTGAAAGACTAAAGGAATTCAACCAGAAAACCCTAGCCTAACAACAACAAAGATCCACCATAACATATGAAGATTACCTAACACAATGCAAATCAAATGAAATCACAAAGATTATACCATCATATGTCCAATAGGGTTTGAATCTCCATTCTTCCTATCTCCATTGATCTTGCTTGATATATTTGCTCTCAGATTTTATGCGTGCACAAGAGCTCAACAAAGAACGGAAATGTGGTTGCAAGTAGGCTTGATTGCATATGAAAGTTCAAAAGCGTAGAGTAGTCGGGGTTGATAATGAAGGAAGCATCTCCTTATATAGAAGACATTATAAGAAATGAAGGGATAAGATTGAGAGGTGTAAAAGATAAATGGCCGACTATGATTATAGGGTAGGTAGAAGAAATAATAAAATAATGAGAGGGTAGGTAGTGTAGGAATTAAGAGATGAATGCCATGTGTCATGGGTAGAAAAAGCTAAAGAATTAATTAAATAAATAAAGATTTATTTAATTAATAGAAGAAGTAGGATCAATTAAATAAATAAGAGTATCTATTTAATTTAGGAAAAGGGGAATTTAAATAAATAAATAAATGTATTTATTTAAATGAGAAATAAGGCTAGAAGAGGATAAATGGATTAATTAAATAAATAGAGATTTATTTAATTAATAGAAGAATTAGGCTAAAATAATTAAATAAATAAAAATATTTATTTAATTAGACTGGACAATTTTAGGTGTCTACATTTTGCCCCTCTTTGAGACAATGCAGCTTGTCGCGTTGTTTCAAAGAAGATAAGATAAACTGATACAAAGTTGCCCCAAGATGGGAATGATATGCCCCCTCGAGAGATTGGATGAAAATGTCTGGAAAGATCGTAGACAATCTCTCGATAAGAAAGAAAGGGTAGAATGGATTGACCGGATGAAGTGACAGAGTCACAAGATAAAGAAGACTGAATAGGGCTAGGGTAGTCTATAAAATAAACCACAAGGGGAAAACATCCTCATTGTCATCCACACATCCAAGAAATCAGAGTGCAGAGAGAGCAGAGAGCAGTCAACAACGATGGCTTTGGTGCATAGATTCGATCACATTCGCCGATTTCAGAGGCCAGCAGATGCAAGAGATCTGGTGAGTACCGCAAAAACCTCCTTGTACTTTTGTCGCATTAAATATTGTCATAAATGCATGCTAGGTAGGTAATAAATGTGTTTTAGGTATGTCAAGTGGGGGGAAAAACATTAAGGCGCGTCTGTGTTGGTGACAGGTGCGTCTAAGTAGGATAGGCACATTTGTGTTTGTGCCAGGTGCGTCTATGAATGCAACAACGTCTATGTTCAATGCGAGCATGTCTGTGTGATTCAGGCGCGTCTGTGCAGAGCAGGCACGTTTATGCAGTATGTAAGCGTGTTTATGTCATAAATGCACGTTTATGTCTTCAAGGACAAATCGACAGTTTTGTGATGAACATACGTCGTCGATTGGATAAGCTGCTGAGAGGATACACTCAAGCAGGTCCTCTAGGGAAGACTAGAGTAGCAGATAGGACTATGATTGACAATTCTGTGATAGAACATACGTTGCCAATTAGGAAACTACTCAAGAGGATACACTCAAGTAGAGGCCCTAGGATAGATCGAGGCACTTTGTGATGAACAGGGAGTACCAAAAGGTAGTACTTTGTGATGAACAAGGAGTACTAAAAAGAGCAGCACCTTGTGATGAACAGGGAATGCCAAAAGGTAGTACTTTGTGATGAACATGGAGTACTAAAAAGAGAAGCACTTTGTGATGAATAGGGAATTCCACTAGGATAGAGAGCAGTACTTTGTGATGAACATGGAGTACTAAAAAGAGTAGCACTTTGTGATGAATAGGGAGTACCACTAGTATTGACATAGTTGATTTGCTTGACTGCAGGAGGACCTACCTATGCTGGAGTCACGAGAGAGATTCCCTTCGACTCAGAGTTTGCGAGTAGAGTTGACAGTCAAGGAGAGAGACGCATTTTAGGCTATGGGATTGTGACATATTTTGTATGTGCCTGAGTTTCGGGTGAACATGGGATTGCTGACTGCGCTAGCTGAGAGATGGCACTCAAAGATTTGTACTTTTCATTTGTCGATGGGTGAGATGATAGTCACCTTAGAGGATGTATACAAGATACTGCGGATACCGATCAATGGGGAGTTGGTTTCTTATGATTGAGATGGAGACAGGGATGCACTAAGATGAGTATTTCAGGATCCAGGGTTGGAGATGAGGGCCGAACACGTGGCTTGGGATACCATGACATGGATAGGATTAGAGCTACTAGCAGTGTTGGCAGGAGTGATCAGTGGATTCTTCTGTCCAGATAGGGAGACACGAGGGTTGGCTGTGGGATGGGGGAGGACTCTAGAGACATTGGTGACAAAGCACACCAGGTTTGCATGGGGACTGTGTTTGCTGGCACACTTGTATTATGAGTTGCATCAGTTTGTATATCACGGATCAACAAGATTGGGATGCAGGGTGACACTGTTATAGGTATGGGCATATAAGCATCTGCTGGTTACACGACCGATCCACTTTAGAGGCAGAGGACATGGGCGCAACTATGTACACTTGTATGATATGATTACGTCTCAGTAGTAGATCGGGAGACTAGAGTGTTAGCATTGGGTTATTGATGAGATAGACATTGTGGTATGGAGGTCATACCGGGACTGTGAGGAGTGGGAGGATGATGCAGTGGAGCTACCATATGTATTTCGGAGCAGGTATCTGATAGGGAGGACACCATATGTTATTAAGAGGCAGTTGGTAGATAGGGTGGGCAGGCAGTTTGACAGGATACATCGGATGCCACAGGGGTCAGGGATGTATGCACAGACAATGAGGGATCAGGTGCATTTGGGGCCAATTCTTTCATATGATTAGGCTATGACACAGCTGTAGGAGATGGTTTCCATGCCTTGGGACATATGGATAGATGTAGAGGATGCAGGGATGGATGCAAAGTACACTGCATATTGGGCAGATCATCTGTTTCCACAACTGACGGATCCAGGGGAGCTGATAGATGGAGACGGTGGAGGTGATGAAGATGATAGTGGAGATGGTGGAGGTAGAGGCCAACGGTGGAGGCAGGGCACAATGGTAGAGAGGAGAGTGGCTCCGAGGAGAGAGGGTGGAGAGGAGAGACAGGCTCATGTAGTGAGGGGTAGAGGTGGATTGCCATTACAGGTGCCAGCAGACAGGTTCCCAGACATGTACATGCTCCTAGACAGGTATAGGGATGGGGACGGGGACAAGGACATGAGCAGCCACAGGAATAGCCACAGGGACAGGGTGAGGGGGGAGAGGAGGAGGATGAGCTACTATCCTTGAGGGAGATCTGCTAGGAACAGGCAGATGAGATCCATGATCTTGAGAGGGAGACAAATAATCTTAGGAGACAATTGAGGGACACAGAGCGAGAGAGGGATCATGCTATTCAACGCTATACAGAGGCTGAGACAACACTGAGGGAAAGGAGGTAGGCAGCAGAGGATATAGGGGCCGGATACGCCTATGTTCTATAGGCAGGGGAGGAGATAGCTTACTGGCGAGACCTGTATCATGGAGCGGTGCCACCAAATCACTGGGCTAGGAGCTTCCGGAGACTATTGTGAACTACGACGACCACTGGAGGGAGAGACGGGAGACAGGCATCTAGCGGTGGGGTTATGGGTCCTCCACCACCACCAGATAGAGGGGGCAGGAGAGATGATCCTGGGGCAGGTCCTTCTAGGGCTCAGACTCTATCGAGGCCAACCCGTTCCGAGGGAGGGAGTTCATCATAGCCTTAGAGGGCTCCCTATGTATCAGTTTTGTACCATTTTGTATGATGACACCTTCGGGTGATTGTAGCCATATGATTTTTGACATCATTGTATCATTACACTTATGATTTTCTCTATAAATATATGAGATGATTCATCTTTGCGGTAGCTATATGCATGTGTACCTATGTGATGTTTCTATGCGATGCATGTTTCTATATGATGCTTATGACATGGATGCAAATATGTACATGATGAAATGCAATATTTTTGTTCTTTTATGTTTTATATGTTATGCATATGCAATTGTGAATTTATGAAATGCAAATGGATATGATATTCAAATAACTCTTTACATGATGAAAATGTAAAATGTGCTAACTCTGTTGTGTGCAGGATGTGATGCAATTGTGATATCTATATGGATGTATGAAATGCTAATATGTGGTAATGCAGGTGCAGACTACATGAAATGCAAATGTCATTATACTCAGTCATGTGATAGCAGACTACACAGACTTGGGAAGGATGATGGAGGTCAATCAAGAAAGGGGGATGGAAGATAGAAGATATGGAAGTGAAAGAGCTTCTTGTGCGTTATCATCACTGAGCTTTATTATGGCAAGTAGGTTATAACAATCCGGATATATGTTTGACCTAGAAAGTCAATGTACCCGTTTGCATGGAGATCAGATAGTTACAAACAAGGAATGCCCCAGTTCATACTTGACTCACAGTGTCCTCATATCCTTGGACAAGTCACAACATTACTAAGAGACAATCCACAGACAGCAAAGAAAAATAGGTGATGATACCCCATCCTCTCCTTTCTAGTCAAAGACATCCTGGAGATAGAATCTCTAGTCAGAGACATCCTAAAAAAGCTAAAAGACATGTCACCAAAAGATAAAATCAAAAGAAAACCAAGACTCCACACCAACATCTACTGTAGTCCTCAAGTTTAGTGTCTCTTGTCACTTGTATAAGTCTATTTGATTGTGGTCACAATGTTTATTTTCACAAAATGATAGATAGCACTCAACCATAATGTTGTCTGAGTTTGTTGAAAGATTTGATTTGTTGAAGCTCGTTATTGCTACCATGTCTTATCTGAAACTGACTGAATCCCTAAAATTGATACTTTATTGTGAGGTATATGGAACTTTATTGCGGATTGGTGATGCAAATGTTGCTTTATTGTGGATTGTGCACAGATAGACTGAAGAAAACTAGAAGAAACTGTACTCCTCGAAACATGTGATGCGCTCAGTTCCACACTCATCACTAGATGTAGGATTTTCCTTAGCCACAGATAGGAGGTGATTTATTATGGATGGAAAGGGGTGAAAAGAAGTTATTATGAATGACTTTATGTGCTAGGGATATGTGTAAGAGCTCAAGGATTTAAATAAGTGCACGTGTCTTCCCTAATTGTTCTACAAGGTCATACTCAGGTTTGGTTGATGAGGAAGTAGTGTTTTTAGCTGGAGCACCTTACAAGGTGAATTTACCTCGATGGGTTGTAACATTACATTTAGAGGTAGGTTCAGAAGAAGATCCAATGCCTTTTAGGACAATTTTGGGTCTTTGGGTAGAATTCTTAGGCATTTTGTCCTTTATGATAATGGTAGAGACATAATTGTCCATTGAAATGTGATTGACAGTTGAATCATAGTTATAGGATGCTCTGGTATAGTTGGTTTGGTCATATGTGGCTTTGGCTTTTCCCTTGTCATGTTTTGGGAATGGTTATTTATACATCTCATGTTCTTGATTGGATGAGTGTCCTTCGATCTCAATGTCACCTCTATCAATAAGATCTTGTATGATGTTCTTTAGTCGATAACAATTTCCTATTTTATGGCCCTTGCTCTTGTGATATTTACAATATTCATCGTCATTACACCAATTTGGTTTGACCTTTGGCTCATATGGAGGCAAATCTGGAATTGTTATTATTTTGTTTGCCACTAGCTTCTTTAAAGCTGACTCAAGTGGTTCTCCCAATGAGGCGTACTTTCTTCATGATTTAGAAGTTTTTTGAGTATTCACTTGGTTGTTTGTAGAGCTTGATCCAAAAAAAAATGATTTTAGGTCATACTGTATTGGCATTAACAACACCATCATTGACTGTGTTCTTATTTTTATTCCAAAATCTTGGCTTGTCTTTTCCTTTAAATTCATCTTTGTTTTCCTTGAATATCTTAATGACTCCTTGTTTAATTAAGACTTTCTCTGTTGCTAAGCCTTTCTCAATGACATCCTTGAAGGTGGACAAACAAGCTTTTCTTAGGTCATAACCAATTTCTCTATGGACATTCTGGGTGAACATCTCTACCATTTGTTTTTGTGGAATTTCACAAGAGCATCTGTTGGCTAGATTTCTCCATCTTTGTAAAAATGATGAAAAAGACTCTCCATCCCTTTGTTTGGTGTTGCATAGAGTGGTGACTGATATGTCTGTCTCTATGTTGTATGAGAAATGTTGGACAAAAGCCTCTGCTAGATCACCCTAAGACTTAATTCCAGGTGGAAGTTGGGAGAACCATTCCATAGCTTGATCACCTAAGCTTTGTGGGAATAATCTCATCAAATATGTCTCTTTTGCTGCTACCTCAATGAAAGCTGTGAAAAAATATCTTATATGTGCCTTAGGATCTCCTTTTCCTCTATACTTATCAAACTTAGGTGTAACAAAGTGTGTAGGAAATGGAGGCATTGGAATGCTTTTGTCAAATGGATAGGGACATATGTCTCTCATTGTGTAAGCTGACTTTGGTGTATTTATGTTCTCCATTTTCTTTTGTAAGTCCTTAATTTGCCGCTCCAAATTGTTCTTAGGTGGAGATCGACTTCTTGGACCATACCCCATGCTTGAGCCACCGGGTGGGGGCGGAGCATACTACATATATGGATGATACTGATCATACACATGTTCATATGGAAGAGGTCTATAATGATGTTATGTATAAGGACCACTTGGTATAGAGTCATGATGAGGAATGGAATATCTGTTTTGTCCATGTATACCATACTCTACATGAATGTCATGATTTTGTTCTAGTGTGTTACCTCCAAATTTGATGCGGGGTTTCCTTGTGTCCAAATTTTGAACATACCTTTTGATATCCAATTGCTTTGGTGGTTGGTCCTTAGCATTGGCATGTGATTGAGTATATTTTTCTGCATAAGACTTCCATAATGGTCTGCGAAGGTGAGTATCATATGCTTGACCATGTGTACGTGGGACCTCAGGTTTTTGAAACAAAGATGATGGTGATTCAGGCACCATATGTGGTCCTCTATTTCCTGCACTATTAGGCCTCCTTTGATCCATGTTGAGGTGAGGTTGTTGCAAAGGTTGATTTTCCATTATTTGAGACATATCAAAATCATGAGGTATCTTGGCTCCACTTTGTGCCATTACTTGTAGAGAATATTGTCTATCTCTCCTCATTATTTCCTCAACCAATCGATTGAATTGAGGATCCATAATGGAGTCTTCCACTTTTGCTGAATGTATGGAGAAGTTGTCCATATTGTCATTGTGTGTATCATTGTTGTTTGTAGTGTCCATGTTCTCAACATTTGGAATGTTTCTATAGGCGTCCATGTCACGTAATGTGGTATGATCAGAATTGAAAAAGACATCATTGTCATACTCATAGGCACTCATGTTTGTGGACTCTTGAGCCTCTTTAGTTTCTCTCCTAGATTTTTGGCAATGGGTTTCAACCATGAACTAGGTATTGACCAAGATGTGTGAGACTAGATGAAAATGGAAAAGAGTATGGAAGACCAAGAGTTTGGATGGAATGTAAATGAATATGAGGTTTACTTGCAATGTACAAAGTGTAAGACCAAGTATGTATGTAGTAGAGTAGGTGTGGCTTCCAAATAGATGACAGTTTCTCTTGATGAGGTAATTTGACCTTGACTCTAAGTAAGACCAAATGAGACCCAAAGGTGATAGAACTTGATGAGGGACCACTTAGCAAAATGTTGTTTTATGTAGTGTGTTGACAAAGCAAGTGACATTTTTACTCAAGTTTAGACAAATGTGAATGTAATGCAAGGTGTAAAGTAATGATGGACTTTGTGAGACACAAAAATAGGTTGAATGCTAGATGAAAATATAGAGAAATAATTTAGGAAGCTCAAGAATTCTAAAACTGATTGCTCTTGTTTGTTGGACTGTAAATTTTTCCAATTCTGAACACAGATGTGCCTGTATACTTCACAGACGCGGTTAAATGACACATATGTGGTTGAACACTGCATAGACGCATTTATGAGATTTTGTGAATGTAATGTTGCTTAAGAGAACATAGACGCGTTTCTACCCTTCACAGACGCGGTTAAATGTCACAGACGCGATTCTATCATCCACAAACGCGTTTCCAAAAATTAAGTGCAATTTTTGCAATGTGTAAAGTTGTTTGTTGTGACCAAATCTGAATTTGTGATTGTTTTTCATGACAAGAGGACACAATGTTGATGAGGACTCAATGTTTGCAAGTGTTTAGACTCAAAATGACTCAAAAATGACTCCAAAGAAAGTGTGTTGTTTGATGTAAAAATGTTTTGCATACACTTGAAGACACAAAAGACACAATGTTTTGATGTTTGATCTTGAATCCCTGAATGTTTAAAATAAGACAAGCACAATTCTTATGGTTGGCCAAGACAATAGTTGTTGATCCCACATGGGGTTTCCCCCGAGGCTACGCTATTCAGAGCGGATACTTAGATGCTTGACCCCACTGGCTCCACCCTCGGCACTCACTTCTTTGGGGTAGCCAAGAATCAGTCCCCACGAAAACTCCCCGTGGCGAACTTTGTATCTCTACTAAGAACCGTATGTGTGTGGGCCGCTCTAGAGGTCTGACCTCTTGCCCCAACAACTAGAAGGATTTTGGGTTTCTAAAACAAAAAGGTGCTAGTAAGGGCATCTGCTCATGTGGCCATACATGCGGCACTTTCATCTCTATAAATACAGAAGGCTCCCAAATGGTAGGGGTTACACCCTACTACTGATCAAATAAATTTGATTAAACGGGTTTATGGGGAGACATAGTGTCGGTATGAACTAATCAACACACGTTACCCATGGTTTTCACCATGGATACAGTTGTTTATAGTGGTTTGGAAGAGGTGGGTTTTCCTCGCTACCACTTGGGTCGTTCTCTCCTCACTAGTAGTCCTAATGACCACAGGGGGAGACATGCCCTTTAGAGATTATACAAAAAAAGCCTATTGCTCAAGACATAAAAGACACTGGTTCAATTTTAGTGCACCAATTGAAGTGTTTGATAATCTATGAAAACAAGGTACACAATAAAGATCAAAAGAAAACCCTTGTCAAGGTCTTGTAATAAAGATTTGTTAGTAGTTTGGATTGTTTCAAATGATCACCCCTTCCTGCAAGCACACAAGTTAGGTGAATTTCAGATCCAAAAAGACTTTGTGAAATAGGGGCCTTTGACAAAATGATTTGCTTTCAAGATAAGCTGCACCAATTTCATTAGCTTGATCACAAGATGTTAGCTCAAAATAAACCAGATCTGAAATCCAAATGATGAAATAAAGCCTCAAAACTGGATCAAAAACTGAAATGCAAAATCTAAGACACAAACGCGGTTAAACCTAACAAAGACGCGACAAAAAATTGCAAACGCGCCTAAATCCATTCGACTCCCACCGGGCGTGCCAAAATGTTTATGGTAAAAACGGAAACAACAACATTGAAAGACTAAATGAATTCAACCACAAAACCCTAGCCTAACAACAACAAAGATCCACCATAACATATGAAGATTACCTAAGACAATGAAAATCAAATGAAATCACAAAGATTATACCATCACATGTCCAATAGGGTTTGAATCTCCATTCTTCCTATCTCCATTGATCTTGCTTGATATATTTGCTCTCAGATTTTATGTGTGCACAAGAGCTCAACAAAGAACGGAAATGTGGTTGCAAGTAGGCTTGATCGCATATGAAAGTTCGAAAGCATAGAGTAGTCAGGGTTGATAATGAAGGAAACATCTCCTTATATAGAAGACATTATAAGAAATGGAGGGATAAGATTGAGAGGTGTAAAAGATAAAAGGTCGGCTATGATTAGAGGGTAGGTAGAAGAAATAATAAAATAATGAGAGGGTAGGTAGTGTAGGAATTAAGAGATGAATGACATGTGGCATGGGTAGAAAAGGCTAATGAATTAATTAAATAAATAAAGATTTATTTAATTAATAGAAGAAGTGGGATCAATTAAATAAATACGAGTATTTATTTAACTTAGGAAAAGGGGAATTTAAATAAATAAATAAATGTATTTATTTAAATGAGAATTAAGGCTAGAAGAGGATAAATGAATGAATTAAATAAATAAATGTTTATTTAATTAATAGAAGAATTAGGCAAAAATAATTAAATAAATAAAGACATTTATTTAATTAGACTAGATAATTTTAGGTGTCTACAAGTAATAATTTTCCAATAATAATAATAACACATTAATATTAAATATTAATGGCATCTATTGATTTAATTTAATATTTATAAACTATATAAACCGATTAATTATTAATTAATAAATAATCACAAACTCACAAGGCAACTTGACTTAAGGTTGAACAACATACCACATAACGTAGACCAACGACTCAAGCCAAGACACTAATTGACAAGGGTATTAACTTAAGCCTAGAGTATGAGAGGGAAACACAGGCCATCTCCAACAACTTGCCATTGGGATAAAGACACGCTCAGACCTATGAGACCAGGTGGAGTCGATGTCTGGTACTTGCAATCCTGCATCCACCACTAAACACAATACAACATATATACAATACATATACATCATAAATGATCAAGCAAGTGATAGAGAATCACAATGTCATATTGTACTCGCAATGAGTGGTATGACATCGTCTCTAATCACGAAGACACTAGAAGACAATCACAAACATCATAACATCAATGCAGCCATCATAATCATAGAGTAGGGTTAACGTAATCATAATGTCATCAACATCCCATAAGCAATATGATCTATCATGAATAATGATCAAATATAGATCCATCATCATATCCAATACAATCATGAAATAGGGTTAGTACATAACATGATACCATCAAATCATCATAAAGTAGACTAATCTAGATTAATATATTCCTTTGATGTACAAAAGACAAAATAAATCAGGGAGGGGCAGTACAGTTTCACTTCTAAAAGGGGGATCAACAAAGAGGGATAATGCTATAGAGTGGCTAGCTCTTAGTGATCCTCGACCTGCTTTGGAGTGTGAGATGACTTTCGACAAATGACAACATACACAGAAAATGAAAAGATATTATGATATTATCAATGTTATAGCAAGTTGTCGATGAGCTATGAGTAAAGAACTATTACAGAGATGACTATAAGCTGCGACCAGTGTCTTATCCATTGGGCAACTAAAATTGTAAAATGCAAGATGAAAATGTAACAGAACCTTAATCTAATAGCTAAAGATCTCAAGATAACATTTCCTTATAATGTATCTCATTTGTCTATCCCAACCCAAAATACTTGTCAGAATCCCTATATAGGCTCCATTAGTATGCAAATCCTATCTAAGCAATTTAACTGACCCCTTAGGCCAGAGCGTAAGAAAGAAATAACATACATCACAACAATGCAAACAATGAGAAAAACCCTTGATCTTACTCATTCAAAACATAACATAGTTACACATTGGAGAAAATTAATTAAGACAATGCTTTCGTTCATTTCATAAGCTATTGTCTGTTACAAATTATATTACAAATAACTCCTTCAAGAACCTGCAACAAAATAAGACACAAGACCCATTTTATTTTTCTCTCCAAATTCCTATTACAACCTACCCACTTGACCTAGACTTAGTATACATGACCAGGGATTTGGATCCAAACCTCTAGACCAAATTTCTTGACCTTTATCTCATGGCCCTAATTTCCCTTTTATAGAAACAAGGGAGAAAACAAGCTTTGGGGAAGATGAGACACCTGTCACAAGCTCATAAGACTGCTTGTTACTTTGTTACAAAATATTTCTCAGTCTCCCAAAATACTGTCCATGCTGGCGTTCATGATGAGGTAGAACCAAAATTCCTAACTGCATTTTGGTAGAAACAAAACCTTTTGAGTCGTGCCACTATCACCCCTAATGCTTCCAGATGGATTGTGAGATGTGCCTTGATGTTTTACAAAGTATTTACCCCTTCTCGAAGAGGGTTTAGATCCTGACAAGAAATAAAATCTCTCCTCCAGTACTAAAAGAGGAGTTCAAGTCTTTATGCCCAATATCAGAGAAAGTGGAAAGAGGAGCCTCTAGGGGAACACAAAAGGAGAAGAAGGGGTTGCAACTTGCATGCATCTACTGAGATGATCGGCTGCTGCCTCCTCCCCAACCCTATCCTGCTCCCATTCCTCCATGAGACTCCTTTAATCCTCTCCCAATGAGTGACAAAGAAGAAGCAAAGAATGTTCCATGCAGGGCTTGTTCTGATAAGAAATGGATTCCAAGCCTCCATCAACTATCCTCCCCACTTCCAAGACTCCATCAACTATAAGCATACTCACTCCCAAAGGAATTCCATCTGGTATCACAGAGCTCAGTGTAACTCCTAGCACGATACTGCTCAAAAATCATTTTCACCATTTCAAAACCTTGAGAGAAGATAATGAATTTTCTGTTCTTTCTACCAACAAAAGACACCACCCATTTGCATTTATAATAAAAATACATGTCTTGGTGGTGTTCATGCATGTTAAAAATCATCATTCCAATGCCTTTTCTACTCATCCTACCAACAAATAGATTCAAAAAATCATATCCATTGAATCAAGAAGATCGTCAGACTCAAACTGCCAATTCACTGCCTTTTGACCAAGTTCACCTTACGTGAATGATTTTGTTTCTGATTTCTTGATTTCTTGATTGCAAAATCTTTGCTTCAGAATCCTCTTCTTGGACACTGAGTCCTTATCTTTTGAAAATTTCTCGGCAACAGTTTCTTGATTTTCTGCCTTACTATGAGAATCTCTGATAGTACACGTCCTATGTATTAATGACAAGCCCTTGATCACTTTGCTTCCATATCATAAATCATCCTTATCCCTTTCATCCCTCTAAAGATCTTAATTTCTTTCCGTGGTGAAAAATAAAAACTTGCTGATGTTGCCACCTCTAGTACTGCCAACTTTGTCCACTAATACAACTCGACCCAACAAAACACCTCCCAATCGACATTTTGAGAGTCGGTCGGCATCCACGTGCCTTGACTTTTCTTTGTTTATTCCATGTCGACAGGCCTATTTCCTTCTGCCTTTACTTTCCCACATGAACAACAATGAAGTAGTTTGAATCACTCTTTTTTATTTTTTTTTATTTTCACGATATATTTGTCCATCACGACATATCGCTCGGTCAATATCAGTCAGCATTGATATTGACCCTCCATCGTAGCAAGTGGGCCCATTAAATGCTTGACAAAGTGCTGCCAAATCATCTCTAAATTTTGACTTTGTCAGCTGCCCCACTATCAGACTTTCTCAGCCCGCCTGGGACACACGACATCATCTCGCGATGTCGCGATCCTTAACCACCCTGCATCTTTCATCGCGAGACTATGAGGGCCGTCCGACCTATTTTTTCATTATGTGCATCTTACAAAGTCCGCCCAATACTTGTTGTTATCCTTCGAGCATCTTTCTGCTTGGGTCATAACATCACCTTCCATTTGAAACACGTGCAAATTCTTGGGACTTTTAGTTGCTTGGTATTTAAACATGGAGAAATGAGCTGAAATGTTAAGGCCGAACTTAGGGAAAATAAGTACCCATAGAAAAATTAAAAGGGGCCCTACCATAATGCAAAAGACATAGTCTTTGGGACAAATTAAAAGGCTAGTAGAAGATAACACCTAGGAAAAGAACGCGGTCCCCTTTAACGATGGAAACGAACCTCATTCTTAAGTGAAAAGGGTAATGAAGAAACATAACAAGCTTCAGGTTTAAAACAAAAAGCTCACCTGAGAACATATAAACCTGAAAACCCTAAACCTTGAGGGTAAAAAAAGAGAGCAAGAATGATTTAGAATGACCAAAATCTTGTCAAGGACACCACATTTTTGCATAGTCATTTTTAGGATTATCACAATTATTCGCTGCTCCCTAACAATTATCTATTATTCCAATTAAATTATCTATCCATATAATTGTAGGCTTTCAAATTATCCACTGTCAAATCCTCCCTCCCACCCCTGCCCCTACTATTCTTATCTAGGGGCCTAAGAGGTAGATTAGTTACAGGAGCAGAGAACTTGACAAGTACTAACCAATATCTTGTCACCTTCTTCGTTTATGATTTGAAATTCTGGTGTCTCAAGCATAGGGGAACCACACCAATCCATCCTAAACTTGGTGGCTAAACTTTACTGCGGTGACGATATTGCAGGGGAAGCCCTAAGGAAAAAATAGCTTGATACCAAAATAATAAAAAAACTTACTTCTTTTTAAAAATAAACCCTACTTCGACATTCCTTTTTCCCACTCCACACTGCAAAATGCAATATTTGTTATTTGGTGGAGACAAGGCCTTTAGCTCAGAGGATTAGAGCACGTGGCTACGAACCACGATGTCAGGGGTTCAAATCCCTTCTTGCCCACAATAGTCCACTATATAGAGACTATGAGTATCTATAGTAGTTCTATATAATAAAATTCTAAAATTACTATGACTGCTCTCAAACTAGTAAGAGAACTGCGAATACCAATAGCTAAATTTGTGGTTTACTATAAAGGTCCCTACATCGCGTATACTACTATTTTCCATATGTTCAAGATTCTATTATATATAGAATATTGATCTATATATGACCTTCTATAACTCTTTCTCATTGGTGTCTGGTGTATTGGTAAGAACCAAGGGCTCTTATTCATTCATTAAGACACTTGCTTATTCCAACTAGGGTCATCTATTTACGAATTGCAATTTCGAGTGCTACTATATCCACTCTGTTTCATGGTTGGGTTAGTTTCTATAGGGTAACCAGTAGGCTATGGATATAGAGGTCATTGTTGCACTTTGGACAAAGTGCAATATACTTAGCTCATTGGGAGCTTTGCAACACCATATTGATCTACAAATATGTATCACGAATGGAGGAGGGAAGGCAACGGATAAGATTGTGGTGGTGATTGACCATCATCTCTGGAGAAACAAAGGAGGGATTGCTATCATAACCTATTATGCTTATAATATAGCCTAGAATAGGCATAAGAAGGTGGAGAGGTTTTGAATAAACCCTTGCATTAAATTTTTCAATCGTTGATGCACTTGTTATAGGTTGTTTCATTTCAAAGATATATAGAAACTTCATACCTTCATTATTCCTCTGTAGCTCAGTGGTGGAGTGGTTGGCTGTTAACCGATTGGTCATACGTTCAAATCCTATTTGAGATTTATTTTCTTCAAGATCTTGATTTCCAAAGGCGGGAACCCATGATTGAATAGGGTGGGAACCTTTCTTGTTATGGTGGAAGAACCCTTGGTTGAAGAATGTAATTTATGTTCATGGTGGGACTGTTGCTTGGATAATATAATTTATGTAATGGTGGGACCCTTATTGTTTTTGTGATGTTTGATTCTTGCTCTTTCTATGAAGAATGATTTCAGTGATGCATGCTTCTTGGTGAAATGGTGTATTTGATACTGGATGAAATGGTCTATTTGATGTATGTAATGTCGAATATAGGATGTATAAAATTTAGTGACATCAGTGTGAATTGAACATGTAATTATTGTGAGATAAGTGTGAAGTGAACATGTATATAATTCCTCTCTGTTTGATGGAGACAAAAGCATAATGCAGTCTTTGCATAATAATGGTGATGCACACTCCTATAAATTTTTTATGTGATTCCATCGATTCTAATGAACCAATTGCTATATGATTCTGAACCAAGTATGTTGATAAGAAATATTGAAGTAACGAGCTTAATGAAGAAGTAACAAGCTTAACGAAGAAGTAGATATGGTGAAAAAAAAAGTGCAGGATGGAAACACCCGCATCTAGAGGTGTTAAGGACCCGCTAGAAACTGATGAACCAGGCGGCCGGGTTCCTATACTTCATGTGAAAGAGAGAATCATTAGTTGGAATATCTATTTATATCAAATAATGAGCTACTAGGAAAAGCCCACCAGCATACTGGGATGGAATATTTGGCAGCGGCTAGGCACATCAGTATAAAAGATACGGGCTCGACCTAGTGTGCAATCACCTGAAAGTGCACTGATATATAAAATAGAGCTAAACGTTAGACAAAAAACAAACCTAGGGTTGTGTGGTTCTAGTCTCTAATTAGATACGACCTTCGGTGTGTTATCCCTCCTGACCGATGTCAGTGTGTTCTCCTTACCCATGTGATATGTGTGGCTATCATTCTGTGTCGATAGTTCTGTCGGTGTTTACACCACTAATCTACAAATCTCAATATCCTGCCAATTACTAGCCTACTTGCCAGAGCCCTACTATTCTAAGCGCCCCCCCCCTAATTTTATCGCAGTTCTCAATATTTCTTTGTGGATATCTCCGTAATGGGAGATAATGCCAATCACGAGATCAATAATTCCATATATAAAGAACAGGTCCATAACGGGTATTGATACTGATACTAAGACTGAGACTTATATATCCGTAACGAGATAGAATGTAATAGATACTTCTACTGATATATTCGTAACAAGATGGAAGGTGGCCTACCTGGGTATGCATTATAAGAATTGGTATGCCTACCTCAGTCATGCGTTTCTATGCCTACCTCGCTAGGTATGCGTAAGGTAGGTATGCATACCTGGTTGGGTATGCGTATTATGCATTGCTATGCCTACCTCAGTCATGGGTATGCACATTATAAGCTGGAGTCTATGCGAATTAAGTACCGCTATGGGAAAGGCGACTTTCAAAGAGGAATTGGTATCCAACGTCGATATGTGCAACCTTAGCTAGGTACATTTGAAAAAGCAAGATTTCCCCAGTTAGCAGCCCAAGACCTCTGATTAGTAGATGTTGCCTTCCATTTCCCTGGGGGAAGTTGGTCAACTCCCTAGCTAACCACTAAATAACTAGGTAGAGCTCCCCAATGTCTTGCGAGTTGCGACTGATATGGGAGGACACTTGTATTGTCATCAAGCACATACTGTTGAAGGAACACTTGCAGTTTGGGGACAATGGGGCCAAAGGGGGGCAGGTGCTTTTGCTGCGTCAAAGTCTTGAATGTGTTATGATTTGTGAAATAATTTCCATAAATAAACAAGGATAATCCTGGATCTTCTAGAACAACACCCCAAGAAGGTTTTGATCGTAGGAGCTCGATGAAGCACTTTGTACTAATTTCTTCCTAGTTTTGAACCCCTTTCTTAAGCTCCCGCTCTTGGCGATTGCTCTCTAGGACCGTTAAAAGATCGAGATAAATTAAAGGAGTGGTGTCATATCTGGGGAGTTTCCGGATCATGGATAACCAATCCTATCGAAGATTGACATGACATCGATCCATTTGAAATTCTGGAAATTCATCCAAATATGGTGATGTGTTGTACCAGAATAGTTAGAACAATGAGAGAAGCTATCCCTTCATATTACCTTTGTTATAATACCCCAAAATGGGTACATCGACCAATCCCTTGGGTATGCTATTCTCCCTCCCTATTTAGGGTAGGGATAATAGCATAACAATAAATCTACGGATTTTTTTTTGAACCTACCAACTCGATTTGGCTACCCCAGCCAACAAACATGTGTTAGCCATTTGATGAATTATATATCTAGATAATTCAAAGTCTCTATAATTGGCTTTGGGTCTTCCAGTCTTCAAACAACATCGACGAAGATGTGTAGGTGCACAATTACACGATAGAGATTGTAATTTTCTATAAATTTCTAATTTATCATCTAGTGATGAGACTTCACTCATCTCTTTTTTCAAAGATTGATGAAGAAAATTATATTTCCTTTATAAATCTTTGTTTCTTTTTATCTCTTTGAATGAGACATTTTCTTGCCACAATGATTCAACTGGTTTATATAAAAAGATAGATCAAATTTGAGATGGAGAAGTATTATGTGGATTACTCTTTCTTTTATGCATAGAGATTAGATAGAAAATCTAAATATTTGAATAAAATAAAAAATAATTAACCAAATTTTCCTGATGTAAGGTGATTAAGAAAGCTACATAGGTGAATATATAGCCTACAAAAAAGTGAGCTAACCCAACTAATCATTCTTAAACAATGAAAAGAGTTATCGGATTATCTCTCCATCAAACTAAATTAGCCAAATATGTGCGTTCATGAGCCCATACAAGAGTTTCAATTTGATCTTGCCAATATCCATGCCAAGAAATAAGAAACATAAATCCAGTAGCCCAAACAAGATGCCCAAATAAGAACATCCACGCCCTATTCATACCAAAAGGATTGTATCCATTAATTAGTTGTGAAGAATTTAACCAAAGATAATCTCTTAACCATCCCATTAAATAAGTGGAAGACTCATTAAATTGAGCTACATTTCCTTGCCATAAGGCGATATGCGTCCAATGCCATTAGAAATTAACCCTCCAATGGTATTCAACATCCTGAAACTGCTAAATAAAAAGCATCCCAGGCTGAAATATCACAAGTACCGGCCCATCCCCGACCATCACAAGGAAAACTATAACCAAAATATTTCTTATCAAGCATTAGCTTAGAATCGCGTGCATCTAAAGCACCTTTTACTAAAATAAATGCAGTTGTATGCAAACCTAAAGCAATAGCACGATGAACCAATTTTAAACCCAAGATTCTAAATTATTCTGTAATGAAATTGAAATTACCCAAGGCAATACTATTAAACATGTAAGATATTGTAGAGAACCAAATGCTTTATATTTGGCAACTTCCAATTCGTGAATTGCTAGCGAGCTCGATTGACTTGTCAACTCTGTCCAATATCTGAACAAAGTACGAATTATAGAACTAGGTACGAGATCCATAGAATGATATTTTGCATAATTCTTTGACCTTGAGAGAAAATATCTTTTGGATGAAAGATGGTTTGTTCCGATTGAGAAGTAGAGTAAAAAAGGAAGGATCAATCCTTGAAAATCGCTTGGATCCAGACTCATTTTCTATTTATTATTTTCTTATCTAACTCTTGACTCGAAGAGTTGCTTCAACTTGAGTGGCAAATAAATGAAAGTTTAAGCCCAATTCTGTACTCTTTGGTACATAGAGAAGATGATAATATTTTGGGTGCATATGTAAAAAAAGGTGTAAAAAACAATAATGAGTTACTTCATTGTATTCTTTTAAGATAAGATATTATATTTGTGTTTTCTAATAGATAAAGAATGATATGGAATATTTGCCAACCGCCAAATAATATCATTATGGTTCCATAAGTAACATTTTGTATTGGTGGAAATACACTGACTATATGGTCTTTCCCCCACACAAATGTTATGTCAGATTTTTTTCTGGTATCTATTGATTTGTATATTAAAAAGACTTTCCCCCCTTATTTCAAAATCCTTCAATGGATACATGCAAAAAATGAGCTAATTCGACAGCTTTATGTTCCATTTCATGCAGGGTCAAATTTTCTTCAGTACGAGTTGAGGGGATGTCTTGTTGGCCCTTTATTTCCATATAAAGAACAAGAACCAAACCCATCAATGACAGTCAATTCATTTTATTTTTCAGACAAATATTGAAATTTGAAACTACCTGTTACCCAATAAAAACCTAGGATTCCTAATAAGAGTCCAAAATCCCCTGCATGGTTAGTTATAAATTCTTTTTGACAAGAGCATTAGCCACATTGGGTCACATAAACCAAAAAACTATCAATAAATAGGAACACATTCCTACTAATTCTCAAAAAATATAAATTTGTAATAAATTAGGGCTAATAAATAGCCTCAACATAGAAGCGTTGAAAAAATTAAGGTAAGTTTTATCATGAGACATATAATTATCATGGTAGATCATAACCATGGTTCCAACTATTGTGACTAAAAATAACATAATGAAAATAAGTGGATCAAACAAATAGCCCAACTGTAACGAAAACTTATTATTGATAACTTGGGACCAAAAATATCGATTGATGGGACAGTCGGTAATCTGTTGCAAGAACAAATTGAAAGAAAGAAACATAGTCGTGCTTAACAGAAGAGTCTATGTATGGGGAACACTCTTAGTCGCTCCTAGAAAAAATAAGGAGCCTAATCCAATTGGTACAGAAGATGAAAGCGGAAGGAAAGGCACGATCCAAGTGTTAGCATTTGGTTTTTGGTGAGAAGATTGTCTTCAGTTGGTCAATGTTTAGGCTTTGACTAAGCTTTTCTCTTATCAGTGCTATAGGGTGGCTTTGGATTCGCTCCATCCCTCTCGGTCTTTTAGTTAGTGATATTCCTGCCTGTGGTCAATTTAGAACTACGCTATGTTACGTCCTATGTGGTTTTTCCAGATGTGGTATATGATATATGGTGTATCGCTATGGTTACCAAAGGAGAAGTGGGAACACCAAAGCTATAGGAATAGACTCTAATGCCAAAGCATCTCTTATCTGAATAATTTGTAGTAGATATGGCGCAAGACGTGAAACACTCGATCCCATTCTGACCTCAGTCTGTGAAACCGTCTTGCACCATATGTACTACGGAAGCGAGAGACATGGTCAAAGCTCGATCCCGCCCCAGCCGAATAGTAGAGCTTCAAATTGCCCCTTCGTTCGAGCAGGGTGGTGGATGTAGTTGCCTGGGTCTATTACATATATAATTAGGCTCGCCTACACTAATATAGAGTGGGCCCCCACCCACTGAACGGTCGGGCTAGTTAAGGTGGTCCCTCCATTGCCTCGCCCTTCAATATAGTATAGAATAAAGGGCACCAGATTTTTGCAAGCTTATTCACTGAAAAATGTGAGTCGGGGGCTCCCCGAGGCATGAAGGTCGGCGCGTCGGTCTAAAACTTGCCAGCCCAGTTGTACCGAGCCAATTGGGAACCAGAGCGTGCTTTTCAGCGCGAGGGTAGACCTCTAGTTCTTTAAAGGGTTCCTTTATATGTACTTTGAGCGACTTCGGTGTGTAAAGATATCTAATTCGACATAGTTGATTCCCATATCAAAGGCAGTAGTAGAGCACCCCCTCAACTCTACACTCAATCAACAACTAGGATGAACACTCATCATCAACTATCTTATGGAATGGAGGTGAAATAGTTGTTTATTATAAGGAGGAGCAAGGTAGGAATATGAGACATAGGGCCACTATGATAGCGATGCTCCTCCTATCGCCACCATGTCTCTCTCCTCTCTCTCGGTATGGATATAGCCTAATCAATCGTCATGTTCATATCTTGTTTGACATGCGGTCAAGGGGTGTTGTGAGCCCAAGAGAGCCCTCCCGCCCAATCTTGAAAAGAATACCAAGGGCGAGAAACTATTGTCCCCTCCCAAATGTTTCCGCCTTAAGGGCCAACCCAATTCGACTCATCCACTCTTGGATATAGGATACAATGTGATCGGGGGAGACCAGACATTTGGGCTTGATCCCAATGAAGATATCATCAACGTAGCGAAGGTAGTGAAAACTAGTAAAATGTTGTTCCTGGAGCTGCATCATTTCTTTGTCAAAGCCCTTGTGCAAGAAAATGTTCATCAATATAGAGGACATTGGGCTCCCTCGCGGGATTCCTTTGGAATTGAAGGTGTTGTTCCTCCCCTCCCGGTCAAAAATGTCAATAATCGGGAAATTATGGATAAGGCCACTAAGCAGAGGATCTACAATAGACTGCTCTAGGGCTTCAATCAGCCTAACATGTAGGATGTTTTCAAAAAAACAGACGACATCTGCCGAAATTGCTGCTTCGAGACGTCCCCAACTCTTAACCGCACTAAAAAAGGTTGGTACGCCATGCCCTCGTTTGAACATGTGCGAGCAATCTAAAAACACCTTTGTGAACATGTCATTCAGAACTGAGCAGATAGCGTCCATAACCATGATATCATTTGGGTGAGGCATAGTTATGGGAGTATTCATATAGTGGAAAAAAAAATACCAATTGGAGTGCAACACTCATTCCTTCCCGCTTAGATATACAACAGCTGGTTAAGGTGCATCACTTATTAATTTATATACAAAGGGTTGAACATGTGGGAGAAGGGTTTTAAGCAAAGTGATCTAGGAAACACAAGTAGTTTGCCTCAACAAAGTGAGTTACACGTACAATAGAGAGATAAATAAGAGTTTTGATGAATGAGTTGGTGCCATCATCATTCCTATTTTCTAAAATATGTGGACAGCACTCCCAAGGTTGGAACTTGGCAATAACAGAACTAGGACAACTTTTAGACTTGATGATAGATAAATAGGTTGGGTTGGGAAAGGATGAATGAAAGGAAAGGGCAATAATTGCATAAAGAAAGGAATGCAAACCCCAAGAAAGAAAGGAGGTAGAGACGGATTTGATCGATTAGTGGGAGTGGGGTGTAGAAGAAGAAAATAAAATGCTTAGTGAAGAATAAACTCTTTTGCGAGTAACCTCTGTCATTGAAGGGGCTAATTATGGGCACTGGCTATCCAGGGGAAAATTTGCACCGCCTGGATAGCCGTGCTTCCTCGGTCCGTGCCCCTCCGCGTTCGTGTCTGCCCGCCTGCATGAAAGGTGCCCGTGAAAGGACGTCGCCTCAAACCGCTCGCCACACGTCTGCCGGTCCGGATTTCCCTTTTTCCTGCGGATTCTGGATTTACCCCCTCCGCCTGCGTGCCGTTCCGTTTTGTGGTTTCGTACGGTTGTGACTGTGGTATACTCAGAAACCCTTTCAAATTAACAGCTTCCGATATGTGCAAAAGAAATAGGTTAATTTTTCATCGATTTTCACTTTCTCTTTTTTTTAAAATATTACTTTCACATTTTCTTAATCGTTTTTTAAACCTGTTGCACATCGTTCCCTTTTGACACTGCGTTTTGACGGCACCGAACTGCAAGTGATAAAGATCATAAATGCTGCAACTACAGACTCCTTTCCGCGCCGAATTTCGCTTCCATTGAAACTAAATGCATCCAACAACTGCAAAACTCCCGCCCGCTTGCAATATAACACTCGCCGAAATGATTTTTCTCATCTTCTTTCTCTACGTTTCGCCTTCGCTGTGTATGTTTTTTCAATATATCGTGACGCATAATCTTCTTCTTTCTCATGCAGCCGCTGTGCGTGTATAGGTTAGCCACGTTTTTCCCAAAAAAATTCTTGTTCTACATACCAATGCCAATATACCATTTTTTTTTGTGTAGGCGGCACAAAAGGGATTGATCAGAATTACAACAGTGAGCCACTGGTTTCTTCCCCATTCAAAATCACATTCTGGCCTCACTCATTAACAAGTAGGTGCAATGCTTGTTAATCATTTGTTATGTAATTATAAAGTAATGGAATTTGGTTTTCATTATTTCATGGTGTGATTTCCCAAGTTAATCATTGTCCATATTTTTTTAGAATCATATCTATATACATAAATGTGTATATATATATATATATATATATATATGCACATATTTATACATAGGTGAATGTATTGTATAAACCCTGCTTATGAGTATGTTGAGTCAAAACCCTAAAATCATAGAAATTGAAAATGTTGACTAATCTAAAACAATCCTTTTCCTTTCATTAGCATTGTAAAATTGAAAATGAAATAATCAAATAAATGCTATAACTAAAACCCTCTTTTTTCATCATTGTAAAACTGAAAATGAATGGATAGGTAAACAATTATAAAACTAAAAAATGTTCATAAAGTATTAACCAGCAGAAAACCATCACTTTCGAGTCAGGCTGTTTGATGTGACTTGTTCTGAATGCTTAACTTTGGTTTTTAAGTGGAATTAGATTGGAGGAGCGGAATTAGTAGTTGAACATTTTTATTTTGTGCATATAAATGATGTAAGATTTTTTTCTTATAATTACTATGTTTTCTTATTTAATATGAAAATTTGAGTGAATTTAAATAATTATACATAAAAATTTGTACATTCTATATATAATAGTTATATTTTTTTATTTAAAAAAATTAATGTAAATATATTTATTTAAAAATCACTCGCAGAAGAGCTGCGATTGCACTGATGGCTGCTGGTCGGAAAACAGTCACTAGAGGCAGTAATTCTGGCAACCGATTTATACATTTTTTATAACACATTGACAAAAATGTGTGTGAAAAGTTATTCTTACTAAAGTCAAATACAAAGAACTCTATTATCCCAAATTTTTCATAAAGATAAAAAAATTACTACCATGAAACTTGATTCCTATGTGAAACACTTAATGATCTTGATTTTCTCATATTATGTATTTAACATTATAGATGAAGATTTTATAGTATATATTACTTAATTGAAGTTCTAAATATAACATGGTTTTTTAATTGTATTTTATTTGTAGATAAGTCAATTATTCTCATCTATTCAAGAGAAATATTTGTTTATGTTAGAGTAAATATATGATCATCTAATTAACTAATTGATCACTAAATAGGTTACTTTTTAGTCTATTATTAATTTGAGCTATTTTTAGGTTATGTTGTATCACTAATAACATGAGAACACTCATTATATTATAAAGATATCCTCACCTAGGATTTTATCTAGTTTTCTCATTTCTTTCATAATTATACACCATTTATTGTAATCATTCATTTAGGTTAATGCATCAATACAATTCTTAGGTTATTGAAATGTATATTTAAACCTTATGAAAATTCAACTACTACCATCCATACAGAAATTATAAGGATTACTAGCCTTAGAATAGTATGAAATCATAGTTATACACTAAATTGGAAAATTCTTTGAAATTGCCTAGAGCGAGTGATATCTCTTTTTCTAGTGTTAAAGAAGTTGAAGCTTGATGTAGTCTAGGTAGTAACTAATTTTTTTTTGGTTCTTAGGCATCCCTTGTAGTTGAAAATAAAGAGAGACAATTTGAAACAAGGTGTTAGAGGAAAAATTAAAAATTTCTATTCCCTAGTGAACTAGCTAATTAGAAAAAATTCACATACACCTACAATTCCATATATTAAGAAGAACAAACTATCTCATAGAGTCAACTTTCATATTATTATGAATACCATGAAAAAAGGAAAGAAATGTAATAAGAGAATCTAGATTGTTGATCGAGCAAAATACACATTAAACATTGATCTTCAAAGAAATCATTAACCTACAGTGGAGTTGCCAGAAAAAAAAAAAAAAAAAAAAAGGGTCAACATGACAAGAGTAAACAAGTTGGTTAAGATAAGAAAGAGAATGCAACCAGATCTTATGATCTAAGTGTTATATTTTTTGGTATTATGCTTTTGGTCATATCTCCTATAACTTATAAATTTTATGGGGTTGTATTCATCCATACCCTCATGTATAGCTTAACATTAGAGTTTTGTTAGTTGATGGTTGCAATTTTTGTTAAAGGTTCCCTTTGTATCTATTTTAATCTCTTAGTGATTGTTATTATCTCTATCTTGTAATTTTTCATATTATATATTATATAGTTCGGGATAGATGCATTTTAATTAATAAAAACACCTAACAAGTCTTTTTTCCAACTCAATGAAAGAGAAAAAATGACAAGAATGTCCTTGAATTAACATTCTAATTCTCACTTGTTATGGAACATTCCTATAATATATGTTTTAATTTTTAATTATGCTAACAAAAAGAGAATTTGATAGATTAGATCACAAATTTTGATCTCTCACTAACTGACAATTTGTAATGTAGAACTTTCTAGGCTAAAATATGAGCATTTACTTCTTCTTTAGACCTCTAAAATTTTCCTCTCAAACTTCTCCATATCGTTTCACTGAACCTACACCCCCAATGCTTGTTCTAGCTGAGGTTGAGTGAAAAAATAGGAAGAAGTTTTAAACAAATCTTGTATAAAGGGACTCCATAAAAATGATATTTAGACAACCATATCAAGTCTTTGATAAAATTACAATGCAACAAGGTACAAAGTTTCATAGCAAGATCAACTGGTAGGAATGATTTAACAAAAATAAAAATCTATTAGCCATGCTATTTAATTTATATTTGTCCTTCAACAATTGTCAAGAGGTCTAATTAAAATTAAAATACCGAATATCACCAAATTGGTGAACTCTTTTCTTAAAGCATTAAGAAGCATGGATAAGGAAGTCAATAGCCAGAGACAAACCATGATATTATAGGTGCCTATTTAACTAGATAGAATAATTACCAAACCTAAATCCATGCTATAAGGAGGCATCATTCTAGCATCAAAACATACTAGTAATATGCCAAGCCTTCCATATAGATAGAAGGAGAAAAGAGGATGTTATCTTGAAAATAAAGGATAAAATAAAATTTCATCATTCCATCCAACATTCTACCATTTCTTACTAGCAGTAGCAATAATGATGTAGTGGAAAATTATTTTTTCCATGGTTCTTTAACTGATATTATTCTAATTATCCATTTGGAAATTAGAGCTATCCCTTGCATCCAAAGGTTCAAGAAACCAAGACCACCTTTAATTTATAACCAAGAGGCATATTTATAACCAACATACATTCCCAATTTCACCATGAATATTGGTGAATGATCTTATTTTTCTCTTCATTTTCCTTCTTAGAAGGCATCCAATAGAATGAGTAGTACACATTAAAGGCCAATAAAATCTTATTTATGACTTGAATTTTACTAGCAAGGAATGGAAATTTATTTCCTCGACTTAGTTGCCTATAATTAAGATTAGAAATGTACTAATTCTACATGTTTGAAAGACAAAATCCTAAACCAACTATATTTCACATGTATCAAGTAATTTTCCCATGTTTTATTATGTATCCAATCTTTAAGGATCCATCATGGCATTGGATTAGACTTAATCATAAAAAAACAGTCCTATGATGCGCAAGTTTTGAACCTATGATTGAATAATGTAAATCTCTTCTTCGATGTTTTGTAGGAATAACATACAATCATTTCCAAAGTGGAAATTAAGCACACCATCATTATTAGGAATGAATATTCCCTTAATCAAGCTCATGTGATTGTATTTTTCATATAGAAAAATAAGTGCATTAGTGATAAGAACATATAAGAAAGGTGCTAATTGACACCCTCTAATAGAACATTACAATGAGAATTAATCTAATAAGGAATTATTAATGACAATTCATGCATTTGAATCATTAAAAAGTATCTTAGCATGTGAAAAAATATTAGGTCCAAACCCAACTAGTAAAGAATCTTAAGAATAAATCTATAGCACATTCCCTTGTATGCTTTGCTAAAATCAATCTCTACTAATAATGTATCTTGTTTTATTTGCAAATCCCATTCACTAGTTTCCATGGCTAATATTTTCTACACAATAGAGGTCTTCATCACACAATATATATATATATATATATATATATATATATATATATATATATATATGTATGTATGTATGTATGTATGTACATGTATATGTATATATGTATAAATATGCATATATATATGTATATGTATGTATATGTATATATATACATATATATATCTTCTAATCTTGTGGAATAGAAGATAAAGATACTTCAATGGATCTTTGTGTCTTTCTCTTTACGCTTGTTTGATAACTCTTTATTTTAAGTTTTATTTAGGTATTGTTGCTTATACCTAGTATGTTCTAAAAAAATCATTAAATGACACTCCTTCCTTTTCAAATGAATTAATAAGGTCTAATTATTTAGTAACTATATTTTTTACCTTATATACAATATATAAAATATCTCCATTATTTGAGAAATATTTTGGAATGTCATCTCTTATTCTAAAATCTTTTAATTGATAAGAAATTAATCTACAATATCACCTCTTCCTGACTTCAAAATTTTCATGCAAATTGGCCCAAAAGTCTTTCAATAAGGTCTCATGATTAGTGAAAATTGTGGGGTGAACCTTCTTCAACTTCTTAGCAATTTCAGAGAAACATTGTGGGTTAGACACATTTATCCAATTTCTAAAGATCCTCTTTCAATGATTTCAAGTCTACTTTGATGTACATATGCATATCTAGTATACTTTCATTCACACCTAGGGAAATACTTAAATCTAATTCCATCTTTTTCTTCCAAGTTATTTGTATAACATTTAGAGTTTTTAACCCATGTTTATTGTTAAAGAAGAGGTCAAGGTCTATCGATTGCATGATAAATTTTTCAAAATTTGTATAATTTGCATGCATCTCTTTATGAATTTTCAAGAGATTCATTCTATTCTCATTAATTAATTCAACCTTGACTGACAAAAAATTTATACATTTTTCTACAAAATTGAGGTCTTCATCACACACACACACGCTATATATATATATATATATATATATATATATATATATATATATATATCTATGTATGTATGTATGTATGTATGTATGTATGTATGTATGTACAAATATATATATGTGTGTGTGTGTGTGTGTGTCTGTACATATATATATGTACGCATATACATATGTACATATATATATATATATACACATATATATATATATATATATATATATATATATATATATATATATATATATATATATATATATATATATATATATGCATTCATACATATATACATATATATACATACATATATGTATGTATATGTATATATATGTATGTGTGTGTACATATGTGTAGATTTTGTCAAGCTTCTTAATAGTAAATCACGATTTTGTGAAATTTTGACCATGTCTTAATACTTGAGTTAAGAGCTCAAAGCCATCATTTTATCTTTTGGATAGTGATGAGCATCATCGAAGTAAACTCAATATTTGCACACCCAAAAAATGTTTCACTCTTCCTAAATGTCATACTTATATTCACACTTCCATAACACTTTTCTATTTTTCGATATAATTAAGATTTAATCAAATTTGGATTTCATATATATGAATGCTTAAGAATTTGTTTGCATGAAAATGTGAACAAATTTCAAACCACTAATTAATCACTTTTTAAATTATTTGTAGGCATTTGAAAACTAGTTCAAAGGACACGTAGTGGACCAGGATTTTTCCTCATATTGCACACCAAAATTCAGGTAAATTTGTCTAGAGTGTGTTTCTTGTTGTATAATATTTGTCAACAATCATTAAACTAGATTAAATTTTGCATACTAACTTCTCTTTTAAATGTTCAAAATTTTGTACTGGATATAATAGTTTAGTTTTTTTTAAATTTTGATGTCTTATTTTGTATGTTTTCTTATTATATTTTGTCTCCTTTATAGTGTAAGTACTCAAAAAAATTAAAATATAAGAGAATCATTATTATAGAATAAAAAGGTCATGTTTTTGTTTTCTTAGATTCAAATTATCTTGTTAAAGCTTAGGTGTCCGATTTCCAATATAGGTTTAGGTGTCTCAACCATGAGATGTGGCATTCTATTTTATTAATGATATGATGGTTTTCATATGATTTTGGTATTAGTAAAATATATTGTTGAGGATATTGATACAAATAAAATGGTATCAATGTAGTTGTTACTAGATATTTGAACAAGCTAGAGGGCCACTAACCATATTAATATTATCTAGAATGGGTAGAAAGAATAAATGGGAATCACTTATCAAGCTAGATGTGCAAGACATCTCCAACGAGGGAAATAATTTCTCAAGTGAAGACCTTGAATGGACACCAATTGGAGATGATAATAACCGACATATAGACTTATGTGTTGCTATCCCTTTTGAGAGACTCTCTCACTTTGTCCAAGGAGAAGGTTTATTGGATGACACTGAGACACAATTTGTAATTAAAAAGCATAAAGTGTACAATTTGATAGAACCTAATGACCACGCCACCAAGATGTATTTAAGGTTTGTTTAGATTTAATAAATTAATTAAGCACATCACCTTTTATATTTGTCATTAATTATATCAATTAATATATATTTTGTACATGTATAAACAGTTATCATTGTGCTTATGGGCCTAAGGATAGAAGAAATAAACCTGAAAACAATCTTGAAAAAATGCAAAGGATACGAAGGTTTACTCAAAAAAGGGGTTGTCAAGCCCACTTTTATGTTAAGGTTATGTATGGTAGACCAAATGTTGCAATCATCACATATAATGAGTTTAGCCATCAAGATGCTAATGGTGAATTTTGTCATGGAAAGGATGACCCTTCTGGTGATCCAAGAAGTAGTGTTGCACCAAGATTATCAAATGAATGCAAATCATATATTGAATCCTTATTGTTGATGGGTGTGTCAATTGACACAATATGTGAACAACACTATTTGGATCGTGGTTTGACAAAGTTGATGAATAAGAGGGACACATGCTTGTTGAGGAAGGATGTATTGAATGCATGGAAAAGAGTACGCTCTCTTCGATCACAAAAAAATGAAGATGATGCAAAAAGTGTATGTTTGTGGCATGAAGAGGAGAAAGATAACTTCTTCTACTATAAAACACCAAACAATGAGGAAAATGTTCCATTTATCATAGGCATTCAAACACCATGGATGCGGGAGATGATGGTGAAACATTCACATAACTCAATTATTGCAATGGATTCCACATTTTCAACAAACAAATATGGGGTAAGTAGAACCATATTAATTGTATTTGTGGATCTTAATTTAGTTAGTGGTCTATTTTATCTAAAAAATTACTTATCAATGGTTTATTCATGTGTAGTATCAATTATATTCCTTGCTCGTATTTGATGAACAAGAGGCTGGTGTGCCTGTTGCATGGGCCATATCTTCAAGAAATAAAGTTGAAGATATAAATGAATGGTTGATGGAGGTTTACAAGAGAGGGAAACAAGATAAAGAAGATTGGCATGTCAATGCATTCATGACAGATGATGCTAGTGCAGAGATTGAAGCAATCAGGTTTTATTAGTCTTAGTTTATGTTTATGAGATTGTAATTTCTTAATATTTAGTTTATCAAAATTTATATTCCCTAATTTTCAACATTAACTAGTTTCAATTTAACAATTAATCTTGTTAAAATCCCACTTATAAACTTTGATGATGTAACTTGTAGGTTATCCTTTGATTGTCAAGTATTGTTATGCATTTGGCATGTATGTAGGGCATGGTTGAAGAATGTGTATAGGTAAGTCAATCTTTAATTAAAACATATGGTAAATTACACGCGTCAACTTCATAATTTGATCTTCTATTATGTAATCCAGGTATGTTAGTAATAAGGATGTTGCAACACATATATTTGATAGATTGGGTGAGATAATGTATGAAATAAGTGATGATCAAGGCATCACTACTCAATCGATCAAAAATTTTATGGAGGAATTCAAAGAAGAGAAGAAATTTATTGATTACTTTCAAAATACTTGGTGTCATGATGAGAGTCGTATTGGTAAGATAATCAAGTTATCAATTATTGTTTGTATACATTTTCATAATTTAAGTTGTTTTTTGTATATGCTAAGACTTCATTATGTTTGTTTGTATAGCAATGTGGGCAAAACATTTTTGAAACTTCTCTCATGCAAATCAAGAAACCAATGCTTCTATAGAGTCATACCACTCCCACATTAAGAGTCACTATTTAAGTGATCGTTCTAAGAAATGCACAAGGAGAATGGATTGGCTTATTCATACACTTCTTCATAGAGTAGAACCATTCTACAAAAATAAAAGATATTTGCAGTTATCTGGATTCCTCACAAACTTCAAAAAGGAAAGATATTACATAACTGCTCTAGAGAGATCAAAAAATATAGCAGATGCAAATTGTTTTCTATATGATCTCCTCCCTAACACATATAGGATAAGAAGCCAAACAATTCCAACAAAATGGTATTTTGTTAGGAAATTTGAACCAAATTTGCATGTGTGTGATTGTGATTGGGCAAAAAGAGGAAACACATGCAAACATGTGTTGAAGGTCTTAGATATTCTAAAGAGAAACAAACCAAATGAGCAAGACCAGGTTGTTGGTAAGTGTCATTTCATATTTAAGTTTAATATTTATATTTTTAATTATTATAATTTTTTTTCAATACTAACTAAATTAATCTTATTGAATTGTAGATGATGTTACTCCACTGGTTGATGATAGTGATGAAGTTAGAGGGAATTCTAGTCATGAAATTGACATCATTGGTAATGTTGATATGATGTTTATAATTAAGTATAAAATGATTTTTTGATTCATATCATTGATTAATTCTTATTTCAATTGTAGATGGTTGCATACCCTCAGAAGATCAAGATGTGCATGGGGTTGTCGTTGGTGAAGCTCAAAGAACTGGTAATTCTTAAAAGCATCATTTTATAATGAAATATGCGTTGTTTTTAAATATTTTTTGACTTAATCACTATTATTTCTATTACAGATGGTTGGATATCATCTAATACTTCTAATGATGGATTTCAAAGTTCCATTGATTATTTAAATTCATTGCTCCAAAATTTACCGACCAGTGAAGATGAAAAAAACATTTTTAGTCAGTGTGTTGAGAGGTTTAGAAAAGATATCAATGCATCTCTTGCTTCATCTTCCAAATTTAGATCAATCCCTGGCTCAGAGAACATGTCTATTAGACGAATATCACCATGGTTTAGTCCAACCAAAATGCACAAACGTCATTCTATTCATCAAAGACGTAATGCCATATCTGAAAACTTAAATGAAAGAGTTGAGGAGCATGAAACTTTTCTATTCCCCTCTACAAGATGTAGAAAACAAAAGAAAAAAAAGGTCACCAATCGCTCAGGCATAGCAATACAAGAAGAAAGAGATATTATCATGCAGCAAGGTGAGTACATTTATTCATAGGTATTTGAGTAATTCACATATCAATACTTCTTATTTTTATTTCATATGTTAAACATATGTTTATTATAGGTTTGAATGATCAAGAAAGTACTCGACGACGTCGATTGCCTTTCTCCATTGATCTAAACCAAATGCTAACTGATGAAATACAAGCTGTAGATAGTAAGTTAGTCAATATTAAACATTTTTATTAATTTTTATTGAAAAATACTCAATTCCTATCTCTAACCATTTTTTTGTACTTAATTAAATAAAAAGATACAATTTCTAGAGATCAACCATCAATGCTTAGTATTATTTCAGCTCAAACATTTCAACAAACTGTTGCAGGTAATTATGAATTTTAATATTGTTTAGATTAATTACGTAATGTGATTTTATACTTGAGCATTTTATCTAAGTTGATGTGTTACATGTGTACTTCAATGCAATTTCAGGTGATAAAGAAAAAGATCAACAACATATGCTGCCCTTTTCTATTGATCTTAACCAGACATCAATGACAATGGATGCAATACAAACTAGATATGGTCACAAAATTATTAAATAAAAACAATCAATTTTGTGTCTTTAGTTTGTAATTAATTTTATCTAAGCTGATGTGTTGAATGTGCTTGTTATTGCAGCATTAAAAGATCATCAAAAAAATCAAGAATATATGGTACCGATTTCTGTTGATCCTGAGAAGACAACAACAACAATAGTTGATGCCATGCAAGCTAGAGATGGTAATGAAATTGTGAAGTGAACTTCATTAATTTTCAGTCTTTAATATATAAATTAATTTTATACGTGATATATTAATGTGAATGTTATTGCAACTTTAGATGGCCAACAAAACTCTCAAAAAAACATGCAACCATTTTCTATTGATCTTAATCAAATGATGACAATAATGGACACAATGCAAAGCAGAAACGGTAAGTAAATTATGAAATGAACTTCAATCAAATTTGAGTCTTCAATTTGAAAATTAATCTTATAATGTCCTCATATGTATTTTCAGGTGTTGATGATATTCATATGGAGGATCATGATCAACACTTTTTTGGTTAATCACTATAGTGTATTATTCTCCAATGTATTAATCGTTAAGTACTTTAACTCTATTTTAAAATTAGAGCTTGGAGGGAGTGGATTGTCGAATTAAGATAAAGACATTATTTGTATATTGTACTTTTGAGTTAGACTACTATTGTATATGTGAAAAATTGGCTCATCCTTTTGTAAGCTTTTGTGAAATTTATGTGTAGTGACTTACTCACTTCCACAATGGTCACATTTATTATTATATATATAATACAAAGTTGCAATGATATATCTCCTATGCTTATATTTGACAACAAATTTGGTAGTGTGAGTTCTCTCATATTGTGACTATAACTAATATGAATGATATGTGCATTTCCAATGGATTTGATTTCCAATCATGGTGGTAGCTCTATGATGCTTTATATTTTCATTTCTATATTATATCTATTCATCATCTTGGTGTATTTATGTTGTCTCCCACTTCCCATTCAACATTGTCTCATCATTCAATCTATTGTATTCTGTAAGGGGTGGTATTTATATTTGAAGATTATCTAGGTATGAATTTTATTTATCTATGTTTGAAAAATGGACAATAAAGATATTTTAAAAATTAGGCATATAAATTATGAATAAAAAATTTATATATATAAATTAAAAAATAACCAATTTGTTAAAACTTCTTCTTATTCTTATTCTCTAACGAAAAATATTTGGCTCTTCCATATTTCAGCTATATTAATGATGTTGCTTACTAAATCTCATAAGGTCTTGAAAAGATTTCAAATTAGAGGACAAATTTAACATGTAGAAGGTGTAGATTCGTTTCACAAAGGTTAGAATTTCATTGTTTCCTACCACACTTATTTGAGCCTTCCTAGGGAATTTATTGATCCATTTGAAAGTTGATCATAAATGAAGTTTTCAAGGGTATAGGGGAATTTGACATTCAAACAATATCTATCTTTACATACGCATTTGACCTTTATAGGGGAAGTTGCTTTCATGTTTTGTAGGTTTCATATATTTTTGACACCTCATTGTGATGCACATTAATGTCTCTCTAACATATCTATGTTATGGGATTTTTTTTTACTTGCAATTTATGCCAATATTTGTCTAAGGCCATGTACAAACACGTGGGAATAAATTTTTTTAAAAATGAATGTGCGAGAGTGCATTTTACCAAAAAGAAACAAAGTATAGTGTTATACTAAAGTATCAGACAAATACAAATCAATGACATGTTAAATAATACTGATAAAATTGAACCCAAAAGATCGTTTCGATGGTCTTGCTTCTCTTCTACAACATTATCCGCCATTCGATGAAAAACCGAGGTCATCTCTTTCAAATAAGATGCCTTCGACGTAATTATTAAAAGAGTTAAATTATAAATATCATTATTAATATATAATATCATTTAAAATATTATATTACAAGTAAAAAAATATTTTCTATAATTCTTAATTATTATTATTTTAATTATATTTATATAATATTAACTATAAATCTCACTTCAATAAAATAGTATTAATAATTATTATATATTATAATTGTTATATTAAAAATATAATTTTTTTAAACATAATTCTAAAATATCATATATTAAAATGATCAAAAAAACAATTATCCACTATTGGTACATGTGATATTTATTAAATGAACTTTTCATTATCAATTTTTTGGTACCTTTCCCCCTAATATATATATATATATATATATATATATATATATATATATATATATATATATATATATATATATATATATATATATATATATATATATATATATATATATATATAAAATTAATTGAGTGAAAATAGGTTTTTTTTAATGACTAAATGAAAAGTATTTAAATTTATGACTAAAAATTTGTATATATTAAAATAATCAAAAAGAAAATTGTTCATTATTGATACATATGATATTTATTAAATGAACTTTTCATTATCATTTTTGAAATTTTGAATTTTAAAAAAAAAATAAAAATATTGTGATTCATCTTGACTTCCACATGTTGCATATTGGCTGATTAATTAATAAAGATAAAAACAATTCCAGACTATTGGCGAGTGCAACATCACAATAGATAACCATAAACCTACAGGAAATGCAACAGGTTAAAAAAACGATTAAGAAAATGTGAAAGTAATATTAAAAAAAAAAGAGAAAGTGAAAGCCGATGAAAAATTAACCTATTTCTTTTGCACATATCGGAAGCTGTTAATTTAAAAGGGTTTCTGAGTATACCACAGTCACAACCGTATGAAACCACAAAATGGAACGACACACAGGCGGAGGGGGTAAATCCGGAATCTGCAGGAAAAAGGGAAATCCGGACCGGCAGAGGTGTGGCGAGCGGTTTGAGGCGACATCCTTTCACGGGCACCTTTCACGCAGGCGGGCAGACACGAACGCGGAGGGGCACGGACCGAGGAAGCACGACTATCCAGGCGGTGCAAATTTTCCCCTGGATAGCCAGTGCCCTAATTATGCTGGCACAACATCCATTTATTGTCTAGGTTAGTCTGAGAGTAGGGTACTCCCATTATCTCCTAATCTATAGGTATTGGTATGAAATCAATAGTGTTCTTTAATTGCGACAGAGAAAGGTTAGTCTGAGAGTAGGGTACACCCATTATCTCTGAATCTATAGGTATTGGTATGGAATCAATAGTGTTATTGAGGACCTTTCTCTATCACAATTAAAGAACTTACAATTGTCATTGGTGGGGTGTTGGCAAATTGAATATATTCTATGCGTAACATGGGTGGGTGGGAACTATAGGATTAGAATAGTAGGGCCAAGTAGGCATGTTAAATATAAAATCTAAACCACCCTACCCCTACTATTGAAAGGGGAAATGGGGCATGTAACAACGACAACTTTATTGACGACCCTAAGCAATTATGGTTGGTCTCGACCCCCCGCCAAATTTTGTGAAGCGGACCCTACTATGGAACAAGGGGTTCAAAACTGGGCCCCTACTATTCACCAGGGCGCAAAACAATGGACCCTACTATGGAACAAGGGCAATTGGCTCCTTAAAATTATGTTCAGATAATAAATGCAAAGCAACAGATATTTTAAGGGGATCAATGGATAATTTAGTTTTTAGCAGGAAACCTTACTATGGGGCTAGAGTAACAATTCTAGTTTTTGCTATAATAATTCGAGTCTTGACTGCTTACCCTAGCAAGCTTATTAATCTATCATTAATAAGATTGCTAGAATATACTAATAGTAGGGGCATTAGTACAATCATTATCTTCATATCCAGATTTATTTAACCATATCTCTGGACCCATATGTTACAGATCACTTTTATAATTCAAAAGAACTTTGAATTGATAAATTATTAATGAATCTTTAATAAATTATATCTCTAGATGAGATTTACCCATAGAGAAAAGATTTTTTTATTAATGATCCATACAAAGTATTCTTTGTTTTATTTCAAACATATTTTTTATAATGAAAATACAATAAGAGAAGCTAATTCGCTCGAATAGTATGAAAAATGGATTTATCTTGTCTGGATAATTTTCATAATCTTGATGATTTCGCAGTATAGTAATCGAGACATTTTCATTATCCAAAACTTCCTATAATCTTTAATTGATTTTGTGCTTCGATATAATTTCTTGGAGAAAGCACTATAGCTTGTTTCCAATACTCAACATTTTCACCAAACCAAGCTTCCGCAATTTGAGGATCTCCCTGTTGAATGGCTTGTTCTCCTCACTTGGGATAGATCAACGTCTAAATTTTTTCTTCCCTTAGAATCATACTTGAGAGAATCCTACCTCATACGACTCAATTAACTATTCTTTAGTCCTTTACCCAAACTTCCAAAATAGGAGAAATACGTTCAGGTTAACCAAAAGAACAAAATGGGTCAATGACATGAGTTTCAAACTTCACTTTTGATAAATGATCAGGTTATCTCCTTTCTTCCACCCTAGAAAAGATGAAGTATTAGAAATAAAGATATATACTTTTGTGCCTTTATTCATAGCACAATAAATATTCATCATTGAGCCTTACTATGTAACAATGAAGTTGTGAACATCAGGGTACAAGGACCCAAGATGTAAAGATATCTCATTGTAAAGAATAAACACGTAGCAGGCAAGGAGTGAACCCTCCATTCTGGGAATAACACCAGGGGTTGAGGTATGTGTGGTAGGCACAATCATAGTTATCCTTCATGGGATACTTTCCGAATGAATGTACCAATCACTGACACCCACCATAACTATTGCCCGAGAACTTCATTGGTTCACACCACAAATAACAAACAAAGAAAAAGATCATGTTCATCACGACTTCTCTAGTCACTTGTGTACATCCTTGAGTAGCATAGTAACATGATTTATTACCAATTGATAAAAAGATAAAGACCAACTAGGACAAAATCCGGTAGCCATACTTATCTGTGTCTTCATTTGATTGCCTAATGTGATGGCTGATAATGTCTGGTTTCAGAAATAATCACTTGATAAAGATAGTTGATACAATTGATAAGACAACTTGATTGCAGATGTTTGACAATATAGTTTTATCCTTTCCAAACTTCGTGTGAATTGTTTGTTGGATATCTCCTAGGGTGTTTGATTCTTGCGAGACATTTTATTGCAAGTTTTTGATGTTCATATATAATATATTATATAATTTATATAATATATGATATATTATATATTATATTATACATGTAATAATATATAATATATAATACATAATATATTATTTAATAAATAATACATAATATATTATATAATATATAATATTGCATATAATATATAATATATAATATTGCATATATTATATAATATATAATATATATTATATAATATTAAATTTCAATAATATCAGATATCCAATATGCTTTGGCTTTTGCCATGGCTGGATGTATTGACATCCAAGTCAAACAAAAAGCCAACACAAATTTTTAACATTTTCGGGCAAGTGGAGAAAGCAATTTTTTTTCATATCACCACTTTTTGACCCTTCATGATCTTGCATAGACCTGTGAATTAGAAATTAATGAAAGAGTTGTTACAAGGTGTGTGCCATTGGTCTCCTTGTGCTGTGCAGTGCAACGCTCGGGTTTGTGACATGTCTTAACTGCCTCCTATGGATTCTATAAGTCTAGTGGTTGTATCGAGCATTAACAGGTCGATCTTTTGGTGCAACGACAACCACACTTCTAACAAGTTTTATCAGAGCCTGGGTCACAAGTTGAAACCCCTTCGCTTGCGTTGGGGGGGATTGTTGCAAGGTGTGTGCCCTTGGTCTCTTTGTGTTGTGCAACAAAATGCTTGGGTTTGTGATATGGATTAACTGCTTCCTATGGATTTTATAAGTCTAGTGGTTGTATCGAGCATTAACAAGTCGACCTTTTGGTGCAACGACAACAATACTCCTAACAAGAGTACATAGATGATTTCTATAAGATGATCATAAGAAGTGGGGTATGGATAGTTGGATCTGATAGCAATGAGGCATGATTTCTATTTCAGCTATGATGATTATTTTTCCATAATTATTGATGCATAATTGTCACCATTGGATTGAGTGTTTGTGTTTTAAGATATCAATTTGAGGAATTATGCTTGTATGTGATAATTCTAGTGTGGCATTCTCTTTGGATTTTTTCATCTTCGTGCATTGAAATGATAGAGGATGTTCTTTAATTGTATAATATCTAACATGTCTCTTTTTCTCTTCAACCACATGTATGCTTTAAACTACTCACTTGTTTTTCCTTTCACTCATTTTTGACTAATTAACTTCAAGGCATGACATAAATGTTTCAATTTACATAGAAAATAGGTAATATCAATTTCACATTTGGATTATGTGGCAATCCTTTCCCTTGTTAGATCCATCGTATACTAATCATATAAACTCAAATATTATTTATGATTTGCATAGAGCATGGAAAGAAATAATTCCTATTTGTTCCACCATTTCCCTACTTGACTTACAATTTCAACATTCTAATTAGGATTGATCACGTTTCTATCTCTCAATGTGTAATTTCAATATGGAAACTATCCTCCTGCCTTTCTTGATTTTGTGTTCCCCTTATTATTAGCTACTAAATGAGAGGTGGAATCTTTGTACACAGTGAAGCTATTTTTAACATGTGAAAAGAGACTAAGCTCATCTATGTTTATTTCATAGTGCAATTACCACTAGGTTGTCACATGTAGTGGATATCAAATGTATCAAAATATAACATATATTATTTTGTTTCAATTTTAAAATTAATTTCAGGATATGTCTCATGGACTTTAATAAAATATCTAATGCCAAATAGCTATGTCTCTCTTTAAATTTTGTCTATAAATTTAATCCATATATTTAGTATGCTTTGAGAAAATTGAATGAGATTGTTTTAATGTTTGTGTTTAACTTATTTCTTCTTATAATTCATTTGTATTATTACATATAATTTGGGTCTTTTATCATGAAGTATAACTTGATACGGGCTTATCAGTGTCCTTATATTTAATTAAATACCTTGTGGTACTTGATAAATGCTATTCACAATCAAAATCTTTGTTCTATAGATATACTCTAGTCGGAAAACAACATCTACGAGTGAATGAACCTCCCCTCCCACAAAATTTAAACCTCTAGCTATAAAAGAATGAATAATTAATTTTTGACGATTTAATTGTTGAATGGTAGATCACATTTATGCTCCATTAAGCATCCATGTATAGTAGTTATCCAAATATTAATATTTAATTTTGATACTTTATCTCAAATTAGAAAGCAATACACATTTTTTAAAACCTCTTATAGGAAAATTTTTATAATTCATATATTTAGTGTCACATTTGAACATTTGTTTTCACAAAACATGTCGCTTACCAAACACACCCTTCACAACAAATCATAAGGTACCAAAACTCATTTTTCTATGCACCACTATATATAAGTAAAATACATGCATTTAAAAAATAAATGAAGGAACTCTCGCATATCATAGCAAAGAAGTTGAATGGACTAATGCATGTGTCACCATTGAGTGAGTGTGCTAAGAATGAGAAAGTATCTATTAGGTCATTAATAATCATCCTTAATAAAAAAGACTACAACCATAAACTACCACACATGGTTGAAGACAACTCATAACCTTGCCAAGATTTACTAAGAAAATATAAAATTTTCTTATCAATCTAGATAGGCCTCTATCATGAATCTAACAACTAGCAAAAACACCATAATAGTTGATTTTTCTAAAAAGATTACAATCAATGATGAATTCCAAGGTGAAAATTCTACTTATACACTTGGATGTCATTAACAAATCTTGAAGGCATTTCTATACACATTGGTTCATGTTGGAAATGTGAGGTTTTGATGAATAGAAGAAACAATAAATTGAGTACAGGTAGAAGGAGAAAAAAAAACCAACGTTTTCAAATCTTTAATTGATAGATAAAAGCATAACAAGGATTGAACTTTCATTAAATATTAAAAAAGTAATTAAGAGTGTGTTAGAGGGTGTTTTGTGGTAGAGGGCGTTTCGGTGATGCCAAACAATGGACAATAGGATACCCAAGACACTTTCTTAATGTTTTCACCTAGGCTTCACATATTAACCTCGCTCAGCTCACCTAGGCTTCACATATTAACCTCGCTCAATTCAACTCTGCTCCAAGTTGGGATCTTATGAATTTATAGATGACGTAAGTTCTAAATTTCTTTACTCTATTGGGGGAAGTATAAGTATCCTATGTGGAACCTTGTCTAGGTCATGGGGAATTCTTTTTCTAGATTTGATAGTTATTTTTCTAGGCACATGGATTTTAAAATATTTTGAAGGTTGCCATCACTGCACTATTCCCTTGTCATCAAAATTATCAAGAAAATAAATGATGAGTATAAACACATTTGAATGCAAAAGAATTTTGTATTGCTAAAGTCTTATTATGTTCTATTTGAATTGCTAGGAATCTTTGTCCAAGATTCCTTATATTGCATACTTGTGGACAATGTTTGTTGATTTTATTTTGTTTGGATGAGACAATATTGCCAGTAATTCAATAGTAGATTTTTTTGATTGATTACACTAAATCAACAAGTCTTTGAGGTGGTGCAATTGTAGCATGTCATAGACGTGAATGACAAGGTGTGCCCACTCACTACTAATGAAGTATCAATGCTACTGTTGTGTGTTGTTTTTAAGATTTAGTATTTTACCACACTTTATATATTATAGAGTCCTTCTTACTACTAACATTTTAAATGAAGGTTAATGTAGTATTATTTATAATCATTTATATAATCATATATTCAAAATATATAATATATATCCATCTCAATACTCAAAAAATAAATCGCACAAATTTAAATTAAATATTATAAATATCCTAAAAACTATTAATTTGTTTAAATTAGATATTGATCACTTGTTCCTAATTAAAGAAACCTCAAGTATCAATTAATTAATTTAACTTTATTTAAATTAATGAAAAAATCAAAATAGCTGTTGAGAGGAGAGTGAGAGCCACATTTCAAATTAAGATTGTTTTTAAATTTGAAATTCAGTTACAGACATTCTTTTAAAATTGCATTATTTAATTTATTTAAATTTGTTTAAATTAATGAAAATTTCAAAATAGCCGTTGAGAGGAGAGTGAGAGCAGCATTTCAAATTAAGATTGTGTTTAAATTTGAAATTCCGTTAGAGATATCATCTCTATTCCATGCCTGATGTGTAGAGTTTTGTCCTCTCTTTTTTGTGATTGTCAAATGTTTTGTTCTTTTTCTCTGTTCATTTTTTTTTCAGGTGTTTGTTTTGTTTGGTGGTGTACAGCGTGCACGCTGGTTTTTCTGTTCATCTTATTCCTAGGTGTTTGTTTTGTTTGGTGGTGTTCAGTGTTTTTTCAAATTTTTTGTTTGTTTTAGTGTTACATTTTTGTGGCACAACAGAGGAAGAGACAGAACAGAGAAAGAGGCAGAGGCAGAGCAACCAAGGGCAATTTCTTCTTCTTTCAGGTATGTAGAACCTAATACTGCAATTCAATTTCATCAATTCAAATCAAATTATCTGCAGTCACGACTTGCGCAATGCTATTAAATTAGGTTTACATATTTTCTCCCTCACGATGCTACTAAATTAGGTTTCGTCCTTTTAAGGGAATTAGCTTTCTTGAATTCCTCCTTTTATTTTGCTCCAGAGGGTAGTAATAGCACAGGCCAGGCCGAGAGGAGCCGTCTAGTAGGGCGTGGTCGTGCCCTAACAGCTTATTACTTATTTTTTGTTTACATACAACCCTATTTCTAGGGTAGGGTAGCAGTAAGAATTCAGGGTTTCATCTCCGTGTTGGCCTCTCTGAGAGTTTCTTTATTTATCAGGGTAAAATTGAGGATACTGATGGTGACGGTGCCAATGGGGGCAAGCTTCCTGAAAATGGTGAAGAGAAAAAGCCTAAATAGAAGAAGTCTAAGTAGCCAAAGGTCCCTGTCTGAAGCAGCAACGAAAATTGATCATGGAAATCTTGTTGATTTTCTTACAAAAGTCAGGTAATGCATGCAATCTCTGCAGATTTGGATTGTTCTTTTGACACATTCATGTTTTATTGGTTGATCAGTAAAGCCATTTTCTCTGTTATTCACTTGAAATTCTTAATCTTAATGAAATTTTAATTCTCATTTTTCTTTATATTTCTATGACATGGGCTCTTTTAGCGTTCAATTTTATTTTCAGGCATTATACGTTTTCTTATTTCTTTTTCATTTGCATGGTTTAATGTCACTAGATCTCTGGCCATTTTACTTATTGCATCATAGATGAAGCGTTAGGCCTTATTTTGTTATATAATTTTAGTAAATTTGTCTATATTATGGCCTAGGGTTTTGATTTTTTTGGCATGTTCTGTAAAAGGTTTCTAGTACAAAGGAACTTTTACGGTTCTTGACTGCACATCTATGCATCATTTCTTGTTAGCGATAATTCTGATGTCGCCAAACAGGGGATCTTTGTCCAGGCAATTAAAGGGATTTGCGGATTATTTTGCAAGTGCATTTGTTGCTGGTAACCCTACGCAGTTTCCTATCAATAAAATACTAGTTGATTTGATTTGTTCTGGAATATGAATTATTCTACCGTGGCCAAGCTTGCAGAAGTAAGTTTACTAGTTGATTTGTGTTGTTCTGGAATATGAATTATTCTCTGGTTGTGCGCTTATTATAGGCTCAAGATATGTTACCGTTTTTAAAGCACTTATTTATCATTTTGGTTGTTTTTTGTACTTGATTATGTGATATTAAAGATTTTAGGTATAAAAACCTGAAGTAAGTTGAAAGTTTTTACACATTTGGTTTTGCTAAACTTATATTCGGTGAAATTTCTCTTCCATAGTTGACATATGTTTTTTATTGTAATTACATATGGGAATCTGGATGACAATTTTAATTAAACCATCCTTTGATATTTCAATCTATTTCTCTGTTTGTGGTTGACGAAAGCTCTCAGCCATGCTCTTGTATCGTGGAATTATGTCTTCTTTTCAGTAGAGGATTCACATAAACTCTTGAAGGAAGCTAACTGTGTGGTTGTGCCATTTGTTTAGAGTTAGTCTAGAGTTTTCATGTATTAGTCGTTAGGGCTATACAGAAGTACAGTCTCAAGCTTCTTTGGTGACTAGGAGTGTCTATTTTCAGTTTAGCATTTAGCTTGATTTTTAAAATTGAATATGCATCTAATATATAGTTTCCTGGCTTTTCAGACACCTCTTTGTCACATTTCTGAAGCTGTTTATAAGACTAGATGAATCGACAACCATCAGAGGCTCTGAAGGAATTCATGTTGTGGGCTCTAGGTAGTGTCTTGCAAGATGTAGCCACTCAACAGGCAGGCCACAAAGGATCAAGAAAACACAACCAGTTGTAGTTAAAGGAGCGGTGAGATTTTGGTTACAATACATGCCGAATTGAAACCATTTCTTTTATGTTTAGTAATTACAAAATTCTGCAGATAGCGATATTTGTGGTCTTAGCAATGCTATTGAGGAAGAGGCTTGACCTCTTGTTGCAACTCTCATCAACAATAAAGACTGAACCACAGTTTCAGGACCAGGACAAAGTGTACACGATTGATTGTTTGGGCCATCAAACAGGTTGGTTTTATTCAAATAGCCCACTTAACCAATGAACCTTGTCGGTGCCCCAATTTGTTGTTCGTTATTCTCATGATTGAAAGTTATTGCTTACACTTGATCACATTCCAAACCCAAGGCCACCGAGGTCTTGGCTCGAGCCTTGTCTACTGCTTGTTTTAAGCTCAAGTCCACGTGCACACACATTGGGAATTTTGTAAGCCCATATTTTGATGATTATTTTAAAAGCCCATATTCTGATGCTTATCTGGGTGGTCTCTCTTTTATGAGCGTGTGTTGTATTTTTAGATCAGTCATGTAATATTCAAGCGTCAATCTCTGGAATTTTTGTAGGTAAAAAATGGAAGCTTGTGAAGCAAGTGGTGAAGGACGTTTTCCAGACATTAGATGTTGGATGTGGCCAAATCAAGGTATGCATTTCATTAATTTTTTCTTTGAATACAAATGAATTGGTAAAAAAAGTAAGATTGATAGGTGTCTGATTATATATTCTCTCTTCTCCCTAAAAAGATCTTATCTGCACATTTATTTTTGGCTCTCCATCACTGTTTATGTATAGTTGTTGCCTGAAAGATTTTCATTCAGAAATTTAAGCAACAATTGTATTATTGTTTTGAAATGCGCATTGTAGGCGCACAGAGAGTTCAGAAATTTAAGCAACATTCCGTGCCTTCTGTCAAGAGAAAAAGAATGGGTAGACCCTTTCTCCTTTGGATTTTCAAGTGCTCCCAATGGAAATGATTTCTGAAGCGGTTTATATCGAATATTTCATAGAATTTCTCTTGGGTATAATCTGTTGATTATTTGTTTTTGTTTGTGTTTTCAAAGATAGATTACAAGTTCACAGCATGTTGCAAGCAAAAACATTACAGGTTGCTATTGGAAGAGGTGGGTTGAAGGACATTCTCCCAACAATGGGTGTCAGTTTGATGATGACAAGAAGAGTAGCAAGGGATGTGATTAGATCATTTCTTTAGTAACATTTTGGTCAAGGGTATTGACCTCGTAGCAGTGTAACATGGTCAATGGTATTGACCTAATAGCATTGTAACATGTACTAAAATAATGATTAATAAAAAAAATTATTGGAAGGGGATAAAAATCCCTTCCAAAGACCAAAGGGAATAACCAATGGCCATGGTTATTCCTTAAGGTCGAGTGTTTGTCTCGTAGCTTAAAGAATGGTCGGTAACCCAAGGCCATTCTTTAAGATCTATTTCTCATTTTCTTTACATTTTTTACTAATCTTGATTAATTTTTAATTTTTATTTAAAAATTTATTAATTTTTATTTCAACATTAAAGTTAGAAAACACAAATTTGAAAATTATGAATCACAACACAAATCCCCCTTCATAGTTCCTTTTGAAATTATAATTTACTCACTTTATGAATGGAGTTCACACTACATAACCATCCATCCACATAAGCATTTCACCATAATCATCACATTTAAAGTTATGTAAATAACTATATTATAAATAAAATACAATGGATGTGTTTTGTTGTTTTTTGTGGTGTTGTGTTGTGACATTGTGTTGTGTTGTTCCGTGTGATGTTGTGTTGTGTTGTGTTGTATGGTATTATTAAAAATTATTAATTTTGATCTCAACATTAAAGTTAGAAAACACAAATTTAAAAATTATGAATCACAATACAAATCCCCAATCACAACACAAATTTGATAATTACAAATTGCCCTTTTAAAAATAAAATTTACTCACTTTATGAATGAAGTTCACACTACATAACCATCCACATAAGCATGTCACCATAATTATAAAATGCATATTTTGACTTGACACTTATGTGTCTATGTGCTCATCACCAAAGGTATTGCCCTATTCAATCATCACATTTAAACATTATTTTCATAACTAATTGCTTTTAGAGATTTTAATAATTTGTAATTTTTATTAATGCATCACAACAAATCATAAAATATGATTGCTCGATAGTTATAATCATCACATTCAAAGTTATGTAAATAATTTCCATTATAAATAAAATACAATGTATGTGTTTTGTTGTTTTTTGTGGTGTTGTGTTGTGACATTATGTTGTGTTGTTTTGTGTGGTGGTGTCTTGTCTTGTGGTTGTCTTGTCTTGTGGTTGTCTTAGGTCAATTAGGGGAGGCCATACAAGCTTCCACCTTCACGTGGTTGGCCTTGTTAGTAGAGAATGTTTGAATACATATTCTTGAAGCTAAGAGAAGCTTATTTGTAAATATTTAAGGAAGTTCATTCTATGTTGAAATTCTCCAAGTAAAAAAAACTTGTGATTGCAAAGGTGAAATAAATAATGTTTTATAAACTTGAAACTTATTTTTTTAAATAATGTTTTCCATATGGTAAAATATTGTGTTTCTTTAAATTGTTTGGTATTCCTATGGAACTTGTTTTAAACCAAGTATATTAATCTTAACCCCAACCCTAAGCCTAACTATATCTCTAACCCAAACCTTAATTCTAAACATTATTAGGGTTTAGGGTTACCTAACCCTAAACCCAATCTTAACCCTAATTATAATTCTAATCCTAATTCATTTAGGGTTTAAGATTTAGGTTTATGATTATTATTAGGGTTTATGTTTAGGGTTAAGGTTTAGGGTGATGGTTAGGGTTGGGATTTAGGGTTTAGGGTTTAGAGTTTAGGGTAGGATTTTAGGGTTTAGGGTTAGGGTAGAAGTTTAGGGTAGGGTTAGGGTATAAAATTTTAGGGTTTAAGGTTTAGGATTAGGGTTTAGGGGTTAGGGTAGAAGTTTAGGGTAGGGTTGGGGTTTAGATTTTTAGGGTTTAGGGGTTTAGAGTTGAGGGTTAGGGTTTAGGGTTAGGGTTTATGGTTTAGGGTATAGAATTTTAGGGTTTAAGGTTTAGGATTAGGGTTTAGGGTTTTAGGGTTTAGGGTTTAGGGTTAGGGTTTACGTATGGGGTATGGTTTAGGGTTTAGAATTAGGGTTTAGGGTTTAGAGTTTAGGGTAGGGTTAGGGTTTACATATGGGGTATATGGTTTAGGGTTTCAGGTTAGGGTATAGAATTTTAGGGCGCAAGGTTTAGGATTAGGGTTTAGGGTTTAGAGTTGAGGGTTAGGGTTTACATATGGGGTATATGGTTTAGGGTTTCAGGTTAGGGTATAGAATTTTAGGGTTTAAGGTTTAGGATTAGGTTTTTGGGTTCAGAGTTGAGGGCTAGGGTTTACATATGGGGTATATGGTTTAGGGTTTTAGGTTAGGGTATAAAATTTTAGGGTTTAAGGTTTAGGATTAGGGTTACAGTTTATATTTTTAGGGTTTAGGGTTTAAAGTAGGGTTATGGTTTACAACATGGGTTTAGAGATTTAGGGTTATGGTTTAGAGTTTGGGGTAAACCATGATGTAAGGGTAGAATTTTAGGGTAGGGATAGGGTAAGGGTTTCGATTTTTAGGGCTTAGGTGTTTAGAGTTAAGGGTAAGGGTTTAGGGTTAGGGTTTACATATGGGGTATATGGTTTAGGGTTTTAGGTTATAGAGTTTTAGCGTTTAAGGTTTAGGATTAGGGTTAGGGTTTATATTTTTAGGGTTTAGAGTTTTAGGGTTGAGGGTGTTAGTTTAGGGTTAGGGTTAGGGTTTAGGATTTAGAGTAGGGCTAGGGTTTACAACATGGGTTTAGAGTTTTAGGGTTATGGTTTAGAGTTTGGGGTAAATCATGATGTAAACCCTAAACCTCCCCTAACCCCAACTGTAAACAGTAAATCCTGACCCTAAAACTATAAACCCTAAAACTCTAAATCATGTTGAGGGTTAGGGTTGGGTTTAGAGTTACAGTTATAGATTATAGTTTAGGGTTTAGAGTTTAGAGTTTAGAGTTTTAGGGTGCGGGTTTAGTGTTTAGAGTCATGATTAGGGAAGGTTTAGGGTTTGCATCATGGTTTACCCCAAACTCTAAACCCTAACCCTAAATTATAAATAACCTAAACCCTAAACCCTAACCCTAACCCTCAACATGGTTTAGAGTTTTAGGGTTAGGGTTTAGGGTTATAGTTTTAGGTTTAGGGTTTAGTGTTTATAGTTAGAGTTTACATCATGGTTTACCCCAAACTCAAAAACCTAACCATAAAACTCTAAAACCATGTTGTAACCCTAACCCTAACCCTAAACTAACACCCTCAACCCTAAAACTCTTAACCCTAAAATAAACACCTTAAACCCTAAAACTCTAAACCCTAGAATAAACGCTAACCCTAATCCTAAACCTTAAACCCTAAAACTCTAAACCCTAGAATAAACCCTAACCCTAATCCTAAACCTTAAACCCTAAAACTCTAAACCCTAGAATAAACCCTAACCCTAATCCTAAACCTTAAACCCTAAAACTCTATACCTTAACCCTAAACCCTAAACATAAAAGTAAACTGACCCTAAACCCTAAACCCTAACCCTACCCTAAACCCTAAAACTTTGAACCTTAAACCCTCAACCCTAAGCTTAAACCCTACCCTAAACTCTAAACCCTAAACCATAAAGCTCTAAACCCTAAATCCCAACACTAACCCTCACCCTAAAACCCTAACTCTAAAACCTAAACTTTAAGTCTAACCTTAAACCCTAAATCCTAACCCTAAACCCTAATAATAATCATTATTTAGAAATATATGTTTCAAGTTTATAAAATATTATTTATTTCACTTTTGCAATCACAATTTTTTTTACTTAGAGAATTTCAACATACAATGAACTACCTTAAATTTATAAAATATTTACAAATAATCTTCTCTTAGCTTCAAGAATATTTATTCAAACATTCTCTACTAACAAGGCCAACCACGTGAAGGTGGAAGCTTGCATGGCCTCCCCTAATTGACCTAAGACAACCACAAGACAAGAGAACACCACACAACACCACAAAAAACAACAAAACACATACATTGTATTTTATTTATAATAGAAATTATTTACATAACTTTGAATGTGATAATTATAACTATCGAGTGGTCATATTTTATGATTTATTGTGATGCATTAATAAAAATTACAAATTATTAAAAGCTCTAAAAGCAATTAGTTATGCAAATAATGTTTAAATGTGATGATTGAGTAGGGCAATGCTTTTAGTGATGAGCACATAGACACATATGTGACAAGTCAAAATATATATTTTATAATTATGGTGACATGCTTATGTGGATGGTTATGTAGTGTGAACTTTATAAAGTGGCTAAATTTTATTTTTAAAAGGGCAATTTATAATTATCAAATTTATGTTGTGATTGGGGATTTGTGTTGTGATTCATAATTTTCAAATTTGTGTTTTCTAACTTTAATGTTGAGATCAAAATTAATAATTTTTTAATAATACCATACAACGCAACACAACATCACATGGAACACAACACAAAACCACAAAAAACAACAAATCACATACATTGCATTTTATTTATAATATAGTTATTTACATAACTTGAAATGTGATGATTATGGTGAAATGTTTATGTGGATGGATGGTTATGTAGTGTGAACTCCATTCATAAAGTGAGTAAATTATAATTTCAAAAGGGTAATTTATAATTATCCTTTTTGAACTATGAAGGGGGATTTGTATTGTGATTCATAATTTTCAAATTTGTGTTTTCTAACTTTAATGCTGAAATCAAAACTAATAAATTTTTAAATAAAAATTAAAACTTAATCAAGATAACTAAAAAATGTAAATAAAATGAGAAATAGATCTTAAAGAATGGCCTTGGCCTACCGATCATTGTTTAAGCTACGAGACAAACACTCGACCTTAAGGAATAACCATGACCATTGATTATTCCCTTTGGTCTTTGGAAGGGATTTTTATCCCCTTCCAATAATTTTTTTTATTAATCATTATTTTAGTACATGTTACAATGCTATTAGGTCAATACCCTTGACCATGTTACAATTCTATTAGGCCAATACCGTTGATCATGTTACAGTGCTATTAGGTCAATACCCTTGACCAAAATGGTACTAAAGAAATGATCTAATCACATCCCTTACCACTCTTCTTGTCATCAAACTGACACCCATTGTTGGGAGAGTGGCCTTCAACCCACCTCTTCCAAGACCAACCTGTAATATTTTTGCAAGCAACATAATGTGAACTTGTAATCTATCTTTGAAAACAAAAACAAAAATAAATAATCAACAGATTGTACCCAAGAAAAATTCTATGAAATATTCGATATAAAACACTTTAGAAATTATTTCTATTAGGAGCACTTGAAAATCCAAAGGAGAAAGGGTCTACCCATTCTTTTTCTCTCGACAGAAGGCACAAAATATGATGCGTAGGTTCTTAACTCTCTGTGCGCCTACACTGCTCATTTCAAAACAATATTACAATTGTTGCTTAAATTTCAGAATGAAAATATTTTAGGCAACAACTATACATAAACAGTGATGGGCAACCAAAAATAAATGAGCAGATAAGATCATTTTAGGGAGAAGAGAGAATATAAAATCAGACCTATCGATAGTTTTTTTAACAGTTCATTTGTATTCAAAGAAAAAATTAATGAAATGCATACCTTGATTTGGCCACATCCAACATCTAATGTCTGGAAAACGTCCTTCACCACTTGCTTCACAAGCTTCCATTTCACACCTACAAAAATTCCAGAGATTGATGCTTGAATATTGCATGACTGATCTAAAAATACAACACACGCTCATAAAAGAGAGACCACCCAGATAAGGATCCGAATATGGGCTTACATAATTCTCAATGTGTGTGCGTGTCGACTTGAGCTTAAAACAAGTAGCAGACAAGGCTCGACCCCGAACCTCAGGGGCCATGGGTTTGGAATGTGATCAAGTGTAAGCAATAACTTTCAATCATGAACATAACGAACAAAGAATTGAGGCACCGACAAGGTTCATTGGTTAAGTGGCTTATTTGAATTAAACCAACCTGTGTGATGGCCCAAACAATCAATCATGTACACTTTGTCCTGGCCCTGAAACTGTGGTTCAATTTTTATTGTTGATGAGAGTTGCAACAAGAGGTCAGGCCTCTTCCTCAATAGCATTGCTAAGATCACAAATATCGCTATCTGCAGAATTTTGTAATGTTAATCAAATTTATCAATTACTAAAAATAAAAGAAATGGTTTGAATTAGGCATGTATTGTAGCCAAAATCTCACCGCTCCTTTAACTGCAACTAGTTGTGTTTTCTTGATCCTTTGTGGCCTGGCTGATGAGTGGCTACATCTTGCAAGACACTAGACCACAAATATCGCTGTCTTTAGAATTTTGTAATGTTAATCAAACTTATCAATTACTAAAAATAAAATAAATGGTTTGAATTGTATTGTAACCAAAATCTCACCGCTCCTTTAACTACAACTAGTTGTGTTTGCTTGATCCTCTGTGGCCTTCCTGATGAGTGGCTCCATCTTGCAAGACACTACCTAGAGCCCACAACATGAATTCCTTCAGAGCCTCTGATGGCTGTTGATTCATCCAGTCTTACAAACAGCTTCAGAAACTACATATTAGATGCATATTTAATTTTAAAAACCAAGCTAAATGCTAAACTGAAAAATAGACACTCCTAGTCACCAAAGAAGCTTGAGAGTGTACTTTTGTATAACCCTAACGACTAATACATGAAAACTCTAGACTAACTCTAAACAAATGGTACAACCAAACAGTTGGCTTCCTTCAAAAGTTTATGTGAATCCTATACTGAAAATAAGACATAATTCCACGATACAAAAGCATGGCTGAGAGATTTAGTCAACCACAAACACAGAAATAGATTGAAATATCAAAGGATGGTTTAATTAAAATTGTCATCCAGATTCCCATATCCATTTACAAGAAAAAACATATGTCAACTATGGAAGAGCAATTTCACCAAATATAAGTTTAGCAAAACCAAATGTGTAAAAACTTTCAACTTACTTCAGATTTCTGTACCTAAAATCTTAAATATCACATAATCAAGTACAAAAAACAACCAAAATGATAAATAAGCGCTTTAAAAGTGGTAATATATCTTGAGCCTATAATAAGCCCACAACCCGACAACAATCCATATTCCAGAACAACACCAATCAACGAGTAAACTTACTTCTGCAAGCTTGGCCACAGTAGACTCTTTCAGTATTTTATTGTTACGAAACTGGGCAAGGTTAACAGCAACAAATGCACTTGCAAAATAATCCGCAAATCGCTTTAATTGCACATTAGGTGCGTTTCCATATGATTCCTGTAAATTTAAAACGAAAATGAATATTAAAACCATTTTTTTTTATGTATTTTATAATTCTATTGTTGATTTTGTCCTGCAGAAACACTAACAAGTTCACATGGAAATTAAAAATTGCATAATACTTCACAATAGATGATAAAAACATTGCCTGGACAAAGATTCCCCGTTTGGCGACATCAGGATTATTGCTAACAAGCAATGATGCATAAATGTGCAATCAAGAACCGTAAAAGTTCCTTTGTACTAGAAACCCTTTTTACAGAACATGACAAAAATATCAAAACCCTAGGCCATAATATTGACTACTTTACTAAAATTATATAACAAAACAAGGCTTAACGTTTCATCTATGATTGCAATAAGTAAAATGGCCAGAGATCTAGTGACATTAAACCATGCAAATGAAAAAGAAATACGAAAACGTATAATTCCTGAAAATAAAATTGAACGCTAAAAGAGCCCATGTCATAGAAATACAAAGAAAAATGAGGATAAAAATTTCATTTAGCTTTAGAATTTCAAGTGAATAAAAGAGAAAATGGATTTACTGATCAACCAATAAAACATGAATGTGTGAAAATCACAATCCAAAGCTGCAGAGATTTCATGCATTATCTGACTTCTGTAAGAAAATCAACAAGATTTCCATGATCAATTTTCGCTGCTGCTTCAGACAAAGTGACCTTTGGCTTCTTAGGCTTCCTCTGTTTAGGCTTTTTCTCTTCATCATTTTCAGGAAGCTTACCCCCATTGGCACCGTCACCATCACTATCTTCAATTTTACCCTGATAAATAAAGGAACACTCAGAGAGGCCAACACGAAGATGAAACCCTGAATTCTTATTGCTACCCTAGAAATAAGGTTGTATGTAAAAAAAAAAAGAAGTAATAATAATACATATCAGTTGGTAATAAGTTGTCAGGGCACGACCACGCCCTACTAGAAGACTCCTCTCGGCCTGTCCTGTGCAATTACTACCCTCTGGAGAAAAACAAAAGAAGAGGAATCAAAGTAAGCTGATTCCCTTAAAAGGGCAAAACCTAATTTAATAGCATCGTGAGGGAGAAAATATGTAAACAACCTAATTTAATAGCATTGTGCAAGTCGTGACTGCAGATAATTTGATTTGAATTGATGAAATTGAATTGCAGTATTAAGTTCTACATACCTGGAAGAAGAAGAAATTGCCCTCGGTTGCTCTGCCTCTGCCTCTGCCTCTTCCTCTGTTATGTCTCTTCCTCTACTATGCCACAAAAATGTAACACTAAATAAGCAAATTTTTTTTTGAAAAAACACTGAACGCCACCAAACAAAACAAACACTCTGAGAATAAGATGAACAGAAAAACCAGCGTGCACGCTGTACACCACCAAACAAAAGAAACACCCGAAAAAAAAACTGAACAGAGAAAAAGATCAAAACATTTGACAATCACAACAACAGAGAGGACAAAACTCTGGCACATCAGGCATGCAATAGAGATAATAGAACAAAATGAAGGAATCTCTTAACCGAATTTGACATTTAAAAACGATGTCTCTAACGGAATTTCAAATTTAAAAACAATCTTAATTTGAAATGCTGCTCTCACTCTGCTCTCAACGGCTATTTTGAAATTTTCATTAATTTAAACAAATTTAAATAAATTAATTAATACAATTTAAAAACAATGTCTGTAACAGAATTTCAAATTTAAAAACAATCTTAATTCGAAATGCCGCTCTCACTCTCCTCTCAACGACTATTTTGATTTTTTCATTAATTTAAACAAAATTAAATTAATTAATTGATACTTGAGGTTTCTTTAATTAGGAACAAGTGATTGGTATCTAATTTAAACAAATTAATAGTTTTTAGGATACTTATAATATTTAACTTAAATTTGTGCGATGTAATTTTTGTGTATTGAGATGGATATATATATATATATATATTATATATTTTGAATATATGATTATATAAATGATTAAAAATAATTCTACATTAACCTTCATTTAAAATGTTAGTAGTAAGAAGGACAAAAAAAAAATATAAAGTGTGGGAAAATACTAAATCTTAAAAACAACACACAACAGTGGCATTGATACATCATTAGTAGTGAGTGGGTACACCTTGTCATTCACGTCTATGACATGCCACAATTGCACAACCTCAAAGACTTCTTGATTTAGTGTAATCAATCAAAAAAATCTACTATTGAATTATTGTCAATATTACCTCATCCGAACAAAATAAAATCAACATTGTCCACAAGTATGCGATATAAGGAATCTTGGGCAAAGATTCCTAGCAATTTGAACAAATATAACATAATAAGACTTTGGCAATACAAAATCCTTTTGCATTCAAATGTGTTTATGCTCATCATTTCTTTTCTTAATAATTTTGATGACAAGGGAATAGTGCAATGATGGTAACCTTCAAAATATTTTAAAACCCATGTGCCTTGAAAAAGAACTATCAAATCTAGAAAAAGAATTCCCCATGACCTAGAAAAGGTTCCATATAGGATACTTATACATCCCCCAATAGAGTAAACAAATTTAGAACTTACCCCATCTATAAATTCATAAGATCCCAACTCAGAGCAGAGTTGAGTTGAGCGAGGTTAATATGTGAAGCCTAGGTGAAAACATTGAGAAAGCATCTTGTGCATCATATTGTACATTGTTTGGCATCACCAAGACATCGTCTACCACAAGTGAGAATGAATTTTGAAACACTATCACTACCATCCCCACCCTTTAATTTCCTCTTCTACCTTCTTCCTTTGTTACACTCAATGGCCAAACCATTATAAACCTACTCAAGCTCCTATTGTGGGTGCATCATGTAAAGTATTTATATTCCCTTTTCTACACTTGTATAATGTAATACACACTCTTAATTACATTTTTAATATTTAATGAAAGTTCAAGCCTTGTTATGCTTTTCTCTATCATTTAAAGATTTGAAAACGGTTTATTTTTCTCCTTCTACCTGTACTCAATTTATTGTTTCTTCTATTCATCAAAACCTCACATTTCCAATATGAACCAATGTGTATAGAAATGCCTAGACAGTTTGTCAATGACATCCAAGTGTATAAGTAGAGTTCTCACCTTGTAATTCATCATTGATTGTAATCTTTTTAGAAAATTCAACTATCAGGGTGTTTTTGCTAGTTGTTAGATTCATGATAGAGGCCTATCTAGATTGATGAGAAAATTTTTATATTTTCTTAGTAAATCTTGGCAAGGTTATGAGTTGTCTTCAACCATGTGTGGTAGTTTATGGTTGTAGTCTTTTTTATTAAGGATGATTATTAATGACCGGATAGATACTTTCTCATTCTTAGCACACTCACTTAATGGTGACACATGCATTAGTCCATTCAACTTCTTTGCTATGATATGCGAGAGTTCCTTCATTTATTTTTTAAATGCATGTATTTTACTTATATATAGTGGTGCATAGAAAAATGAGTTTTGGTACCTTATGATTTGTTGTGAAGGGTGTGTTTGATAAGTGACATGTTTGGTAAAAAATAAAGTTCAAATGTGACACTAAACATATGAATTATAAAAATTTCCCTATAAGAGGTTTTAAAAAATGTGTATTGCTTTCTAATCTAAGATAAAGTATCAAAATTAAATAATAATATTTGGATAACTACTATACATGGTTGTTTAATGGAGCATAAATGCGATCTACCACTCAATAATTAAATCATCAAAAATTATTTATTTATTCTTTTATAGCTAGAGGTTTAAATTTTGTGGGAGGGGAGGTTCATTTACTCGTAGATGTTGTTGTTTTCCTACCAGATTATATCTATAGAACAAAGATTCTGATTGTGATTGCAAGTATTTATCAAGTACCACAAGGTATTTAATTGAATATAAGGAAACTGATTGGCCTATATCAAGTTATATTTCATTATAAAAGACCCAAATTATATTTAATAATACAAATGAACTATAAGAAGAAATAAGTTCAACACAAACATTAAAACATTCTCATTCAATTTTCTCAAAGCATGGAAAAGATGTGGATTAAATTTAAAGAGAGACATAGCTATTTGGCATTAGATATTTTAATAAAGTCCATGAGACCTATCCTGAAATTAATTATAAAATCGAAACAAAAAAATATGTGTTATATTAAGTTCAACACAAACATTAAAACAATCTCATTCAATTTTTGCAAAGCATAGTAAAGATATGGATTAAATTTATAGATAAAATTTAAAGAGAGAAATACCTATTTGGCATTAGAGATTTTAATATAGTCCATGAGACCTATCCTGATATTAATTCTAAAATTAAAACAAAATAATATGTGTTATATTTTGATACATTTGACATCCACTACATGTGACAACCTAGTGGTAATTGCACTATGAAATAAAGAAAGATGATCTTGGTCTCTATTCATGTGTTAAAAATGGCTTCACCGTGTACAAAGATTCCACTACTCATTTAGTAGCTAATGATAAGGGGAACACAAAAGCAAGCAATGGAGGAGGATAGTTTCCATATTTAAATTACTCATTGAGAAATAGAAACATGATCAATCCTAATGAGAATGTTGAAATTGTAAGTCAAGTAGGGAGATGGTGGAACATATAGTAATTATTGCTTATCACGCTTTATACAAATCATAAATAGCATTTGAGTTGATATGATTAGTATATGATGGATCTAACAAGGGAAAGGATTGGCACATAATCCAAATGTGAGTTTGCTACTACCTATTTTCTATGTAAATTAAAACATTTATGCCATGTCTTAAAATTATTTGATAATTAGTTACAAATGAGTGAAAGAAAAAATAAGCGAGTAGTTTAAAGCACACATGTGGTTGAAGAGCAATAGGGACATGTTAGATATTATACAATTAAAGAACATCCTCTATCATTTAAATCCACAAAGATAAAAATCATCTAAAGAGAATGTCACACTAAAATTATCACATACAAGCATAATTTCTACCTCAAATTGATATCTTAAAACATAAACACTCAATCCAATGGTGACAATTATGTATAAATAATCACCATAGGTGAAATAGAAACCATGGCTAGTTGCTATCACATCCAACTATCCATACCCCAATTCTTATGATCATCTTATGGAAATTCCTTTTGTACTCTTTCAGTGATTTCTAATTCACGGGTATTTGCATGATCACGAGGGGCCAAAAAGTGGCGATATGAAAAAAATTGCCTTCTCCACTAGTTCAAAAATGTGAAAAATCTATGTTGACTTAAATTGCTTGGCTTGGATGTCAGTACATCAAGCCATGGGAAAAGCCAAAGCATATCGAATATCCGATAATATTAGATATTCGATATGATCAAATATCCGATATTATTGAAATTATATATTATATAATATATAATAATTATATATTAAATAATATATTATATCATATATTATATAGCATATATGTATGTATATACATGTATACATATATATAATGTGTACATGTGTGTGTGAATGAGAAGCAATGTTGGAACACACAAGAAACCCTCTCATAAAAAATAGAACACAAAATTTTCTGATTTTTCTACTATATAAATGTATATATACATGTATACATATATATAATGTGTACATGTGTGTGTGAATGAGAAGCAATGTTGGAACACACAAGAAACCCTCTCATAAAAAATAGAACACAAAATTTTCTGATTTTTCTACTACGTTCAACTTTTCCATGTTATTGCTCATTCCATGGGTTCTATTTCTATACAAAAACCCCCTCATAAAAAAACACAGGACACAACTAACTAATTTTGTCACTATATTTAGCTTTTTGATGTCGTTGTTCATTTCATGGATTATGTTTGTATACAAAAAAGTGGAAACAACTCACAAAAATGTATTGATAAAATTGACTTATTAATAAAATGCGGACACCCACAAGAAACACACCTCTAATTTTTCCCTCCCTCTTCTATGAATTGTTATACAAATAGGACCCTTGGATTGAAAAGTAATGTGGAAGACATTACTAAATGTTTCAAAATTGCAATCTCCCAATGGAAACAATGACCTCTTAGGGAAATATTCAAATGATTGAAACATGGATATGAATGCATGTATGCGTGTATATATAAATATATGTGTATGTATGTTTATATATGTACATATACATATAGATCTATATAATATGTACATATGCATGTGTGTGTGTGTATGTATATATATATATATATATGTATATATATGTATATATATATATGTATATATATATATATATGTATATATATATATATACATATATATATATATATATATAGATATATATATATATATGTATATATATATATATACATATATATATATATATACATATATATACATATATATATATACATATATATATATATATATATATATATATATATATATATGTATATACTTAGTATTTATTTGATTAAATGAATACTTAGTATTTATTTGATTATTTAACCATCAATTAATAATTAATTAAATTAATATTTAATTAATTCATCTTAACCCTCTTCTCCTATTAATTAAATAAATTATTCAATTTATTTGATTTAATTCACTTAACCAAATTCATACCATTAATTAAATAAATAAATCATATTTGTTTAATTAAATCTTCTCTCACATTTAAATAAATTAATATTTATTTAAATCCCCCAAAATCCCACCTCTCACATTTAAATAAATTAATATTTATTTAAATCCCCCAAAATCCCACCTCTCACATTTAAATAAATAAATCATTTATTTAAATCACCTTTATCCTCCACCCACTTGTATTTTCCTACAAAAGCAAGTTGCACAACTATTTTAAATAAATCATTTATTTAAATTACCAAAATTTCTCCCACTTGCATTTTCCTACAAAATCCACTTGCATGCCTAAACCCCTTCTAGAATTTTCTAATCACTTCTAAATAACCTAACCCCTTCTCTAAACTTTGTCACATTCCTAAGCAAAAGGGAAGTCACTTCTCAAACCCTCAAAGTCTTTGATAAACATTAAAGGCTTTCAACCTTCAACCACTAAATGGCTCAAAGTCTTTGATAACCATTGAAGGCTTTCAACCTTCAACCACTAAATGGCTCAAAGTCTTTGATAACCATTGAAGGCTTTCAACCTTCAACCACTTAATCCCCAAAGTCTCCAATAACCATTAATGGTTACCTCAAACCCTCCCACATGGTTAAAACATTTGTTTTGACTCAACCTCTACCCAACCCAAAGGTCTCATCAGGCCATTAATGCTTTGACCATGATTATCTCTTAAACATTTGCACAAAGGTTTATCCTTGGATTAACTCTTAATCCAATGGGTAATCTTAATTTGGACTTGACCCTTAGCCTCTAGATAACCATGAGGTCTTCTCAGGCCTTTAATGCCTTCAACCTCTTCTCTCAACCCAATCCTATGTTGACACTTGTCACCATTTTATTGGTGCCAATTGTGCACATAGATCCCCAACTTTCAAACTTGGCCTTTGATTAAACCATTCAATCTTAACCCTTCATTTCCCCATTTCTTCTATAAATAGAACCCTTCTCCTCAAGCAAAAGAGAAGCATTAGAGTATTGTTGTTATACTGGCATTAGCATAGAGCTTTTTCATAGCATCACTATCTACTCTTGCATAGTATTTGCTTATCATATTCAACCATCTTGAATCTCCATATGGCATCCATGGCTAGTGCTAAAAGCTGAGAGCTACACTCATTTGGGACTTGGAGAGGAGAGGAACAAGGGAGGAGCAACTATGAGCATCTTGATTAGCTATTTTATTCTATGTTTATATGCTTTCTATTTCATGCTTAATATCTCTCTTCATATGTCTGTTTAGGATAATCTTTTGTTGCTAACACTAATGTTTGTTTCTTGTGCTCTTGTGTGTGTTGCCATCAAACAGATTTTCTAATCCTTTTTGCAGAGCATCATTTGGTGAACCCGACGTGAATCCAAACACCAAAAAGATCAATTTTTTTTTAACCAATAACATGTTTGAATGTTGAAAATGTCACACAGGTTGTGCTTTTGACACTATTTTGGTGCGTTTGACATTATTTTCGCGCTATTCACCCTGTTTTAGTGCTTTTGCCTTCTCTATCTTTCCCTTTCTTTTAGTGCGTTTGTGTTAAATAGTGCCTCTGTTCAAACGCAGACTAGCGCTATTGTAACAAAACGTTGTACAAATCACCTTGTAACAAAAAAAATAAAAAATTAGAAGGCGGATTTTACTAACTATTTTTCTCTTTTGTGCAGATTTAAATTAGATTAAAAAGTAGATTTATATTTTTTACTAACTTGTTTTTGAAGTTGGTTTTAAAAATGAATTCACTTTTTATTTTGGTTTAAAATTAACTTCACATTTCAAATTTGGGCTTTTAAAAAAGAATCACACATTTGTTTGGGGCTCTTAAAAAGAATTTCATTGTTCCAAGGTAAAAAGAACCACAAACTTATACAAAAACAACTTTATTTTTTTTGCAAGTTAGGAAACAAACTTCGTTTTGGTGCTTAAAATCAACAAGGCAAATTTTATTTCTTGCATCAAGATAAAACTCACAATCCACACTTCCATTTTTGGTGCAAATAAAATTCACAATCAACTTGTCTCATTTTTAAAGCAATTTTACTTCATGCAAACGTGTTTTTCATTAAGTTGACCAGGATTTTCAAATTCTAGTTTACTCAAACAATTGCCTTTGAAAATTAAAAAGAACACCATGATTGTTGGAGTAACATCTCCAAATAGTTAGATCACATTGCAATGATAGATTAAAAAGAACAAGTGTTTTTCGTGCTTGGCACACTTGTGCAAAGAGTTGGTCGAGTGGTCCTACTTCTAACACACACTATCCTCTCCCTTGGCTTTCGTGGTCCTAGGTGCAAGAGAAAAGTGTTAGTAACACTCAAAATTTTATCTTTTTAAGAGAGGCCTGCCAAGAGACACATCACTCTTGGGAACGACCTTGAGCGGTAAATCCTTCGAGCCGCTATAGAAATCAGGTGAGAGTGAAAGCTGTAGCCTTGGGTATAGCTGTTCCTACAGTGTAACTGGCCGAAAGGACAAATGGGCCCCACCACCAGTTACAAGGCTCTTAAGTGAGTCACTGCAGAATGAACTTATGTCCAAAAACATCGAACATGACTAAACACCTTTAAATAGTAGCCCACCCGTTCTATTGATTGAGGATATTTGCGATATAATTTAGTGCAAGAGCATAGATGGTTTTGCTCCCAAGATACTCACCATACATATTTCCTTGAGTAGAAACATAGCTTTTTGAAAAGGCACTTGTGGCTTGATAAAAGTGGTGACTCCCCCATCATAGGGATCATCTATTTGTTATGCTCATGCAAGACTTAGTATATCACATCCTTACCTGCCAAGGCGGGATTTATAAGGTATGTAGTACCAAAGTCAAAGAAATATCAAGATGTGGGCTAAATTTATCACAACTGGCCATTTGACCTTAGGGATAAAAAGTGTTTGAAGTGTGTTCATTTTAAAGACCAAGTGCAAATTGAGCCGACTTCAGGCTTTGGAAATACACCTTAAAATACATCTAAAGGAAGGGTCATATAAAAAGTCCAAAAGATTGGGTTGATCTAGACCCATACTCATTTGTGCCTTTGGGGCAACATTCTTGTGTTTGTGTGCTTGCTTTATTTTCTTGTCAAAGAAAAGTCAGAAAAATCACTTCCCAAAAGCAAAGTATTCATCCAACCAAACATCTGTCAAAACAACCAAAAACATCAAAAACAAGGTACAAACAACAAAGAGTCAAATTTTATGACCATTCTTCACATCTTGCGAAAGAAGAAGCGTCATCAGAATATCAACTTGAAAAGAAGACCATTGAGCTCAAAGGCTTTGATCAAAAGAAGGAAATTCTTCTATATAAATAGACAAATCTTTGTCTCACATAGAGCTCTGAGTTATCACAAAAAAACCAAGGAGGAAAGATTAATCCCAACTTCTTCTCAAACGTCTGTATCACATACAACACAGCTCGAGAAATATCACCAACACCTAAAAGGGAAGAGGTAGAGTTTGTCCCATTCGTAACACAAAGTTTTTATTGAAAGTTGAAAACGTTTCATCTATCATCTCATTCATACATCATCACTTCATCATCAATCCGTCCCAACTCTCAAAACATTAAGAGGTTCTTGTCCCAAGTTATCTTTTAGATATTGCTTGAAATCAAACACATCACATCACTTTTTAGATTGTTTCTACATCTAGGATAAGCTCATCCTAAGAGACACATCTACGCAGGTTAAAACTAGTTCATGAGTGAATCCTCTCATTACTAGGTAGTTCAATCTATAACACATCTCAGATTTCTCTACACCTTATCACATCAAATCTTATCAAACAAGCAAGCAATTCGAAGAAGAAATTTCGGTTACATCTACCTTAAAAGTGTTAAGAGATCCACATGCAACACAATTCACCAATCATCAAATCTCTCATTTCATCAAAAACTCATCATCATTTTTATGCAATTTCAACAAAGACTCATAAACAAAATGGCCCAAACCCGATCGCAGTCACGGCAACGAGAAATAGAAATAGAAGAAGAAGAAGAGGAAAATCTCAATGAATTCCAAGAAGCACTTGGAGGAAATGCAAATGACGAAAACCCAAGTACTCCTACTCCTGCAACAATAGAAAGGGCTCAGCATAACCCTCTCTTTAACAGACTTTTTGACGAAATACTCAGGAGCAATGCAGATGCTCACTTCTTAAGACTCGCTCAAGAAGGAGCAAAACTCCCCTCTGACTTTGATCTTGCCCAATTAAGACAAGCATCAGAAAGACAAAGTCGCCATGAAGAGGAAAGAGGTAGAGATCCCATTAGATATAACATTCCTCGAGGTAACCCACCACCTCCTCCTCCAAATGAAATGGAGATGTTGCGGCAACAAGTCGAGAATCTCGCCCAACAGCTTCATAGTGGTGTCAAGACTAACCGATTCTCACTCAATGACATCTGTCCCTATCCTTTTGATAGGAATCTTTACATGCCACCATTTCCACGAGGATTCGAAACACCCAAATTTGAAAAATATAGAGGAAAGGGGGATCCCCGTGATCATGTCCGAGAATTTCATTCCGCTTGTCTTGAAGTGGCATATGAAGACACATACCTAATGCGCCTTTTTACCCAAAGTTTGGGAGGAACAACCATGTCATGGTTTTCCTGACTATCGGGTGGCATTAGAACATTTGAGGAACTCATCCAGAAGTTCCTATCTCATTACTCTCATAACATTGAACGCGACATCACCATGGCTGATCTGTGCAACACCAAACAAAAACCAGGTGAACTATTCTTAGTATTCCTGCAACGATAGCGCCAAATGTCTAGCAGACGTTCTCTTCAGTTACCTGAACGAGAACTAGTGGAAATCTTCATTTCCAACTTAAACGAAGAAATGGAATTTCACCTAGATGTCAAAGACACAGACTCTTTTAACGATATGATCACCAAGGGTTTAAAATGTGAAAGGGCACTCATCAAGAAAGGACTCATCAAAATTTTTAATGAACCAAAAGATGGTCCTCGCCCACGCTTCAATAGCGATAAACCAAACTTCTGGAACAAAAATAAGAATATCGTCAACGATGGGGTTGTGGATACTCGAACTATCCAAAATGCACAACCTGTGGTTCAGTTTGTAGGACAAAATCATCCACCTCAGAACAACACAAATGTTCCTTCTAATCAAGATCGCATCACATCTCACGATGAACCTAGACCTCGTCAGCAAAAACAAAAATGCACATACACTCCCTTAGGGGAACCCATTGAAATAGTATTGCGACAACTCATTTCTCAAAATTTGGTCACTCTACCTAAACTATCAAACTATGAGCCTCAGGTCAAACCGGCATGGTGGAGAGATACTGAACACTGTGAATTCCATCAAGGAAGAGGGCACAAGACAAGTAATTGTCACCGATTGAAAGATCTCATTTAGGATCTTATTAATCGAGGAGAAATTGAAATTGAAGGACATGACCCAAAAACAACAAATAATGATCATCTGATGTTCAAAAATCCACTTCCATCACAAGATCAAAGGGGTCCTTCTACTTCTAGGTGAGGCACTAATACCACTGATTATACACAGGCTGTGTATAATTACACTGTAAATCATCTGTATGATGCCAGTGAACAAGTTGCAACTATAACCTTCAAAAATCCCAACTCAAATTGCAATGTTGTGACGCGTCACGGCAAAGTTACCATAAAGGTAGCTCCACAAGGCACCACCTCCATCCCAAAGTAGTACAATCTTGTGGAACAATTAGACAAAACCCCTGCGCTTATATCCATTTTAGAGCTTTTGCATCTATCGCCATCTCATAAAACTATCTTGGATCAAGCCCTCCAAGAAGCGTCAGTCCCTGCAAATCTGAATACAGACCAATTTCAAGCCATGGTTGGAAATCTAAAGTCCTCACCTTGTCTCATTTTTTCCGAAAGTGACAACTCTTCCTTCCAGCAACCTCATAACGCTTCGCTACACATAGAAGGCTTTATCAACCAGCACAGGATCAAGCGAGTCTTGATCGATAATGGAGTAGGCTTGAATATTTGTACACTACAATTGGTCACAGCATTGGGATATGCAGTAGAATCAGTGGATCCTCGTCAAAAGATCACAATCAAAGCCTATGATGATGCAGAGCGTTCATCCAAAGGAGCTGTGGTACTACCAATCCGAGTAGGCCCCGTAGTAAAGCACATCATCTGTCAGGTTCTGGACCTTCCTCTGCCATATAATCTATTATTAGGGAGACCTTGGATACATGCCATGCAAGCCGTTCCATCTACCTACCATCAATGTATCAAGTTCCCACATAACGGTGTAGAGATCACAATTCTGGGCGATGCAAACCCCTTTGCATTTTGCCATAATATCAGCCATCAACCAGAGATTACTGCTCCTAATAATAGGGAAGCCATTTCCTCCACATCATATGTAAATCCCACCTCTCTTGCTAGTTCGAACACCCCTATACCCAAGCAAGAAAAACTTAAAATGAAAGTAGCAGAGGAAGGTCCTGGAGATTACAACTTAAGTCAACTCTTTTGTGTGGGACAAATGCCCACTTCTCCTAGAACACATGGTAAACCACAACAGTTACTCCAGCAACCATTAATCACGCCTGCATGTGCCTTGACGCCTTTCATCCTTGGAAAGATTCAAGAGGAAGAGACACAAGATGAGGACCTAGCGGAATGGATCTATAAAGATCCCATCACCACTGATAAACCGCAAGTTACACTTCCTATGGAACAGTATGGCAAAGGCCTCCTCATTATGCAAAGAATGGGATATGATGGTCAGAGTGCTTTGGGATGCTGCAAACAAGGACGACATGAACCTCTGCTACCAGAATTTTAACCCAAAGGTAATACAGGCCTGGGCTTTGAAAAAGAGATCCTTCCTAAACTCAGATTCAAAGGAAAATCCAGCAAACCATTTTGCCCACCTACTGCAAAGAGGATACCTTTCATAATCAAAGCACCATTAAGGCTCACAACCCCACTGCAACCGCCACCAATGTTATTCATCCCACCAAACGAACCAGTAATCCCATCAGCAACACCATTTGTAGCAACAACTGTATTGAAACCCACAGCAACATCTCTAGCACCAGCCGTTCCAACAGAAGCCACTAAATCAACACTGCCGATACTTCCAGTAACAAATCCTTTAATCCCCATCAAAATTCCTGTAGCACCGATCACTACAAAGGTACATAAACCAATCATGCCTGCAGTATTCAACTCTAGCGACATCCCAGTATGGTATAGCAATCGGATGCTGGAAAGTGATTCAGAGACCGACTCACATGAGTGGGAATTTGATTCTGTACAGCTTAACACTTCAGATGAGGAAGACACATCACCACCTCCGCCACGCAAAGACATCCCTGTTTACGAAAAAGCACAGATAAAGACCACTTGGGTACCTGAGCTGGAAACATCTTCCACATACCCTACGTCTCATCCTACGCCTGATTCTGACAGGGAGAGTACCATCAACGACCTTCACCACACTGTCTTAACCCTCACTGATACATCTAACGAACTTAACCTAATCGATGACGTAATGCCCATTATCCACCCTGAACTCATCGAATGGACCCAATCAAATCCCCCATGTCTTGACCTCTTCCAAAATGAAGAGGCTATCATTGACTTTTTGGAATTAAGGGATAACCTACCAAGAAGGGATCACAAAGCTGGATTCGCCATTGAACTTAATAGCGCAACATACTTCGGGGCAGATGCCAAACCTTTCAGCTACAAAAATATAACAATAAAACATGGATCTTCCAGTGAAAACCACACTGTGGCACTGTTTGATCCGACAAAAGTAAAAAGAAAGAGCGTATCCAAGGGTGAAAACCTCTCTGAGGCGCCTGAGGATGAAGGGTTTGACATTCTCCCTGCTAATGCACAACAGGAACGATCAACGATCCTCATTGAGGAGACCAAAGAATACAATATGGGGACTCCTGAAAATCCTCATATTATACATCTGGCATCTCTTCTCACTCCAGAGGAACAGCCTAAATTTATAGAGTTCTTCCAGCAGCGCCAGATCAACTTTGCATGGTCATATGCAGACATGCCTGGGCTTGATCCGGATTTAGTCATGCATCACCTCACAGTAGCAGAAGGAGCCAAACCTGTCAAGCAGAAGCTTCGTAAGATGCATCCCGAGATTGCAGTGCTAGTAAAAACAGAACTTAAGAAACTCCTAGATGTTGGTTTCATTAGGCCAATTGATTATGCAGAATGGATCTCCAACATTGTGCCTGTCGGCAAACCAAAAGGGGGCATCCGCATTTGTACTGATTTCAGAGATCTGAATAAGGCATGTCCTAAGGATGACTTCCCCCTACCTAATATCGACATCATAGTGGATTTAACAGCAGGACATGCGATGCTTTCACTCATGGATGGCTTTTCTGGCTACAATCAGATAAAAATCGCACCCGAAGATCAACATAAGACAACCTTCACATGTCCATGGGGCACCTACTGCTGGAATGTAATGCCTTTTGGTCTAAAGAATGCAGGAGCAACCTATCAAAGAGCAATGACTACCATCTTCCATGACATGATGCATACTATGATGGAAGATTATGTGGATGACTTACTAGCAAAATCACTCACTAGAGATGGGCATCTCCACATCTTAGATAAAATCTTTGATAGACTGGAACAATACCATGTTCGACTCAACCCAAAGAAATGTGTCTTTGGAGTGACCTCCGGGAAGCTTCTAGGATACATTGTCTCAAGCAAAGGCATTGAGGTCGATCTAGCAAAGGTTAAGGCAATAATGGACATGCCACCTCCAAAGAATATCAGTCAGCTAAGGACATTACAAGGGCGGCTTCAATCCATCCGAAGATTCATTGCACAATTGGCTGATAAGTGTCACCCATTCACACACTTGCTACACAAGAACATCCGCTTTCAGTGGGATGCCAGATGCCAACAAGCATTTCAGACGCTTAAAGACTATCTCATGAATCCACCATTGTTGATGCCACCAGATCCAAGTAGACCGTTGTTACTTTATATCTCAGCGACAAGTACAACATTAGGTGTATTATTGGCACAACATAATGCAGAAGGCAAAGAGTGTGTTGTTTACTACATCTCTCGCACACTGGTTGGCTATGAACTCAATTACACACCTATTGAGTGAGCTTGCCTAGCAGTAATCTTAGCAGCCACTAAATTGCGGCACTATCTGTTGACACACAAGGTACAACTCATCGCAAAGATTGATCCACTCAAGTATTTACTCAGCAAAGCAGCATTGACAGGTCGCTTGGCCAAATGGGTAATGATTCTAAGTGAATTTGACATCGAGTATGTGGACCGTAAAGCTATCAAAGGGCAGGTCATTGCAGATCAGTTGGTCGATGCACCACTCATAGGCGATCATCCCCTCATTTCCAATTTTCCAGATGAAGAGATATTCATGATCACAGAAGTACAACCATGGAAACTATATTTTGATGGTTCATACACTAGGCACGGCTTAGGGGCAGGCATTCTGTTTATCACACCTCAAGGTGATAGCATCCCGAAGTCTTACAGGCTCACATTTCCATGCACAAACAACATAGCAGAATATGAGGCTTTGATCACAGGACTCAGGCTAGCCATACAATGGAAATTACAAGAACTACAAGTATATGGCGATTCCCAACTAGTCATTCGGCAGGCAACCGATGAATATCAGACCAAGGATGATAAACTCATGCCATATAAGCAAATGGTGGACACTCTAAAGACATCATTTACTACTATCACTTTTGAGCAGATACCAAGAGATCAGAATCAAGCTACTGACGCTATGGCTACCATCGCATCTCTCCTAGATCTTCCACAAAATTCAACACGCTACGAGTTCTTGGTAGAACAGCTTTGGATCCCCGCTTATGATACCCCTGAATCCAAGATGATATGTCGCCTTGTCGGTTCTGAATCCCCAAGGTACGGTGAGTTCTACACCTATCTCCACGATCACACCCTTCCTCCCAACCAATCAAATAACCAACGTAAAACCTTCATTCGCCAAACTGCTCGATATACCATTATTGCCGAAACCCTATACCGACGCGGTCTTGATGGTACTCTCCTTCGATGTCTGGAACAAGATGAGATAACAAAGGCTTTGAAAGAGGTACATGAAGGAATTTGCGGGACTCACTCAAGTGGTCCGTCACTAGCCAAGAAACTCATGCGAGCTAGATATTATTGGCCATCTATGGAAAAGGATTCCTACTACTTTGTCAGAAAATGCAAGAAATGTCAAGTTCATGGCGACCTGATACATGCACCGGCCCAGGAACTGCAACCAATCACGACACCATGGCCTTTCTGTCAATGGGGCCTTGACCTTGTGGGTAAGATTCATCCATCTTCATCCAATGGCCATAAATTTATCATTACCGCTACCGAATATTTCACAAAGTGGATCGAAGCTGTTCCACTTACCCAAGTCATCGGCAAGCAGATCGCTTCATTCATCCTCAACTACATCATCTGCCGGTATGGTGTGCCCATGTCCATTGTCACAGATAACGGTCTTCCTTTCAAAAATCAGGATGTCCGTGAACTTTGTGAGAAATTTCATATCCAACACCACTTTTCCACTCCCTATTACCCACAAGGCAATGGTCAGGCCGAAGCATCCAATAAAAACATATTGAGAATCCTAAAGAATACAGTCAATGATGCCGGTCGTGATTGGCATGTTAAATTGAATCCATCATTATGGGCATATCGAACTAGCATTCGAACCCCTACAGGGGCAACTCCTTATTCATTGGTCTATGGTGCAGAAGCTATCTTACCTATTGAGGTTGAGATACCATCATTACGAGTTTCCTTGCATAATCTCATCGATGTTGAAGCATACAGAGTCTCACGCCTTCAGGACTTAGAGTTACTTGATGAGAAGCGACAAGCTGCATACAATCACCTCAAAGCCTATCAGCAGCGCATGAGTAGAAGCTACAATCACCGAGTTAGACCTCGTACATTTGAGGTAGGTGATCTTGTTCTTCGAGAGAATCCTCGCAACCAACCAAACAAAGAACATCAAGGCAAGTTTGAATCAAACTGGCTCGGCCCATATGTTGTCACTACTGTATTCGGGTTTGGGGCATATCAGTTGGCTACATTAGATGAAGAACCGCTCGCAGATCCAATCAATAGCATGCACCTCAAACGGTTTTATACCTAAGGTGTACAAGGCATCAGGCTCCCCTGCATATCAGAAAATACCAAAAACATTTCAAAAAAAAAAAGTCCTGAAGAAAATACAAAAACATTCAAAAAAGTAAAGAAAAAAATCATGCATCCAAACGGTGAACAACCACTCCGGTGGCACCTTGGGTAAGTGCGATGGCGAAAACCTGGCAAACAGACGCCACTCGTAAAGGCAATGGCTCCAGTATCTTTCAGGCTCGTTGCGATCACATTCATACATACACACATCCATCCATCTAACCATGGCTTGTTGTTTGATCTGTAATCCTGAAAACTTGCATGCATCTAGCTTATAGTAAAATCTAGAGAGTATTTAGCATAATTCACTTTGGTCTAGAATTAATCTTAGTTAGTTACATAATATCTCATTTCTTAGCTTGTTCATGTTTGCATTTTCATGAGTATTTACTTCATACTCTTGAATCTCCATAAGACGTCCAAAAATAGTGTAAAAAGCTACTGAGAGCTACACTCATTTGGGAACTTGGAGAGGAGAGGAACAAGGGAGAGCTAATGGCGTAGGGAGCATCATGAGTGAAATCTTAATCTTTATTCATTTTTATCTCTAATATGCTTCTATGCTTAATCTTTCTTGATAATGCTTTTTAATGGTTTAGTTTTATGTCTTTCAGGCTCGTTGCGATCCCATTCATACATACACACATCCATCCATCTAACCATGGCTTGTTATAAATCTACAAATCCAAGAAAGTACTTCATGCGTCTGGCATCCCGCTTTTTCATAAATCGTGTCCAACTTGGGGGCAATGCCCTTACAATCTAGATGATGGAAGTGGATTCTACATTACTGGTGATTCATTGGCAAAAACATTCAAAAATGTCTCGCAAAATCCAAAAAACATTCAAAAATGTCTTGCAAAATCCAAAAACATTCAAAAACTATTACACAAAATCCAAAAACATTGAAAACCCATCGAAAATCACACAAAAACATGGCAACACCTTGTACATATTCATTCAAGCAGATGCAAAACCAACATTAACACAGTACTCACACAATGACCATTTATCAATCGACCACACAATCCACATCCAACAAATCAGAAACTGTCTTTAAAAACAAGGATGCATCCTTCCTTACCAAAACAAAGACAAAAGTGACATTTTCTTTGACAAAAAAATTATGCTAAGCTATCAAATACTTGGTTGATTTGTGAGTACAATCGTTCGTTTATCTGTATTAGGATCTTGCAGCATTGTTTTGTATCGTTTGCGCATTATTTCCAATGAAGTTTTGGGGCATGTACTAATGGTGTCTACGTGGGAAGTTCACTAAGCTACGTAATCTTATGCCAAATACAGTCATAGATCATTACGGCTTGCTGACTACATTGTATACCTCGACCATATGAGCATGAACCATTACCAAGGATCCATATTCTTTATTCTTTATGTATATACTGTTTGTTTACAGGTACAATGCTCATTCTTTGGTTCCTCCTCATCCAATTTGGATAAAGGTTTTTATTTCTTAGTACGGTATGCACTTGTCTCAGGATATGATCAGCCTAAGATCAAGGAGGACGATCCAAGTCATGCATGAACGGAGATAATCCTTGTCTGTTCCGCAAGCAATACTCAGGTCAACTTGATCCATTATATCAAGTTGCTTGTATTAACTTGCTATATCAAATCCATGTAAGAAATACTTTGGTCATCTTGAATCATTATGTCAAGATGCTTGTATTCTCTTCCAACATTTTAAAGCTCAATGATGAAAATA